>NC_074688.1:4370596-4692422 GCF_029448725.1 Salvelinus fontinalis
TATGTGGACACGCCTTCAAATAAGTGGATTCAGCTATTTCAGCCACACCAGTTGATGACAGGTGTATAAAATCGAATACACGGCCAGGCAATCGCCATGGACAAACACTGATAGTAGAATGGCCTTACCGAAGAGCTCAGTGACTTTCAACGTGGCACCGTCATAGGATGCAACATTTTCCAACAAGTCAGTTCATCAAATTTCTGCCCTGCTAGACCTGCCATGGTCAACTGTAAGTGCTGTTATTGAGAAGTGGAAATGTCTAGGAGCAACAACGGCTCAGCCTCGAAGTGGTAGGCCACATACGTTCACAGAACGGGAACGCCGAGTGCCAAAGTGCGTAGCCTGTAAAAAACGTCTTTCTTCGGTTGCAACACTCACTACAGAGTTACAAACTGCCTCTGGAAGCAACGTCAGCATAAGAACTGTTTGTCGGGAGCCAAATGAAATGGGTTTCTATGGCCGAGCAGCCGCACACAAGCCTAAGATCACCATGCTCAATGCCAAGCGTCGGCTAGAGTGGTGTAAAGCTCACCGCCATTGGACTCTGGAGTAGTGGAAAGGCTTTCTCTTGAGTGATGAATCACACTACACTATCTGGCAGTCCGACAGACAAATCTGGGTTTGGCGGATACCAGGAGAGCGCTACCTGCCCGAATGCATAGTGCCAACTGTAAAGTTTAGTGGAGGAGGAATAATGGTCTGGGGCTGTTTTTCAAGGTTCGGCCGAGGCCCCTTCGTTCCAGTGAAGGGAAATCTTAACGCTACAGCATACAATGACATTCTAGAAGATTCTGTGCTTCCAACTATGTGGCAACAGTTTTGGGAAGGCCCTTTTCTGTTTCAGCATGACAATGCCCCTGTGAACAAAGCAAGGTCAATACAGAAATGGTTTGTCGAGATTGGTGTGAAAGAAGTTGACTGGCCTGCACAGAGCCCTGACATCAACCACATCGTACACATTTGGGATGAATTGGAACACCGACTCCGAGCCAGCCCTAATCGCCCAACATCAGTGCCCGACCTCACTAATGCTCGTGGCTGAATGGAAGCAAGTCCCCGCAATGAAAATGGACGAAAAGGGGCTCACCTTCCCTCATATTACAGTGCATTCGGAAAGTATTCAGACCCCTTGACTTTTTCCAAATTTTGTTACATTACAGCCTTATTCTGAAATGGATTAAATACATTTTTTCCAGCATCAATCTACACACAATACGCCATAACGACAAAACAAAAACAGATTTTTAGAAATTTTTGCTAATTCATTCGAAATAAAAAACAAAAATACCTTATTTACATAAGTATTCAGACCCTTTGCTATAAGACTCAAAATTGACCTCAGGTGCATCCTTTTTCCGCTGATCATCCTTCAGATGTTTCTACAACTTGACTGGAGTCCACCTGTTGTCAATTCAATTGATTGGACATGATTTGGAAAAGACTCGTGTCTATATAAGGACGCACAGTTGAAAGTGCATGTCAGAGCAAAAACCAAGCCATGAGGTCGAAGTAATTGTCTGTAGAGCCCGGAGACAGGATTATGTCGAGGCAGGATCTATGGAAGATTACCAAAACATTTTTGCAGCATTGAAGGTCCAGAAGAACACAGTTGCTTGATAACAGCTTTGCACACTTTTGGCAATCTCTCAACCAGCTTCATGAGGTAGTCACATGAAATGCATTTCAACTAACAGGTGTGCCTTGTTAAAAGTTAATTTATGGAATTTCTTTCCTTCTTAATGCGTTTGAGCCAATCAGCTGTGTTGTAACAAGCTGGGTTGGTTTACAGAAGATAGCCCTATTTGGTAAAAGACCAAGTCCATATTATGGCAAGAACAGCTCAAATAAGCAAAGAGAAACGACAGATCATCATGACTTTAAGACATGAATGTCAGTCAATTCATAACATTTCAAGAACTTTGAAAGTTTTGTCAGGTGCAGTCGCAAAAACAATCAAGCGCTATGATGAAACTGGCTCTCATGAGGACCACCAAAGGAAAGGAAGACCCAGAGTTCATTAGAGTTACTAGCCTCAGAAATTGCAGCCCAAATAAATGCTTCACAAAGTTCAAGTAACAGACACATCTCAACATCAACTGTTCAGAGGAGACTGCGTGAATCAGGCCTTCATGGTCGAATTGCTGCAAATAAACCTAAAGGACACCAATAAGAAGAAGAGACTTGCTTGGGCCAAGAAACACGAGCAAGGGATGTTAGACCGGTGGAAATCTGTCCTTTGGTCTGATGAATCCAAATTTGCGATTTTTGGTTCCAACCGCCGTGTCTTTGTGAGACACAGAGTAGGTGAACAGATGATCTCCGCATGTGTGGTTCTCAAAGTGAAGCATGGAGGAGGAGGTGTGATGGTGCTTTCCTGGTGACACTGTCAATGATTTATTTAGAATTCAAGGCACACTTAACCAGCATGACTACCATTGCATTCTGCAGCGATTCTGCAGCCATCCCATCTGGTTTGCGCTTAGTGGGACTATCATTTGCTTTTCACCAGGAAAATGACCCAACACACCTCCAGGCTGTGTAAGAGCTATTTGACCAAGAAGGAGAGCGATGGAGTGCAGAATCAGATGACCTGGCTTCCACAATCACCCAATTAAGATGGTTTGGGATGAGTTGGACCGTAGAGTGAAGGAAAAGCCGCCAACAAGTGCTCAGCATATCTGGGAACTCCTTCAAAACTGTTGGAAAAGGGCCTCCCGGGTGGCGCAGTGGTCTAGGGCACTGCATCGCAGTGCTAACTGCGCCACCAGTCTCTGGGTTTGCCCCCAGGCTCTGTCGCAGCCGGCCGCGACCGGGAGGTCCGTGGGGTGACGCACAATTGGGCTAGCATCGTCCGGGTTATGGAGGGTTTGGCCGGTAGGGATTTCCTTGTCTTATCGCGCTCCAGCGACTCCTGTGGCGGGCTGGGCGCAGTGCGCGCTAGCCAAGGGGGCCAGGTGCACGGTGTTTCCTCCGACACATTGGTGCGGCTGGCTTCCGGGTTGGAGGCGGGCTGTGTTAAAGAAGCAGTGCGGCTTGGTTGGGTTGTGCCTCGGAGGACGCATGGCTTTCGACCTTCGTCTCTCCCGAGCCCGTATGGGAGTTGTAGCGATGAGACAAGATAGTAATTACTAGCGATTGGATACCACGAAAAAATTGGGAAGAAAAGGGGATAAAATTTAAAAATAAATAAATTAAAAATGTTGGAAAAGCATTCCTCATGTAGCTGGTTGAGAGAATGTCAAGAGTGTGCAAAGCTGTCAAGGGAAAGGGAGGCTACTTTGAAGAATCTCAAATATAACATATATGTCACGCCCTGACCTTAGAGATCCTTTTTATGTCTCTATTTTGGTTTGATCAGGGCGTGAGTTGGGGTGGGCATTCTATGTTTTGTATTTCTTTGTTGTTTGGCCGGGTGTGGTTCTCAATCAGAGGCAGCTGTCTATCGTTGTCTCTGATTGAGAACCATACTTAGGTAGCTCTTGCCCACATGGGTTTCTCCATCAGACAGAACTGTTTAGTTTGTTCCACTTTGTTATTTTTTGTTCTAGTGTTCAGGTTTATTAAAAATCATGAACACGTACCACGCTGAACCTTGGTCCTCTTCTTCAAACAGCCGTTACAATATATTTGGATTTTTAAACACTTTTTTGGTTACTACATGATTCCATATGGGTTATTTCATATTATTCTACATTGTAGAAAATAGTAAAAATAAAGAAAAACCCTTGAATGAGTAGGTGTGTCCAAACTTTTGACTGGCACTGTATATACAGTAAGAAACAATTTATTATGTCATCAAACTTGTCACGCCCTGACCATAGTTTGCTTTGTATGTTTCTATGTTTGTTTGGTCAGGGTGTGATGTGAGTGGGCATTCTATGTTGTATGTCTAGTTTGTCTGTTTTTATGTGTTTGGCCTGATATGGTTCTCAGTCAGAGGCAGGTGTCAGTCGTTGTCTCTGATTGGGAGCCATATTTAGGTAGCCTTTTTTGTCGTTGTGGGTTGTGGGTTGTGGGTGATTGTTCCTGTGTCTGTGTCTAACCATACGGAACTGTTTCGTTTTCGTTCGTTTCACTTTGTTGTTTTGTTCAGTGTTCTATTTGCTTTATTAAAATATGGAAACTTACCACGCTGCGCATTGGTCCTCCGATCCTTCCTACTACTCCTCCTCAGAAGAGGAGGAAGACGAGCGTTACAAAACTACACAAATCCTCAGTTTCAGGCAAACGTTATATGCTTTTGCCCAAGGGTATGGGAAGGTGTGTCCCTTTGCGATTCACAATATAATATTTTACAGCCCACATTCATATATATGGAAGTACATATGTATATATGGAACTTTAGTTGTTTACATTATTCTGTATGTAAAAATATGGAAATAGGGAAAACATTTTGAGGTACTATGCCCTTATTAGTCCCACATTGAGACAGCTTACTAAGAATCTGTTTCCTGTTTAAGTTGCTCTTTAATAACTACAAATATTCCTTTATTACAGCTAATAATTAGGTTATTACGGATTGGCCAGTATTACATGATGTTTGAATAACAAATCACTTAATTAAGGCCTAATAAGACATAATAAAGACCTTATAAGCTACTTATATACATACTTATAAACTACAAATGACTGGTTCACATGTGTACCTTAAAATAAAGTGGTACCATTATTATTATTATTATTATTATTATTATGAAACATCAAGGTAATGTGACATGATAGTCCAAAACACATGGCCCTAATTACGTTACATAAAAATGCACACGTATACACAAACACACAAAGGGTCAGGAGTTGTTCCTGGTCTGGTCATGTGATCAGGAAAAACTCCCGGGCCTTATAGTGTAGTACACCTGTTTGATCAGACCTTGGGGTGCAGCAGAGGAACTTCCGCAGGGGAAACAGGCTCTCTGGGCAGCCAGATGGTTGAAGGTATCAGTTGGACATGGGTGGCAGTCCTCCACGTGCTCAGCGTTGGAGAGATTACCAAAAGAACCAGGGGGGCAAGGGACAGGACTGGATGAGCCCAGCGGACACACATAGCCCAGGGGACAGGGGTTGCTGTGGTAGTGCTCTGTCCCTGATGGACAGAAAATATCGGACAGCTTTACGGTAAGGAAACATTTGAAATCAAGAAAGATGAAAGTGTGATGGATGGATGGATGGATGGATGGATGGATGGATGAAGAAAGAAGAATGGACAGATAACTAAATGTTGGGAAAATGAAGGCTTGAAGAATGGATAGGTGTGTGGATGGAAGGAAGGAAGACGACGGTATGATGGATGAAGGATGGTTAGTTGGATTGATTTAAGTAGGCAAGAAGGTATTAGTCTCGTACGAACCACCCTCATCTCACAAGCAAGCTTCTGTTTCGCTACATGGTAGCTGGGGATGGTTCGTACGAGGCTAAGAATGTGTAGATGGATAGATAAAACTTTGAAAGATGCGTGGATCAGTGAACATTGGAAGGGTGAACAAATGAAGGTTGGAAGAATGAACGAATGGATAAAAGACGGTTGGAAAGATGGATAGATTGTGGAAAGGATAGCTAAATCTTGATAAAGCAATCACACTCAACCAAAAGTAGCACAAACAGGTCACCTGGAGGGCAGTGGTACCCTGGTGGGCAGGTGAGGCACTGAGGGTGGGGGGACAGCCGAGGTCGGTAGGTCCCTGCCTCACACAGCCCACAGCTGCTGTCCTGGGAGGCTCTGGGGCCACTGGTGTTGAGGGGCACAGAGCCCCCCTCACAGGACAGCATGGCAGAGCTGTTGGCAGGACAGTAGTAGGGAAACGTGCAACTGTGGAATGACCAATGATCAGATTTTCAATGTTATCTTCAAAGTAAATCATGGCATAAATGTTAAGGACCATAATGAATGTGCCTAGGAACTGGAGTAAGCATTACATCGTGTTTTGAGTTATGCCTACTCACACTTGGTTTGGTGTGGTGTAGGTGTGAGATCCCTCTGGACAGAGATAGCCTTCAGGACAGATTTCAGGCTCTGCAGTCTGGGGCCCACAGTAGGAGCCAGCCTTACACAGCCTCTCTGAGACCGCACCTAACCAACATACATGCGTACACACACACGCGCACACACACACACACACACAACTACTAGATCAGGAAAAACTCAGAGCCCTCGTACTTATTAGGGCCTGGGGTTTTCCTTTGTACGGTTGTTTGGTCAGGGGAAAAAACGACTTAACTAGGGCCTGGAGTTTTTCCAAGTCAAGTCACACATGGCCAGGAAAAACTCCTGGCCCTAAGACATTTCATTCCTTCATAAATCATCACCTACCAGGGGGACACTGGAACGAGGCTCTACAGGAGATTCCAGCAATGTTGGGTTGCCCTGTGGACATGGGGTCTGGGCAGTAGGTGCCCCCAGCACACGGCTCACACTGACTGCCAACTGCCGCCCCTGGGAGGGGCCTCATGGTACCCGCAGGGCATAGGATAGGTAGACCAGTGCCACTGCACCAGTAGCCCGGGGGACAGGGGTAGCCAGAGTAATCTGTAAGACCTGAATAAACAACCCAGGGAGAGCAAACACTGTAAAAGTCTGCTGGTGATTTGAGCCTAATGATTACATTACAGCTTTATTCAAATGTAAATCAATGGGGTTGGAAGATAATTGTAGTTCTAATAGTATGCGGAATGGATTACTTTAGTTATGTGTAAATCCACAGGGTAGTCATTTGCGGTGCCTCAGGAAAATGTGTTTTAAATTCCCCTGATTATAGCTCATTACCCGCCTCTGCTCTCCTATTTCAAGACTTGAAGGAATGTTGTCTTTCCCGAAGGAACTTTAGAATCAATGAAAAAATAATGTTTTACTGTTTCGAACAGAAACTTGCCTCCTGCTTTACTCCAACCCCTCCGAAAGACACATACACATGCAGAAGTTGGAGAGGTTGGAGCAGGGCGCCCGTTGAGCAGTTTAGGGTTTCAGTGGCTTGCTCAAGGGCAAAACGGTAGGTGATGGCATGTAGGACCAGATTTGATCACCTGTCAGACATTTTCCCTGACACATTTTTTCCCCTGACAGAAATGTTTTCCTTGTCAGACATTTTCTCCCTGTCCAACCGGCAACCCTCGGTTGCTAGTCACCTTTTCTAACCTCTAGGCTTCCTGTCGCCCCAATGCTACAGTAATGGCACAGCAGTAGTATTGTAAGATATTGAAGTCTAAGGTGTTTCAGTCTGACCTGTAGAGTTACAGTAGAATCCAGGGGGACAGGGCTGGCAGTCCCCCTTGCTGGCTGCCCCGGGGGTCGATCTGTAGGTAAATAACGGACATTCCCTGGGTTCAGTCCCTCCCTCGTAGTCACTACCAACCACCCCATCACAGTAGTGACCAGCAGGACACGGGTGCAGGACAGGGTCACCTGTAGAAGAGTTCAATGGAATTCTAAAAACGTCTGGTTCATGGATAAAATACTACGGGTGCCTCGCAGACGTGGGTTCAAATACTATTTGAAATCATTTACAATTATTTCACTGTGCTAGATTGAGCTGCCCGTTGCAATGGAACCCAAAAGTAGTTGAAAGTGTCACACCCTGGCCTTAGTTATCTTTGTTTCCTTTATTATGTTTGTTAGGTCAGAGTGTGACATGGGGAAGGTTTGTGTTTGGGTGGTTATAGGGTTAAGGGGTTGTTGGGTTTTGTGTTTGTGGTTTTGTGTTGAGTGAGTATGTCTAGGTATGTCTATGGTTTAGTGAGGGTTTCTAGGTATGTCTATGGTTGCCTGAGTGGTTTCTCAATCAGAGACAGGTGTCTTTCATTTGTCTCTGATTGGGAGCCATATTTTAGGCGGCCATAGACATCATGTGTTTGTTGGGTCATTGATTTAGTCATTGTCTTAGTCTGTGTCTAGGTCTGTGTCTAGGTCTGTGTCTAGGTCTGTGTCTAGGTCTGTGTCTAGGTCTGTGTCTAGGTCTGTGTCTAGGTCTGTGTCTAGGTCTGTGTCTAGGTCTGTGTCTAGGTCTGTGTCTAGGTCTGTTTCAGGTTTGCATGTTTTGCATTTAGTCGGTTTTGGTTTCACGTTCTTGGATTTGTTGTTTTGCTTCGTTAGTTCCTCTCCTAAATAAAGAGAAGATGTATTATTTACACGCTGCGCCTTGGTCCTATCTCTCTCCCATGGACGATCGTGACAGAAAGATCTCAAATATTATTTGAACCTAGGTCTGGTGTCTCATAGTACAACATGTCTTTGAACTCCAATGTCTTGATTAAAATGTGAAGAAAGAATTAGCATCATAAGGCATCATTATTATTAGGTGTTATAATGACCTTTTTTGCACCAGTGCTGTGGTGGACAAGGCAGACAATCATGGATATTGGCTGCTCCAGGTAAAACTCTGATAGTTTTATCGGGGCAGACGTCAGGCTTCTCTGAACCTTCTGGGCAGTAGAATCCTGAGACAACAGAGACTCCCAATCATTACACGTTAAAATCGATACTCAGACCTGTATGACCAAGTACTGTAACAACAAACATCAAACACAGGAACTCCAAAAAACGTAAGCCAAAATCTCTCATATCCAATAAACGGCCAATAAATGACCCCCTTGTAATCTTGGACTTTGAAATAAAACATTGTATGTTACCCTGTTTTTGAACAACTCATAAGTGACCCACCTGCTGGACAGGGGCCGGCACACTGCATCCCCCATTCACACTGGCTCCAGTTGGAGTGAGGCCCCTGTGGCGTGAACTCATAGCTGCCAGACATACACAGATACCCTGCTGCACAACGGCCCTGGATCTTTCCAGCCCTACAGTTAGAATAGTTCCAGTACATTATTAATGACCAGGGCCCGTATCCACAAAACATCTCAGAGTAGGAATTCTGATCTAGGATCTGTCCATATAATCTTATTAACTTTGATCTAAAATGAAAAACTGATCCTAGATCAGCACTCCTACTCTGAGACGCTTTGTGGATACAGGCACAGAGGATCTTACCACAACCTTACCTATGACTTTGAATGAAGTGAATTAAAAATATACATATATTTAACTAGGCAAGTCAGTTAAGAACCAATTCTTATTTACAATGACAGCCTACACCAGCCAAACCCGGGCGACGCTGGGCCAATTGTGCACCGCCCTATGGGACTCCCAATCACAGCCTGTTGTGATACAGCCTGGATTCGAACGAGGGTGTCTGTAGTGACACCTCTAGCACTGAGACGCAGTGCCTTAGGCCGCTGCGCCACTTGGGAGCTCAATTACATCCCTTTGGGGAAAATTTGCTTTGCGTCTGCCGTTAAACATGCAGTTCATTACTTGTACATGAAGCTTTCCCAGACACAGTCAAATAACTTGAAATTCTGCTCTATTTCAAAATATACATATTTCCAAGAATAACCGTGCAGTCTATGCGTTCAGCACGTAAGCATTCGTGGCAACATTGCTCAGGCTACTAAGCAAAGACTAGTAACATAATACAACTTAAAATATGCTATTCAGTTCTTTTTCAAATACATTTTCTTGTTTCCATAATGTTTCTTAAGACTTTCCAAAACAAAATTATAATGGATTTATTTGTGATTGATTTAACTCTTGAACTGTGGGGTTTTATTTTTTTGTTTTTTACATATAGCCTCCATAACCTAATGAAAATACTATGTTTTTTTAATAATAGTATTTTTTAAATTCAAATGTTACCTAAGACCTTCATAAACACCACAAAATGAGTATTCTACTGATAACCAGTGGTGTAAAGTATTAAAGAAAATATACGTTTAAGTACTACTTAAGTAGTGTTTTGCAGTATCTGTACTTTGCTTTTTATATTTTTGACAACTTTTACTCCACTACATACCTAAAGAAAATCTGTACGTTTGTAATGACGGTCCTCCTCCTCTTCATCCGAAGAGGAGGAGCAGGGATTGAACCAAGGTGCAGCGCGTTGAAATGACATGATGAATTTATTTAACAAGACAAAACGAACTATACTTGAAAATGATACAAAATAACAAAACGAAAGTAGACAGACCTGAACTACGAACTTACATACAACGTGAAGAACGAAATGAACAGGAACAGACTACATGAAATGAACAAACCGTATACAGTCCCGTATGGTGCAAACATAGACACAGACACAGGAGACAACCACCCACAAACAAACAGTGTGAAAACACCTACCTTAATATGGCTCTCAATCAGAGGAAATGAAAACCACCTGCCTCTAATTGAGAGCCATATCAGGTCACCCTTAAACCAACATAGAAACAGAAAACATAGACTGCCCACCCAAACTCACGTCCTGACCAGCTAACACATACACAAACTAACAGAAAACAGGTCAGGAACGTGACAACGTTTTACTCGCATAAATTTTCCCTGACACCCAAAATACTCGTTATATTTTGAATGTTCAGGCAGGACAGCAATACGGTCCAAGGCACCTATCAATATAACGTGTTATCATACCTACTGCCTCTGATATGGCGGAATTACAAAACAAAAATACTGCATTTGTAAATGATGTCTGAATGTGGCCCTGGCTGTCCGTAAAAAAAAAAAAAAATTCCATCTGGTTTACTTAATATAAGGAATTTGATGTATCACATTTACTTTTAGACTTTTACTCAAGTAGTATTTCACTGGGTGACTTTCACTTTTACTTAAGTCATTTTCTATTAAGGTATCTTAACTTCTACTCAAGTATGGCAATTGAGTACTTTTTCCACCACTGCCGATAGTACGTATCTATGAAATGTATTTAATAGACTGTTAGAATACTGACTCGAAGGGGGTCCGCCGAGGCCAGGTGTACGCTAATGGAGAAGCCTGACAACGTTCTCTAGCGGATACTCATAGGCTGAAAGGCCCAGCTGTTCTAGTGTTATGCCTAGCTATGAAAATGTCCATTGAGAACGCTTTTTAGTTCAGGACTGGGCTCAATCTGTGTCTGGGGTAACTGGTCCGAAATGCATCACAACACATAAAAAGGACACAGGGGGTAACATACATTAGGCTACAGTCAGCATAGACAGTTCTGTGGATGAGCTTACAGAAGAGGATGGGGGGGGGGGGGGGGGGGCGGCAGAAGTGCAATATAACTGCATTGTAATGGCTACATTCACACAGTGCACAAAATAAGCAATTTCAAATATGTTAACACTTGGCCCTCTCTTGAACCATAATCACCGAACCACACATGCTTGAGGTCCTTTCTTATTTGGCACGTAGCTGAGAGTTTCGTGAGTAACTGTAGTGTGAGGTGTTAAATGAGAAGAAAGTGTTCCGTTACCGTACCTGCAGAACCTCCCTGGGAGACAGGGCAGACACTCCCGCTCTTCCTGTAACCCCCCCAGGTCAGAAGGGGTGAACGTACCGTTGGGGCACGGCTGGGGAACCATGGTGGCTGGTAAAGACAAAGGTAAAAACGGTATGACAGTATGATAAGGTTGCATTTTTGCAGCTGATGTTGATGTTTTGGTTCTGTGTAGGCCTACACACCTAGATCAATTCCTAGTAACGCTTGTTGCATGATAATCACGTTTTCGTATTTGGATTCTGGTAGATATGGGCCAGGTGAGTCTATATTAACTTAATATTAGTGTGTATAACTAATGCTTAGAATCTGTCCTGATCCTGTGACCTGACCAGGAAAAACTGAACCTTCGTAATAATGAACCCTTGACAAAGTCAATTAAGAGTCCTTGGGTTCATATCTAGGTCCCATAGTGTTTCCTGGTATGGTCATATAGTCAGGAAAAACACCTGGCCCAACATTTAACCAATGTATGTGTACCTGCAGGGCAGAAGGAGTGGGGGGGGCAGGGCCAGGGCTCTCCAACAATGGCCTCCTCACAGTAGAAGCCTGGGCGGCAGGGGATGCAGGAGTCAGAGCCTGGGTTGGGCTGGTACTCTCCTGTGGGACAGGGCAGGGCCAGGGGAGAGCCCTCTGGACAGTAGTGACCCTGGGTAGGGAGACATTTCAGTAGTCTCAGAGCCAGACTCTTGGCCCTAACCCTTTAGTGTTTGCAGATCTGACGGGTCTGGAAAGGTATAGTTTCGCGTAGTCATACCTTCAAATCACATTGTCATGCTGCTCCTCTTGTGAATTATTGAAATTGAAAGTCACCCCAAAAACGGCATAATTCAACATATACTGAGTGTATAAAACATTAGGGACACCTGCTCTTTCCATGACAGACTGACCAGGTGAAAGCTATGATTCCTTATTGATGACACTTGTTCAATCCAGTGACATTAGTGTAGATGAAGGGGAGGTGACAGGTTAAAGAAGGATTTTTAAGTCTTGTGATAATTGAGACATGGATGGTGAATGTGTGCCATTCAGAGGGTGAATGGGCAAGACAAAAGATTTAAATTCCTTTGAACGGGGCATGGTAGTAGGTGCCAGGCGCACCGGTTTGAGTGTGTGAAGAACTGCAATGCTGCTGGGTTTTTCGCGCTCATCAGTTTCCTGTGTGTGTCAAGAATGGTCCACCACCCAAAAGGCATCCAGCCAACTTGACACAACTGTGGGAAGCATTGGAGTCAACATTCGACACCTTGTAGAGTCCATGTTCTAAGGGCAAAAGGGGGAAGTTCCCACTCAGTGTATTTTGATTGGGTTTTAATCAGCGAATCATCATATTGTTCCTTACAGATTTATAAACATCGAAAGGTTAAGCCAAATGGAGAATTAGGGAGCGATTTGGCACTCTCTCTGCTGGGTGTTGTACATGGATGAGCTGAGTTTGTCGAAGTGATTTGGTGCAGAGGATGTGGTTGAGTGATAGCGCAATCGATCCCAGAGACTGGGGTTTGATCCCTGCACACATCACTCTTACTGTCTCCTCCTCATCCATCTACCCCTGTTTCTAGAACTGTCAAAAAAAAGTACAAAATTATTATACTAATAATAATAATAGTGATTTGATCCCTTTGAAAAGTAATAAATAACTACTCGATTACCATTATTATTCGTTACTACAGGACTTCAGAGATACGAACACGTCGGGAATGTTGGTCATTCAGAACACTGCAATGTCAAAAATCACATCAAACCACAATAGAAAACATTAATACATGTCCCGGTTTGTTATTGACCATTCCTTTGACCAGTCGGTCCGTACATTTTGAGGTTCAAATCTTTGAGGTTCTACTGTAGTCCAATTGGACAGGAGTGAGGCAAGCAGGACAGGGCTCACCTTAGGGCAGAGGAAAGCATAGGGCGTGGTGGAGGAGAAGTCAAATGGGCAGTAGAAGCCAGCAGCACACAGGCCACTTGGGGAGGCCAGGCCCTCAATGGAACAGTAGTGTCCAGGGGGACAAGGGGAGCAGCTGTCTATGGATAACCCACCTGTTGGATAACAGTAACGAAAGACATTCACACTCTTACATTAGTTTAGCATTATTCGGATCACATCTTTGAATCAAGCCAATGTGCCGCCAGGAGCCAGCGAGGATTCAGATCACTGTTGACTCCTGACAAATGCATGCCATTTAGCAGTAAAGCGCAACATGCCGATATCAGTAAAAACAAGTGTGTATCTGATTTGTAAGGGGCCTTTGTAGTTTACACAAAACCAATATGCAGTTATCAGGAGTCGACTGTACAAATTAAAAACAAAAAAACAGCACTAAGTAAGGCCAGGATTCAAATCAACGCAAATGAACACCATGCACACTGTGATTGACCTTTAAAGGGAATTCCCAGATGTTCTCCGAGATTGCGTCACCATGGATGTCAGCTCACGCATAAATCCCCTTTAAAAGTCAATCGCAGTACACAGGTGGTTAATCTGTGTTGGCTTGAATCCCAGCAAGAATCCTTATCACGTTGATGTATCTCTAAGTACCGGTGTGGTTTCGGATGCTGCCTGCAGGACACGGCAGCGGGGAGAGGGTCCCAGAAAGGCAATAGTGGCCCACAGGACAGGGCCCGTTCCTGGGAAAGATGGCTGAGCTCTGGGGAGCTGGACTAGGTGCTCCACGCTGGCAGAAGTAGCCCTCCTGGCACTGGCCTGGTAACAACAACCAAACACAGAATCACACCTGTCTGTTTGCTTTTATACTCTATCCAATCTGCTTCTCCTGCTTGGTTCCTTGCATAACATCTAGTCAATGGTCATCAGTGCAAGAAATTCATATTTAATATAAAACAAGGCAACAGTAAACATGTCACATAGCAGCAAAGGGGGACCAACTCCATATTAAAGCTTGTGATATTGGATGTTTGACGAGCAGGTGTCCACATACTTTTGGTCATGTAGTGACCCCAATTATTCAACAACAAAAAAACATTACCAACATTATTAATTGTCAACTGTATCTGTATGGTTCACCTTTTGTGAATGGACAGTTGAACCCTGCGCAGTATATACACATTTTACAAAAAAGGGTTCCAAAAGGGTTCAGCTGTCCCCATAGAGAACCCTTTTTGGTTCCAGGTAGAATCCTTTTAGGTTACAGCCAGAACCCTTTTGGGTTCCATGTAGAACACTATGTGGAAAGGGTTCTACCTGGAACCAAAAATAGTTATTCAAAGGGTTCTCCTATGGAGAAAGCCGAAGAACACCTTTAGGTTCTAGAGAGCATCTATTTTTTCTAAGAGTGTAGTACTGTTACTACAGATCTATTCTTTGCTTTTCTATTCTCTGACTACTAGACCTTGTGGTAGTGAGGAGCCGGGCAAGCTGCAGTAGAACCCAGAGGGGCAGGGCCTGCATGCAGAGGGGGAGGGGGCTCCTGTCTGTTCACTGATGGTCCCAACAGGACAAGGCAGGGGTAACACACACCGAGCAGGACAGAAATGACCTGGGTGGGAAAAGGAGAGAAGCGGAAAGTGCCTGCTGTGAATAAGTGCATTCACTTACCGCATACTAGTGAATAACTGAAGCGTGTTGTACATGATTTTAATTCTATTCAAATGTATTGAAATGCATTACTTCACATTAAGATGCCATTTCTACATTTCTTTTGAGAAGTAATAGTTATATTACATTCTTTAATATTATGATTAGATTTTTTTATAATCACCAGCAGGGCAGAGAGAAGGTTCTTGGGTGGCAGAGGAGGGACACATGGTGCCATTAGGGCAGGTGAGGCAGTGGGCGGCACCAGGGGCAGGACTGTAGGTGCCAGGCTCACAGGGTACCTCTGAAGCTGTGCCAACAGGACAGCGATGCCCTGTGGGGCACAGGTAACCATGGAGACCATCAGAGGGGCGGGCACTGGAGCTACCCCCTAGACACACATACCTAGATAAGGAGAGAAAGAGTCAACCACAAAATGTATAGTGTAGATATATACAAAATAGATGGGCAGGAAAAGCGTATCTCAATCTGTAACTCTCGATTGGCTGATTTGGAGTCTGTTTTGTTCATCTCTCTAACAGCAATGAGCACAAGAGGAACATAAATTCAGTGAGCATAACAACTGCATTTTCTGAGTTGTTTCCTTTCCGCTGTTTCCAGGTCAGTTGAGAGAGAGAGATAAACTGCCAGATCAACTAGATCAATTGTATCAGTTTAAGTTGCATTCTGCTCAGGCATTAGCTGAGGGCTCCTCATTAGGAGACGAGCAGCATGTGTTTCTATTACCCAGCGCTACACAGGGCGGCGTCCGCGGTCAGCGCAGGCCTGTCACAGAAGTGCCCAGGGGGGCAAGGCTGGCACTCCTCTACGCCCCTCAGTCCCAGGGAGCTGGAGAGCGAGCCCGGTGGGCACGGAAGAGGGTAGCCAGTGCCAGCTGGACAGTAGTGGCCACGGGGGCACAGATTACTACTGGTAGAATTCTGCTGGAAAACAACACAACGAAGAAAAACATGAATTCCTTGTATACCGTTTGATTTTGATCAACTCCCCATCACAGGTTGGTAAAATGTCCCTTGTAGGGTACTTGGGTATGGCACGCACAGAAAGAGTAAACACATCAAAACATGACCACTGTTGTTTGTGCCTCCTCATTCAATATTACTACAAAGGTACCTCGTATTCAGTAGCATTGGGTGTGATGGCACCCGGGGGACAGTGGTATCCTGCCTGGCAAGGCCCCGTCGCCTGGGAGAGCCCAGGGAGGGCACAGAACATCCCTGTGGACATACGAGAGTACGTCTCAAATGACACCCTATTCCCACATATAGCGCACTACGTTGGCTCTGGTCAAAAGAAGTGCACTAGATAGGGAAAAGATGATGTCATTTGAAACGCGAAAACCGGAATGTTGAAACCCTAGTCGGTGGTAATGTATATATCTGTGTAAGTCTCACCTGCAGGGCATGGTAGACAGTGGTCCGGGCTGGAGGCTCCAGGCTTGCTCTGCACTGTGCCAGGGGGACAGGGGAACTTCACACCCACGGCCAACCCAGGAGGACAGTAGTGACCAAGAGGACAGACCACTGGATAGACGACCCCTTCTCCTGCTCCACACATGACATGAGAAACATGACACACAATCCTGCTAATGTATGAAGTGGAAGGGTTGGTGAACTCTACCACAGAGTTGGGGTCAACTTGAACCAAAATGCTATGTCCAACAAGATATAGGAATTCAACTGGAATTACATGACCCCAAACCTGGTGGAAATACCACAATTTATAGGAATTATGGAATATATTTATTATCAAAATAATTTCGCTGACATGAAAAAAATCAGATATAATGAAATGTTAAACTAATGACTGATCGTAAGGTTTGAAAATTACACTGACAATCCTGTTTGAAGTTAAAATCCAACAACCTCACCCACCCTGACAGTAGTAGCCATCAGGACATGTTGTACAGTTGTTCTGGTGACTGTTGCCTGTCACTGAGCTGTGTGTCCCTACAGGACAGGCCAGGGGGGTCCTAGTTCCTCCTGGACAGAAGTAACCTGCTGGACAGAGGGCCTCCTCAGGACTACTGGAGCCCCAGTCACAGAAGAACCCAGGGGAACAAGCACCTACAAGGGTTTCCCACCATTAACATGAGTCCGAACATTGTTTAAGCAGTACAGACATAACTCGTTTTTTTACTTGGTAGAATGGTAATTACACAATGATCACCTATGAGTTACTTATTTGATTCATTGGTATTCATTCAAACAAATGGACTTAATTTTAAATCGTGGGAAAATTTGAACCACCTCTGCTCGCCAACTAATGTATAAATTTACTACCGTTCAAAAGTTTGGGGTCACTTCGAAATGTCCTTGTTTTTGAAAGAAAAGCACATTTTTTGTCCATTAAAATAACATCAAATTGATCAAAAATACAGTGTAGACATTGTTCATGTTGTTCTAATGGAATATCTACATAGGCGTACAGAGGCCCATTATCAGCAACCATCACTCCTGTATTCCAATGGCACGTTATGTTAGCTAATCCAAGTTTATTAAAGGCTAATTGATTCTTAGAAAATCCTTTTGCAATTATGTTAGCACAGCTGAAAACTGTTGTCCTGATTAAAGAAGCAATAAAACTGGCCTTCTTTAGACTAGTTGAGTATCTGGAGAATCAGCATTTGTGGGTTCGATTACAGGCTCAAAATGGCAAGAAACAAAGAACCTTCTTCTGAAACTCGTCAGTCTATTCTTGTTCTGAGAAATGAAGGCTATTCAATGCGAGAATTTCCAAGAAACTGAAGATATCGTACAATGCTGTGTACTACTCTATTCACAGAACAGCGCAAATTGGCTCTAACCAGAATAGAAAGAGGAGTGGGAGGCCCCGGTGCAGAACTGAGCAAGAGGACAAGTACATTAGAGTGTCTAGTTTGAGAAACAGACGCCTCACAAGTCCTCAACTAGCAGCTTCATTAAACAGTACCCGCAAAACACCAGTCTCAACGTCAACAGGGAAGAGGCGACTCCGGGATGCTGGCCTTCTAGGCAGCGATGCAAAGAAAAAGCCATATCTCTGGCCAGTGTCTGTGTTCTTTGCCCATCTTAATCTTTTATTGGCCAGTCTGAGATATGGCTTTTTTTTTTGCAACTCTGCCTAGAAGGCCAGCATCCTGGAGTCGCCTCTTCACTGTTGACGTTGAGACTGGTGTTTTGCGTTTTCCATTAAAGAAATCTGCCGTTTCCAGCTACAACAGTCATTTACAACATTAACAATGTCTACACTGTATTTCTGATCAATTTGATGTTATTTTAAAAACAAGGACATTTCTAAGTGACCCCAAACTTTTGAACGGTAGTGTACATATAAAAAATTTACACATAGCAGGTAGTTGGTAGAGCATGGCGCTTGCAACGCCAGGGTTGTGGGTTCGATTCCCACGGGGGGCCAGTACAAAAAAGTATGAATGTATGTACTTGTAAGTCGCTCTGGATAAGAGCGTCTGCTAAATGACTTAAATGTAATGTAAATGTAACCATTTGTTCTCATCGTAACAACAACAACAAACATCTTCAGACAAATGCCCTATGGGTTCTACTCAGACTTGAGATAAGTAGACTTACCATGGACTTTTTTTGTTGACTTACTGTAAGTCCATGTTAAGTCTACTTACCTCAAGTCTGAGTATGGGCCTTCAGAGTGTAGAGACAATAAGAGAGTTCCGCCGTACTGTACCTGCTCTGAATCCTAGTTGGCAGTATGCTCCGGGGGGGCAGGGTGACCCTGTCCTGTTGTCGGTGGGGTTGGGCACTGTGGCCCTGGTAACACAGAGGAACCCAGGAGCACAGGGTCCAGTGGGCTCAACCAGACCCTCTGATCCACAGAACTGGCCCGCCGGACAAACCAAGCACTCCCCTGTAACCGCAGTGGAACAAATGTGTGCATTGGCTCTGACACAACAAAATGCAATTTTATTTGTAAAAAAAAAAGGATTCATTCAAGACATCATTAAAACAAAGGGTTATGGCTGATTACCATTTCAAATAAGGTAGATAATACATGTACGGCCAGGAGTTTTGTCCTGGCTGCTGCATTACCTGACCAAGAAAACCTCTGGGCCCTTTGGGCGCTTGTTATAGGCTAAAGCTAGGGCTAAGAGTCTTTCCTGGTAAGTTGTTGGCTGTGAAGTAAAACTCCTGGCCATACATAAACATCTACCTTGTTTGGTCTGGAAAAACTCCTGTCCCTAACTATAGTATATTATTTCTCACCAGGGGATGTGAGACCCAGAGTAGGGCTGTAGGTGCCTATGGGGCAGGGGTAGGGTTGGCTGAAGGAGCTCTCTCTGGGGCAGACATAGCCAGCTGGGCAGGGCAGAGGGGTGACGGGGCCACTGGTGCTGCCAGTTGTGTTGGTGGTCAGGCAGTGAGTGCCAGGGGGACAGGGCTTACACTCCCTCTGGCCCTCCAAGTCCTGGAACCAACCTACAATGTCACCAACAACATCAAATACTGTGTGCAGTTTGGTTTTTGTGAACAGATGAGATACAATGTATGGACATTTCATTATATTATACATTACATTATATACATTTACATCCGACTGTCATTATTTGCCGATCGAAAAGGATAAGTTCAGTATTTTACATCTGCATGTCAGATGGTTCCTTATCCTGAAAGTAGTCTATGAGCCAGGAGACACAGATTCCTTAAACAGCCACGACAAACTAATCGTAGCAGTAGAGTGATGGGGCATCCGTACAATTTCAAAAATGTCATCAGCTCACATCTCTCTGAAGATCATTACGTTACCATCAGGACATGGCTTGCAGTCATCTCTCTTCTTCCCTCCGGTGTTATTGTGATGGGTGCCAGCAGGGCAGGATGCAGGCACACTGGTCCCACTCTCACAGTAGTGGCCTGGGTTGCAAACACCTCCAAATACACCTGACATCGGGGCAGCACTCTGGGACCCTTCCAAACAGTAGAAACCTACAAATATACGGTAACACTTCCATTGAAAACTTCATAACACATGCAGACCACTATAGTCCCTGTTCCCAAGAGCACTACGGTAACCTGCCTAAATGACTACAGACTCGTAGCACTCACGTCCGTAGCCATGAAGTGCTTTGAAGGCTGGTAATGGCTCACATTAACACCATTATCCCAGAAACCCTAGACGCACTCCAATTTGCATACCGCTCAAACAGATCCACAGATGATGCAATCTCTATTGCACTCGACACTGCCCTTTCCCAGCTGGACAAAAGAAACACCTACGTGAGAATGCTACTCATTGACAACAGCTCAGCGTTCAACACCATAGTGCCCTCAAAGCTCATCACTAAGCTAAGGATCCTGGGACTCAACACCTCCCTCTTCCACTGGATCCTGGACTTCCTGACAGGCCGCCCCCCAGATGGTGAGGGTAGGAAGCAACACACCTGCCACGCTGATCCTCAACACAGGAGGCCCTCAGGGGTGCGTGCTCAGTCCCCTCCTGTACTCCTTTTTCACCCACTACTGCATGGCCAGGCACGACTCCAACACCATCATTAAGTTTGCAGACGACACAACAGTGGTAGGCTTGATCACCAACAACGATGAGACAGCCTATAGGGAGGAGGTCAGAGACCTGGCCGAGTGGTGCCAGAAAAACAATCTATCCCTCAACGTAATCAAGACAAAGGAGATGATTGTGGACTACAGGCAAAGGAGGACCGAGCACGCCCCTATTCTCATCGATGGGGCTGTAGAGGAGCAGGTTGAGAGCTTCAAGTTCCTTGGTGTCCACATCACCAACAAACTAGAATGGTCCAAACACACCAAGACAGTCGTGAAGAGGGCATGAGAAAACCTATTCCCCCTCAGGAGATTGAAAAGATTTGGCCTGGGTCCTCAGATCCTCAAAAGGTTCTACAGCTGCAACATTGAGAGCATCCTGACTGGCTGAATCACTGCCTGGTATGGCAACTGCTCGGCCTCCGACCGCAAGGCCCTACAGAGGGTAGTGCATATCGTCCAGTACAATACTGGGGCTAAGCTGCCTGCCATCCAGGACCTCTACACCAGGTGGTATCAGAGGAAGGCCCTAAAAATTGTCAAAGACCCCAGCTAGCCCAGTTAGAGACTGTTCACTCTGCTACGGCATGGCAAGCGTACTGGAGCGCCAAAAGGCTTCTCAACAGCCTTTACCCCCAAGCCATAAGAATCCTGAAGAGGTAATCAAATGGCTAATCGGACTATTTGCATTGTGTGTATGTGTGTCCCCCACCGCCAACCCCCACTTTTACACTGCTGCTACTCTCTGTTTATCATCTATGCATAGTCACTTTAACTATACCTACATGCGCATATTACCTCAATTAGCCCGACTAACCGTTGCCCCCGCACTTTGACTCTGACCGGTACCATCTGAATAAAGCCTCGCTACTGTTATTTTCACTCTCATTTTACTCTTTTTTTATTTTATTTCTTTACACATCTATTGTTTACCTAATACCTATATTTTCCTTAAAAATTGCACTGTTGGTTAGGGCTTGTAAGTAAGCATTTCACTGTAAGGTCTACTACACCTGTTGTATTTGGCACACGTGACAAATAAACTTTGATTTGATTTCACATGCATAATGCATTCATACATACATATTCAATTCATAAGCACTGCATAAGCAGTTGAATGTGTTATGAGGTCCGACCTTATGTAGGTGCCTTTCACACTGAACATGTCATATCAAACTTTATCTGTCACAGGCGCCAAATACAACAAGTGTAGACCTTACCGTGAAATGCTTACTTACAAGCCCTTAACCAACAGTGCAGTTCAAGAAGAGTTAAGAAAATATTTACCAAGTAGACTAAAGTAAAAAATAATAAAAGTAACACAATAAAATAACATAATAAAATAACGGTTGCAATATCAAGCATTGGATACAGTCAGCAACACAATAAAGTCCTTCAAGTGGAATAATAGATTGAAAATGGAAAAACAATACTGTAGCGACCATAACCCATCACCTAGCGATCTCGTCAATGGGTTCGGACATCTTGGCGTGATGGTTAAGGTGTTGGCGTGACAGTTGCTGGACCCAGGTTTGTGTCCCGGCCGGTGCAACCCTTCAAAAACGCTACTTTGGTGTCAGAAGTGGGATGGTGCCCATGAGGCCATCAGAGAGGCATGTACCCGTGAGTGACTTGGTATGGAGAAGTGTGGGAACACGCTCTTCTGAAGGGGGTAATGTAGCGACCTTAATCCAACACCTAGTGAACTCATCAATAGGTTCGGACCTCTTGGCGTCACAATTACAAGGTTTGAGTCCCAGGCGGGGCTTCCCTCCCAATTCGCTACAATACTAATACTTAATGCTAAGTAAGTGTTAATCTCTCACCTGGCAGACAGGCTCCAGTGACTGCTTTAAGGCCTGGCTCTGCACAGTAGAACCCTGGAACACATCTACGACACTGGGAGGGCTCCGTTAATCCACTTTGCTCACTGCGAGAAAATATACGCCCTGAACATTAACTAACAAGGCTACAGATCTACCATCATGGAACTAACTACATTGGCAGGTGGGTACACATTGTTACGGGAATATTTAGAACTGTTATACACTATATGTATATTATAAAACATGTTTTGGTGACAATAATATTGGAAAGGATATTGAAAATATGAAATCTATCAAGATGTAACACAAAATGTAAATATATAACATACTCTGACAATATCTTAATAGCTGCCTTTATTTTGTATAGATATCACCCACAGTGGGTACCTGAATGTGCCTTTAGGGCAGGGCGATGGTACGGAGCTCCCAACAGGACAGTAGAATCCAGGAGGACATGGAGCTCCTGTGATGTTGTCTGAGGGGGAGGGTTGAGAGGCGGCCCCAAAACACACAAACCCTGCAATGCACGGACCACTGGGGGAAATTCTCCCTTCAAAGAAAGATATTCAGAAAAACAATGTAAAATAACATGGTTATGAACTCAAACGAACTGTTAGTGTTATATACTGTATCTAGCATCATCCCTGCATGTGCTCTAGCCTAACTCCTATGATATTGTATGTCATGACAACGGACGATAGAAGAGTTGGCTGGAGCACATACAGTTTGGGTGCCAAATGATAGCCTGCTATACCCTGCACTAATGGAACCCTATTCCCTATGGGCCCTGGTCAAAAGTAGTGCACTACATTGGGAATAGGGTGCCATTTGGGATGCAGGCTAGGGACGCAATATGGGATGAGGCTAATATATACCTGTTCCTTCACAGTACATCCCCGGTTCACACAAAGAGCATTCCGATACGTCAGCCAATCCTGATACGTTTCCATAGGTCCCGGATGGACAAGGATGCTGATTGGCTGTTCCACGTGGACAATAGAATCCTCTTCCGCATGGAACCAAGTGTGTCCTTCCTGGATTCAGGGTGGATGAAATCAATCAATTAATCAAATTGATTTCATAAAGCTCTTTTTTCAAAGAGCAAGTTCAACATTTATTCGAAGTTTATTCACCACGTACAGAGTAAATGTTCTTCTTAGAAAGTAGATTTTCAAAGTAAATGGAAAACTAGACCTGACACTTTGAACCCCCCCCCCCCCCCCAGAACACCCCTGAGGCTGTTTTGCCCTCAGAACAACCTCAACACGTCAGGACATGGACTCTAAACAGTGTCGAAAGTATTCCACAGGGATTCTGGCCCATGTTGACTCCAATGCCTCACAGAGTTATATCAAGTTGGTTGGATGTCCTTTGGGTGGTGGACCATTCTCGGAAACTGCTAAGTGGAAACCCAGCAGCAGTTCTTGACTCAAACCAGTGCACCTGGCACCTACTAATCTAAAGTCGAAAGAAACGTACACCTATTTAAGCGAGGTGCTGGCTAGCGGAGTGGAACACTTGAAAAATAAAGGAGAGCCGCACACTGTAGGAGCTCAGATGCAAAAATGTAATGTTCAACGTTTCGACACACAAGCTGTCTTCATCAGGGTATAATCACCTGACACCTACTACCACACCCTATTAAAAAGGCACTTAAATATTTTGTCTTGCCTATTCACCGTTTAAAGTGGCATACATACAGTGGCTTGCGAAAGTATTCACCCCCTTGGCATTGTTCCTATATTGTTGCCTTACAACCTGGAATTAAAATGGATTTGGGGGGGATTGTATCATTTGATTTACACAACATGCCTACCACTTTGAAGATGCAAAATATGTTTAATTGCGAAACAAACAAGAAATAAGACCAAAAATACTGAAAAGTTGAGCGTGCATAACTATTCACCCCGCTCAAAGTCAATACTTTGTAGAGCCACCTTTTGCAGCAATTGCCACTGCAAGTCTCTTGGGGTATGTCTCTATAAGCTTGGCACATCTAGCCACTGGGATTTTTGCCCATTCTTCAAGGCAAAACTGCTCCAGCTCCTTCAAGTTGGATGGATTCCGCTGGTGTACAGCAATCTTTAAGTCATACCACAGATTCTCATTTGATTCACAAGGCCATTTCAAGACATTTAAATGTTTCCCTTAAACCACTCGAGTGTTGCTTTAGCAGTATGCTTAGGGTCATTGTCCTGCTGGAAGGTGAACCTCCGTCCCAGTCTCAAATCTCTGGAAGACTGAAACAGGTTTCCCTCAAGAATTTCCCTGTATTTAGCGCCATCCATCATTCCTTCAATTCTGATCAGTTTCCCTGCCGATGAAAAACATCCCCACAGCATGATGCTGCCACCACCATGCTTCACTGTGGCGATGGTATTCTCGGGGTGATGAGGTGTTGGGTTTGCGCCAGACATAGCGTTTTCCTTGATGGCCAAAAGTCTCCATTTAGTCTCATCTGATTAGAGTAGCTTCTTCCATATGTTTTGGGAGTCTCCCACATGCCTTTTGGCAAATACCAAACGTGTTGGCAATTTTTTTTATTTAAGCAATGGCTTTTTTCTGGCCACTCTTCCGTAAAGCCAAGCTCTGTGGAGTGTACGGCTTAAAGTGGTCCTATGGACAGATACTCCAATCTCCACCGTGGAGCTTTGCAGCTCCTTCAGGGTTATCTTTGGTCTCTTTGTTGCCTCTCTAATTAATGCCCTCCTTCCCTGGTCCGTGAGTTTTGGTGGGTGGTCCTCTCTTGGCAGGTTTGTTGTGGTGCCATATTATTTCCATTTTTAATAATGGATTTAATGGTGCTCCGTTGGATGTTCAAAGTTTCTGATATTTTTTTATAACTCAACCTTGATCTGTACTTCTCCACAACTTTGTCCCTGACCTGTTTGGAGAGCTCCTTGGTCTTAATGGTGCTGCTTGCTTGGTGGTGCTCCTTGCTTGGGGGGGTTGCAGACTCTGGGGCCTTTCAGAACACGTGTATATATACTGAGATCATGTGACAAATCATGTGACACTTAGATTGCACACAGGTGGACTTTATTTAACTAATTATGTGACTTCCGAAGGTAATTGGTTGCACCAGATCTTATTTAGGGGCTTCATAGCAAAGGGGGTGAATACATATGCACCCACCACTTTTCCGTAAAAAAAATTGTTTTTTGAAACAAGTAATTGTTTTCATTTCACTTCACCAATTTGGACTATTTTGTGTATGTCCATTACAAGAAATCCAAATAAAAATCTATTTAAATTACAGGTTGTAATGCAAAAAAGGAAAAATGCCAAGGGGGATGAATACTTTTGCAAGGCACTGTACACAATCTATGTATCAATTGTCTCAAGGCTTAAAAATATATTTTTAACCTGTCTCCTCCCCTTCATCTACACTGACTGAAGTTGATTTAACAAGTGACATCAATAAGGGATCATAGCTTTCACCTGGGTTCACCTGATCAGTCCATGTCATGGAAAGAGCAGGTGTTCATAATGTTTTGTACACGCAGTGTATATTACCCATATAAAAAAATGATTAATGACTTATTTTACATTTCAGTCATTTAGCACTCTCTTGTGCAGAGAGACTTATAGTTAGTGCATTCACCTTAAGGTAGCTAGAGACAACCACATATCACAGTCATATTAAGTCAACATTTATCCTCAATAAAGCAACTATCAGCAAAGTCAGCAAAGCTAGTGAGAACAGACAAGTGCAATAAAAAAGGTTTTCAGATGTTTCAGGAAAATGGGCTGGGACTCAGCTGTCCTGACATGGTCTTGAAAGAGATGTGAGTTTCAACTAGGAGCCAGATTGCAGGCTGATGTGGGAGAACATGGGAAAGTGAAACACGAGGCGGGCTGAGGCATTCTGGAAGAGTTTCAGGGGTTTGATGGCACAAGCGATGAGCCCAGCCAGCAGAGAGTTGCAGAGAGTCCAAACAGGAAATGACAAGTGAATGGAATAAAACCGGAGGGAAAAGTATCTCAATCGTCATTAAAATGACTAAAACCAAATCGAAACTGTGTAGAAATAGAAATGATGATGGACCTACATTTATAGTCTTGATGGATATTTAATTGTAACATGTATCATGTTCAACTGTAGTTTGTTTTGTATCCTGTGTAGTGAATGATTACTGTGAGTATTAATGGAGTTTAGGTCATGCAACTGTGTGTATGCTAATTTAGAAACCATGACCTAATCAGAGAAGAAGAAATTGCCTAGTATCAGACAGCATGGTCAGGCCCAGAACAGAAGATGGACGAGGTGGGATTCTGGCTTAACAAAGAGGATAATGGACATTCCACAGGGGAGACAGAGGGAAACTCATTGGGGTCATAAAATGTATAGCTGGGAGAATGAGAATGACACAAATATTAATTTTCACAAAGTCTGCTGCCTCAGTTTGTATGATGGCAATTTGCATATACTCCAGAATGTTATGAAGAGTGATCAGAAAAATTGCAATTAATTGCAAAGTCCCTATTTGCCATGCCACTGAATCCCAAAAAACATTTCCACTGCATTTCAACCCTGCCACAAAAGGACCAGCTGACATCATGTCAGTGATTATCTCGTTAACACAGGTGTGAGTGTTGACGAGGACAAGGCTGGAGATCACTCTGTCATTCTGATTGAGTTCGAAAAACAGACTGGAAGCTTCAAAAGGAGGGTGGTGCTTGGAATCATTGTTCTTCCTCTGTCAACCATGGTTACCTGCAAGGAAACACGTGCCGTCATCATTGCTTTGCACAAAAAGGGCTTCACAGGCAAGGATATTGCTGCCAGTAAGATTGCACCTAAATCAACCATTTATCGGATCATCAAGAACTTCAAGGAGAGCGGTTCAATTGTTGTGAAGAAGGCTTCAGGGCGCCCAAGAAAGTCCACCAAGCACCAGGACCGTCTCCTAAAGTTGATTCAGCTGCGGGATCGGGGCACCACCAGTACAGAGCTTGCTCAGGAATGGCACCTTGCAGGTGTGAGTGCATCTGCACGCACAGTGAGGCAAAAACTTTTGGAGGATGGCCTGGTGTCAAGAAGGGCAGCAAAGAAGCCACTTCTCTCCAGGAAAAACATCAGGGACAGACTGATATTCTGCAAAAGGTAAAGGTATTGGACTGCTGAGGACTGGGGTAAAGTAATTTTCTCTGATGAATCCCCTTTCCGATTGTTTGGGGCATCCGGAAAAAAGCTTGTCTGGAAAAGACAAGGTGAGCGCTACCATCAGTACTGTGTCATGCCAACAGTAAAGCATCCTGAGACCATTCATGTGTGGTGTTGCTTCTCAGCCAAGGGAGTGGGCTCACTCACAATTTTGCCTTAGAACACAGTCACGAATAAAGAATGGTACCAACACATCCTCCGAGAGCAACTTCTCCCAACCATCCAGGAACAGTTTGGTTTGGTGATGAACAATACCTTTTCCAGCATGATGGAGCACCTTGCCATAAGGCAAAAGTGAAAACTAAGTGGATCGGGGAACAAAACATCGATATTTTGGTTCCATGGCCAGGAAACTTAATCCCATTGGCAATCGTAACCAAAGCACATCATTTTTTTGATGTATTTGTTAGCAAAAAGAGAAATAAATACAAAGTCCTTTGAATAAAGATATTTTCAATATACAAACTGCTGACGGATCACCTGCTATGAATATAAAGTTTTGATTGCTTACATATGTATTTTGTTTATGGGAGGTTTATCTTCATGTAAAACAGCGATTTGGGAGAATAAAGAGGTTTTAGCTGTATGGGTTTAACAGTAAATTGCTCATTCATTTTATTTGATAATTTCATAAATGTTTCTTTGTCACTTATTTGTGTGTGTGTGTGATTATCTATGATGTGATGGGTCTATCTTGTTATTTTATCAAGACATCAATAAAAAATGTATTGAAAAAAAAAATGAATAGATATACCTGCTTACCTTCTTCAAGACAGTAGAAGCCAGAAGGACACACCTCACATCGGTGCTGACCCTCACTAGGCTGGTAGCTGCCTGGGGAACAGGCTCTCTCTCTCACGCTACCCTGAAAGACCAGCAACACACATATTTGTAATATGACACATAATACACAGTATGATATTAGTACGATTTAAGTTGCCACTGTTATCTGTGGAATAAGATTTTCCAAGAAGCAATGTATTTGACATGCATTCTAGGTGGTGCGCTAGTACAGTATGGATATAGTAAATTAGCCATGCTTATCACTGCACAAGCCCCGAGGACATTTGCACTAACCTCCTTGCAGAAATGACCAACTCCACACACATGTTGCGACGGTCTATCAGTGCTCTGTCCCCCAGGACAGTAGTAGCCAGCAGCACACTGACTGCTGGGCTCGACCAAGCCTATCTGATCGCAGTAATAACCAGGGGGGCAAGGCTGGCAATCGTCCACTGTGGACCCGCCTAATCGACCTAACAACACACAGTGGTACAGATCAGTTGGTCAGCATCAGAAAATCACATCGGACTGACATGATATTTTCTGAACGTTATAGAACATTGATTATATAGGATTTTAATTGCCCCATTCCAGAACACAGATCAAATCAAATCAAATGTATTTATATAGCACTTAGTACATTTACATTTTACATTTAAGTCATTTAGCAGATGCTCTTATCCAGAGCGACTTACAAATTGGTGCATTCACCTTATGATATCCAGTGGAACAACCACTTCACAATAGTGCATCTAACTCTTTTAAGGGGGGGGGGGGGGTTAGAAGAATTACTTTATCCTATCCTAGGTATTCCTTAAAGAGGTGGGGTTTCAGGTGTCTCCGGAAGGTGGTGATTGACTCCGCTGACCTGGCGTTGTGAGGGAGTTTGTTCCACCATTGGGGTGCCAGAGCAGCGAACAGTTTTGACTGGGCTGAGCGGGAACTGTACTTCCTCAGAGGTAGGGAGGCGAGCAGGCCAGAGGTGGATGAACGCAGTGCCCTTGTTTGGGTGTAGGGCCTGATCAGAGTCTGAAGGTACGGAGGTGCCGTTCCCCTCACAGCTCCGTAGGCAAGCACCATGGTCTTGTAGCGGATGCGAGCTTCAACTGGAAGCCAGTGGAGAGAGCGGAGGAGCGGGGTGACGTGAGAGAACTTGGGAAAGTTGAACACCAGACGGGCTGCGGCGTTCTGGATGAGTTGTAGGGGTTTAATGGCACAGGCAGGGAGCCCAGCCAACAGCGAGTTGCAGTAATCCAGACGGGAGATGACAAGTGCCTGGATTAGGACCTGCGCCGCTTCCTGCGTGAGGCAGGGTCGTACTCTGCGAATGTTGTAGAGCATGAACCTACAGGAACGGGTCACCGCCTTGATGTTAGTTGAGAACGACAGGGTGTTGTCCAGGATCACGCCAAGATTCTTAGCACTCTGGGAGGAGGACACAATGGAGTTGTCAACCGTGATGGCGAGATCATGGAACGGGCAGTCCTTCCCCGGGAGGAAGAGCAGCTCCGTCTTGCCGAGGTTCAGCTTGAGGTGGTGATCCGTCATCCACACTGATATGTCTGCCAGACATGCAGAGATGCGATTCACCACCTGGTTATCAGAGGGGGGAAAGGAGAAGATTAATTGTGTGTCGTCTGCATAGCAATGATAGGAGAGACCATGTGAGGATATGACAGAGCCAAGTGACTTGGTGTATAGCGAGAATAGGAGAGGGCCTAGAACAGAGCCCTGGGGGACACCAGTGGTGAGAGCACGTGGTGCGGAGACAGATTCTCGCCACGCCACCTGGTAGGAGCGACCTGTCAGGTAGGACGCAATCCAAGCGTGGGCCGCGCCGGAGATGCCCAGCTCGGAGAGGGTGGAGAGGAGGATCTGATGGTTCACAGTATCAAAGGCAGCCGATAGGTCTAGAAGGATGAGAGCAGAGGAGAGAGAGTTAGCTTTAGCAGTGCGGAGCGCCTCCGTGACACAGAGAAGAGCAGTCTCAGTTGAATGACTAGTCTTGAAACCTGACTGATTTGGATCAAGAAGGTCATTCTGAGAGAGATAGCAGGAGAGCTGTCCAAGGACGGCACGTTCAAGAGTTTTGGAGAGAAAAGAAAGAAGGGATACTGGTCTGTAGTTGTTGACATCGGAGGGATCGAGTGTAGGTTTTTTCAGAAGGGGTGCAACTCTCGCTCTCTTGAAGACGGAAGGGACGTAGCCAGCGGTCAAGGATGAGTTGATGAGCGAGGTGAGATAAGGGAGAAGGTCTCCGGAAATGGTCTGGAGAAGAGAGGAGGGGATAGGGTCAAGCGGGCAGGTTGTTGGGCGGCCGGCCGTCACAAGACGCGAGATTTCATCTGGAGAGAGAGGGGAAAAAGAGGTCAAAGCACAGGGTAGGGCAGTGTGAGCAGAACCAGCGGTGTCGTTTGACTTAGCAAACGAGGATCGGATGTCGTCGACCTTCTTTTCAAAATGGTTGACGAAGTCATCAGCAGAGAGGGAGGAGGGGGGACGAGGGGGAGGAGGATTCAGGAGGGAGGAGAAGGTGGCAAAGAGCTTCCTAGGGTTAGAGGCAGATGCTTGGAATTTAGAGTGGTAGAAATTGGCTTTAGCAGCAGAGACAGAAGAGGAGAATGTAGAGAGGAGGGAGTGAAAGGATGCCAGGTCCGCAGGGAGGCGAGTTTTCCTCCATTTCCGCTCGGCTGCCCGGAGCCCTGTTCTGTGAGCTCGCAATGAGTCGTCGAGCCACGGAGCAGGAGGGGAGGACCGAGCCGGCCTGGAGGATAGGGGACATAGAGAGTCAAAGGATGCAGAAAGGGAGGAGAGGAGGGTTGAGGAGGCAGAATCAGGAGATAGGTTGGAGAAGGTTTGAGCAGAGGGAAGAGATGATAGGATGGATGAGGAGAGAGTAGCGGGGGAGAGAGAGCGAAGGTTGGGACGGCGCGATGCCATCCGAGTAGGGGCAGTGTGGGAAGTGTTGGATGAGAGCGAGAGGGAAAAGGATACAAGGTAGTGGTCGGAGACTTGGAGGGGAGTTGCAATGAGATTAGTGGAAGAACAGCATCTAGTAAAGATGAGGTCAAGCGTATTGCCTGCCTTGTGAGTAGGGGGGGAAGGTGAGAGGGTGAGGTCAAAAGAGGAGAGGAGTGGAAAGAAGGAGGCAGAGAGGAATGAGTCAAAGGTAGACGTGGGGAGGTTAAAGTCACCCAGAACTGTGAGAGGTGAGCCATCCTCAGGAAAGGAACTTATCAGGGCGTCAAGCTTATTGATGAACTCTCCAAGGGAACCTGGAGGGCGATAAATGATAAGGATGTTAAGCTTGAAAGGGCTGGTAACTGTGACAGCATGGAATTCAAAGGAGGCGATAGACAGATGGGTCAGGGGAGAAAGAGAGAATGTCCACTTGGGAGAGATGAGGATCCCAGTGCCACCACCCCGCTGACCAGAAGCTCTCGGGGTGTGCGAGAACACGTGGGCAGACGAGGAGAGAGCAGTAAGAGTAGCAGTGTTATCAGTGGTAATCCATGTTTCCGTCAGTGCCAAGAAGTCGAGGGACTGGAGGGAAGCATAGGCTGAGATGAACTCTGCCTTGTTGGCCGCAGATCGGCAGTTCCAGAGGCTGCCTGAGACCTGGAACTCCACGTGGGTCGTGCGCGCTGGGACCACCAGGTTAGAGTAGCAGCGGCCACGCGGTGTGAAGCGTTTGTATGGTCTGTGCAGAGAGGAGAGAACAGGGATAGACAGACACATAGTTGACAGGCTACAGAAGAGGCTACGCTAATGCAAAGGAGATTGGAATGACAAGTGGACTACACGTCTCGAATGTTCAGAAAGTTAAGCTTACGTTGCAAAAAATCTTATTGACTAAAATGATATAGTACTGCTGGCTGGTGAAATAGGCTAGCTAGCAGTGGCTGCGTTGTTGACTTTGTTTGAAAGTGTAGCTGGCTAGGTAACCTCTAACTGGCTAGGTAACCTCGACAATTACTCTAGACTACACAATTATCTTGGATACAAAGACGGCTATGTAGCCAGCTAAGACGGCTATGTAGCCATCAGCTGATATCTCAAAGTGCTGTACAAAAACCCAGCCTAAAACCCCAAACAGCAAGCAATGCAGGTCTAGAAGCACGGTGGCTAGGAAAAACTCCCTAGAAAGGCCAAAACCTAGGAAGAAACCTAAAGAGGAACCAGGGCTATGAGGGGTGGCCAGTCCTCTTCTGGCTGTGCCGGGTGGAGATTATAACAGAACATGGCCAAGATGAAATTGTGACCAAACTCTCTGTCATAGTAGCTATGGGGAGAATGTTTTTAAATGAACTACCTTTTCATATTCCACGGCACCAGTAAATAGCTAGCAGGGCGACAGCCAGAGGCGTACGTCAGGACATCAGGGTCACATTCAGTGGGCACGAAAGGAAAGAAAATGGTTCCGAAATGGGGAGGTTCTATCTGAATGTGTTCAATAAGAAACGCTCGATAGCAGGGTTTGTGAGGACATCAGCATCGACAACAACAACAGAGTGATGTGACTCTTCAACACTGATGAGGATTAGTACAAAACTTCCTGATAGCGTTTGCAACTTATTTTTAAAAAACGGTGGCCTATCCTCTAATCTTTCACAGTATCCCGACCTATAGGATCCTTGCAGGATATTCAAACATCTCAAAATATCCTGAAATGATCGTCATAGTCAAAATTTTAACCAGTTTTAACCATTAACAGTGAAGCAACAGTGTTGTTGTAGCCTGGTTCCAGATTTGTTTGTGTATTCAACTCCTAAGGTCGTTGTTGGCTATACAGCACAAACAGATTTCGGACCAGGCTAGTGCTTTTGTTTCTTACCCTTCAGGGTTCCAGGAGGGCAAGGTAGAGGGAGAGGTGTGCCCTGGGGGCAGTAGTGTCCAGGGGGGCAGAGTGAGACGTGAGGGGTCGTGGAACCCCTGGAGCAGAAATAGCCTGGGTTACAGAGGCCACTGGGGGCTTCCAGACCAGTCTGACCACAGTAGAAGCCAGTGTCACAGGGCTGAGGATAGGCCGATCCTACAGGACAGTAGAAACCTATAGGAAAGTCATACACATATTGTGGTTGATGCTATACATTGGTAGTGGATGAGGTCAGTTTAAACCCATACAATATAAAGCACTTTGAAAACCTGGAAAAATAATATATTAATCCAGTCTACAAGAAAACACACTTTAATACAACACTGTTAAAAAAAAGGCTGACTATCTACTAAATAAAAAGCTATCTGTTTTTATGTTGCACAGTTTTTAAGTCTATTGGCATGAATAGAAGCAACCGTTCGAGTACAAGAGGTCACATAGCGGGCAATGCATACCTTTGGGACACACATCGCCTTTGAAGTTAGCACATTTATAAAGTGGGCTCCTGAGATGAGGTGTAGAGTCGGCCAAGGCCTGACCTGACCATGGCCTAGTTACGACATCCATCCAGCTCCCATCGCCATCTAAAAACGAACATGACGCAATAAACATGTGTTGGGGCTATAACCTCCAACTGTAACTCATTTGCATTCACCTCCAAGCTCTACAGTCCATCATTTCAGAAGAACCCAGAACCATGTTTTGCGTGTGTGCTGGCCAGCTATTCGACAGTCTGTTAGTAGAGACTATAGAGTCCATGACATTGGTTTACCTGTCGGAAGTGGATAGTCGACCAGCAAAAGAAAAACTTTATTTAGGCATAGCGGTCTAAATGAATGAATGGTTAAGGTCAGGTTTGTGAATGAGCGTTAGGTTAAATAGTTTGTAACTCAAACCGTATGATCTGTCCAGATGCTTTTTGTGAGAGAAACAGCTCAGAAGATCCTCACTCATCTCACAAAAAACGACCGCTCCCAGCCATTGCACTGAGTCTCTAGCTTAATCACGCTGACTTTAATTGATAAAAAGTATTACAGTGAGGTACTTAATTGTTACCCAGAAACTATTTCATATTGACATAAGAACGTCTGCATTGGGCCTTTAACATTGGGTTAGCGTACCGGCCGTCTGCCACCATTTATTTTCTGATGGTCAAATATATACTGCCTTACCTGTATCTATACTGTTAGGTGAGCAGGAAGTGTTGTGTAACCAGGAACAAAGGTCTTGATTAGTAGGATGGACCTTTATCATGCCACAAAGGCAGCTGAGCTGGGAGGAGTTAGCCTGGGGTGTAGCACTGTCTGCACCTCCACTACAGTAGAAACCAGGAGAGCAAGGACCTACGGTATAGAGGAGTGTGGCATTGACGTGAACATAAAACGAGGTACAAACTTTATATAAAACATGAAATGACAAATGTGCAAATGAGCCTAATTGCATGATATGTGGCCACAGGTTTTTCTTCCTGGTCACATGACCAAATGCCGGAGGCCCTGGTTTGACGGAAACCATTTACCGTTAAACAACGAAACGGAAGCAAACAGAGCAAACGGAACAGGGAGGGACATAGATCAATTTGTCCAATAGAAACTCTTGTTTGCTTATTCAGTTTGAAGTAAACGGTTTCTGTTGTAAACGTTCTACAACATACGAAACGTTTTGCAACAGAATCTGCGTAATGATTACACCCCTGGTGACCTGACCAGGAAAAACTCCAGGCACTAGTTTCATTTAGTCATTAGTTGATATGAGAGAGGCAATGTTGAGAGTTTTTCCACACCTGTGAATTGTGAGGAGCCTGGGTTGAGGCAGTATTTTCCTGGGGGACAAGGGTAGCAGCGGGAGGGGGATGGAGCACCCCTCTCTGGAAGATAGCTACCCACAGGACAGGGCCTGGGCAACCCACTACCCTCTGGGCAGTAGTGTCCTAGAGGGCAGACATCTCCAAAGGTCTGGGAGACTGGATCAGGAATAGTAGCTCCACGGGAACAGAAGTGGCCTTTCAGACGTACATGAGGAAAGACAATGAACAGCTCGTCAATAAAAACAGAAACCAAAATTGCCGTCATCTCCATTTTGATTAGATTGTGTCATTAGATTTGGGGTCACAATCACAATAAATTCTTGAGTCCCCCAAGCACATGGGCAATGCCATTAAAATGTTATTCATATGTTATTACTCTATAGTGTGTCTAACCTGGAGAGCATGGGCAGTCTGAAATTGCATGATATTAAAACGTTATTAAAACATTATCCTGTGTTGACCTGGAGAGCAGGGTCCCGAGGGAGACGTGAGGGCAGTGCTGCTGCAGTAGAGCCCAGGAGGGCATGGAGAACACTCCCTCGGAGATGCTCTCCCCTCAGCCTGACTCACACTGCCAGCTGGGCACGGTGCTGGGACAGAGGTTCCCTCCACACAGTAAAAACCTGGAACAGAAAAGTAAAGAGTGAAGCTGGCTGGAATAGAATGTTCTTTATTATCAATAAGTCTTTTTTTTTTTACCAAAGACATATAAGCCATGCTAAACGGATGACAAATGTCATGTAGTGTGGAATCCTAGCCTGGTCCAGATGAGTATGCCAACACTGTGACAATGACCCTAACAGATCAGATGACGACAAACAGATCTGAGACCAGGCTATGTGAACGGGCTAGCTGGGCTAGCTAAAAAGGGTGGATTTCCAAGTTAGGATTTAGGCCGAACAGCATCGAAAATAAGACTTTTCATGTGTTAGAAAAGTGTCCTTGAATCATACAGGCATACATGGTAGGCACCTGGTGGGCAGGTCTTGCATGTAGTCTGACCAATCAAAGACTGATAGGTGCCAGGGGCACAGATGACAGGCTTGGCACTTCCATACGGGCACGAGTGACCAGACGGGCACTGACATTCTAAACACAGGAAACAGAAGCAAACATTATAAATATTTAATTAGGTGTCATGGCAACGCTATTGGATTATTTAGCCCCTGCTGGGAGACCCTGTGGACTGCAGGGAGAAGAGGGTGTAATGACTGTGGCAGCATGGAGGAGTTGCATCATACTATTTATGGAGGCTATTTATGAACCTTGCTGATGAGGAAATGAATCCAATGACACCGAGAGTGTTCCTGCACGTTCAATTTGACACAGAAAATAGACAAATGAAAAAGAAAGTCACACACATCTGTTCTTGAGCGTGAAACTTTCTTTTTCATTTGTATCGTTCATTTTCCATTAATCAGCACCTCAGCAAAGGAGGAAATAGACAAAAAAAGAACACTTTTGGCTAGCACAGAGCCATTCTGTGTGTGCAGCAGCCAACTTTTCGTTTGTTAATTGTCACGCCATACAAACTACGAGTGGACATTATCCCCATTTATCTACAGTGATTCACCCATCCCTGGCTTTCTCCTTCTCTCCCTGGCTGATGAGTAATCTGAGAAGAATGAGACCGCACATAATAACCAGCAGTATGGAGCAAACAATCAAGTTTGCAGGTGACACAAAGTGCTTTACAATTACCCTGCTCAGACCCCAAAGAGCAGGCAAAGCAAAAGCACAGTGGCCAGTATAAACAACAACAAAAAAGGAAGGAACCTAGGGAGGAACCAGGCCATTCTCTTCCCGGCTGTACCCCGGTTTACCTGGTTGATGCCCTGATACAGCGCCTACTGGACAGAACCAACCCTGGGGACAGCGAAGGTCTGTGGTGGTCTGCCCCCACACAGGGCAGTAGAATCCAGACGGACAAGCCTCACAGTCTGCCTCTGATTGACCACCATATCCACCCAGAAAGGTGCCTGGAATAGAGGAAATAGAGGGAGGGTTAATCTCGGTTCGTTTGGAAGTCAAATATTGCGTCATCTGTCCACGAGAGGGGGGAAATGCTCTGGTATATCTAGTAATTGCGTCTAATTTGATTATCGTTCCAGACCATCCTTTTACCAACGCGTGACATAATGTAGCCTGCCAAGAGTCTGTCTTGTATCTGACAACTTGGAGCACTAAATGAACAGTTTATTCAATCTAGCGACAGTTGTAGACACTTAACATAAATCATGCTGCCAAACAACGAGAAGATCTATTTTTGGTCTAGCATTGTCTAATCTTGTTAAAGGACCACATCACGTTTTATCGAAAGTGGCACAAACACACACACGCACACACACACACTAAATAGAAATAGCATAACATTGCCACATCGATAACGAGTGACAGTGCCCGATTACATTTTCTAATGAGCTGCCTTAATGACAGCTTTATTGTTACACCTATTAGGTTCTATTGCCCTTGGAACTTGTCTGAGTGCATTATAATATAGTGTACCTGGGGGGCAGGGTATTGGCTGAGCTGTCCCAATCGGACAGTAGTGGCCTCCTGGACACAGGTCTCCATTGATCTGTTCCAAGACCTCTCCATCACGAGGAGGATATACAGAAGTTGCATTTCCTGTAACAGGGACAACATATGTTATGTCATTATCATTAGTGGGGCCTGGAGTTTCACCTGTCAAAGAAATAGCCAGGGTGCTAGATCGAATCTATTACTTTAGACCAGAGTTTTTCCTGGTTAGGGCCCACATAGTCAGGAAAAACTCCTGTCTTTACTCATTTTGAAGGAATCTGCCGTTTTCAAACCTCTCCTTGGTGACCCACAGACATTTCACAATTTTGTTGGAGCCCTGAACAAGAATACCTGATTCAAGTACTTGATGCATTATTACTTGTTGCATTATGATTTGGCACGGGGGTTCTGGATCCTATTGGGCAGTAGAACCCAACGCTGCAGGGACCAGATGGGGAGGCAAGGCCAAAGTCTGCACAGTACTGCCCAGACACACAGGGCTGGCACGCAGCCACAGATACTGCCCCTGCACAGCAAACACACCAGAACACATGGAGTTCATTTCCATAGTAATATTATATATTACATTTATTAATTGTCATAATTTTCATATAAATCAGGGCTTCCATTTGGGCATATGCAATCAATATAAATGTGTTCATTTTATATGACAGATAATGACAAACCTATAATTTATAAGGGCCATATACAGCAACCGCACTGTATATATATATTAAAAAATATTTTCCTATTGAAATGTCCCCAGTGGAAATGTCACCTTCTAAGGAGCTGAAAGTGCCAGGCGGGCAGAGAAGCATGTGACTGGTACCCAGTGGGCAGTAGGACCCAGCGATGCATTTTCCACCTGTAGGATCGCCAGCTGGCTGAGAAGTAACAGAGCCTCGGACACAAAGGTACCTAGAGGAGGGAAGGAGGGAAAGAGGTAGAGGGAAAGAGAGAGAGCAAATAAGAGAGAAAATAGAACCAGAGAAGGTACGAGATAGAAAAAACAAGAAAGGTATAGGTGGGGAGAGTGAATATAGAGAAAGAAACGGGAACACAAGTATAGAGACAACTCAACATAAATCTCAAGGACCATACATGCTGAACCAGAGATACGATTCAACGTGATTTGTTTCTTTTTATAACGCTGCCACCCACCCAGGAGAGCATTGCCCAGTAGGCACTGCCAACCCTGCAGAGCTGCAGTACTTCCCTGGAGGGCAGGGCACACACCCACTCTTACTAGACGTGCTGGTCTGCCCACTAAATGTGCCAGCTGGGCATGGGTACTCCACACCAGACCGTGTGCCTAGAGAACCAAAAAAAATCACACTCAGAAGCCATATAATCTAGTGTCATTCTCAGCAAGGTCTTCGCCACTAGGGTATGCATGGCACTTATTACAATACAGACAAATAGTACAGTGCCCTATATGCACTACCTGGGGGGCAGTAGTGTCCCTTCAGACAAGGGGTTGGCATGTGTGTTCCCACTCCCTGTTCTGTGTTAGGACGTACTGAGCCTGCACAGTAAAACCCTGCTGGACAGGTAAAACACTCTGCCTGTGAAAGGGATGATAAAGAATATAGTAATTAACACGCAGCATTCAGTGTATGTAGAGTCTGGAGTTTATTTCAGACCAGACCAGGATTTATTTAAGCACAGTTAAAACCTACAACTCGGGCCCTGAGTTTTTCCTGGTTAGATTACATGGTCAAGAAAAACTCCTGGCCCTACAAACAGTTCAGCTTTACTAGACCGGTGGTCAAGATGATACTGCTATGAATGTCCTCCCTACCTGCCCAGGTTGATCCTGGTAAGTCCCTGGCACACAGGGAACCTGGATGGCACTGCCAAGTGGGCACATATGCCCAGCTGAGCAGGTGACAGAGCCAGGGAGACTGGAGTTGTGTCTGTAAGGGCAGTAGGAGCCAGCCTGGCAGAGATGAGAAGGGAGGGAGAGCCCTCTGCTGGCACAAATGAACCCTGCATTTGAGAGAGAAGTCTTCACTGTTGCGCAATGTAAAAGGAGCCCGACAAAAGTCATTTAAATGCCAGTCAAATATAAATTGCTTTTCAAATTGAATTTAAATAGCTTTTCCTCCCTGAAGAAACTTAATGTGCAGTATATCAGTCAAATACACATCAGAAAATGTTTCTTCATGAGATAAAAAATAGTGGTTTGTATTTCAAATAAAATGTGTTTGATCAGCACCAACCTGCAGGGCAGGGCAGGCAGTCAGAGAGTTGTGTGTTCCTGGTGGCGTTGCTGTAATATCCGAGAGGACAGGGACGTGGCGCTGCAGCCAAGCCCTCTGGACAGTAATGACCTTGGGGACACCGCTCACCGGTCACACCGTCTTCTGGTTTCGGGGACACTGCTCCAGAGTGGCAAAGATAGCCAGCGATGCATTGGCCCGATACGGCACTCAGTCCAGGAAAGCCACAGAAAAACCCTGAGAAAAGGAGGTAGGACCAATCAGACCAGGGCCTGTTTATAATCTAGGCAAACTGATCCTCGACCAGCACTCAATCAGAACAGGATCGCTAGATAGATCTCCTTTTAAAATAGCTATAAAATGGGGCAATGGGTGAATGTGGCATCCGCTTGCACCTCAAACATGTTAAATGTCAAGAAATGTTGTAAATAAAAGGCCTGTGTCGTTCTATCAGTTTCTATATGTTTACCTGTTCAGATGATGTACAGTTGGGGGGGCATTAAAAAGTCAACTTATACAGTTCAGCAAAAATAACCTATGTTTCAAAATGGAAGTCACTGCACTGCCAGGGGGCCTATTTAAGAAAGTATTTCATTATAACGGTTATTGTACAATGTTGTTAGATGATGGCTAATGAACTTGACGCTTGGCTTCACCCTGGGTGAGTTGGTGTTGTTAACGATATGCATTACCCCGCCAGCACAGGCATCTTGAAAAGTCACTTTTTGACATCTAGAACGGTTTGATATATTAAATGAATTAGAAATAAGATGAAATAGACCATAACAACCAGATAGATATGTGTACAACCTGGGGGGCATGGCAGGCAGTCCTGTGGACTGCCCATCCTAGTGTGTGGGTTGCTGGTCCCAGCAGGGCATGGGTACTGGTACTGAGAGGAGGTGCCAGTTGGACAGTAATGACCCGCAGGGCACTCATTGGTTTCATGGAGGGAGCTGTTGCCAGAACAGTAATAACTGGAGGAAAGGAAATAAATATGTAAGAAGCTGGGATCTGATTCATCATAATACACACCCAAGGAAGAACTCACACACACGCACGCGACACACACACACACACACACTCTCTCTCCGGGAATCAAAAATGTGGGCATAACAATTTGTCAGATTTCTTATGTACTCCATAAAAGCAGATCTTAGAAAGAGGAACAGGCTCGGAGCTGTAGATATTACATACCACATAATAGATCTCTAACCTTTATTTAACTAGGCAAGTCGTACAAATTCTTATTTACAATGACGGCCTACTTGTAAATCGCCCCCAAGCCAAACCCTCCCCTAACTTGGACGGCACTGGGCCAATTGAGCGCCGCCCTACGGGACTCCCTATCACAGCCGATTGGGACACAGCCCGGGATCGAACCTCGGTCTGTAGTGACACCTCTAGCACTGCCTTGGACCGTTGCGCCACTCCGGAGTCAAAGATAAAACAACATGATTCGATATATTATCTTCACAGCTTTAGTCCCATGGAGCCTACGGGCATGTGTGTGTACACTGAGTGTGACTTTGTTAGAGCAGTATTAGAGAGAAGTTGCTCTGAGAGAGCAGTGTGTGTGTGTGTGTAACCGTACCCCTGGAGACAGGGGCTGCAGCTGGATCGACCCTCCTCTAAACTGACGGCTCCCTGGGGACACTCTCGCGGAGCTGACGAACCCTTAGAGCAAAAATAACCTGCGTGTGAGAAATAGGAAACAATGAGTGGAGAAAGACACACAGAGAGAGAGAGAGAGAGAGACAGAAACAATAGGGGTAACAGAGACAGCACTTTGGGGAGAAAGAATATTGAGGAAAATGGAGAGAGAGAGAGAAAGAGAGAAAAGAGAAGAGAGATGGAGACGGTAGTCCTTTATATTTGCGAACCCAGGGGAGGAGATGTGGATTGGTGAGTTACCTCGTGGACACGGCCCTCCTCGGCTGTCTCTGATAGGGCTGTTGGGGAAAACTGCTCCACGGCGACAATAAAAACCTTCCCAGCATTCCCCTGTAGGCGCTGTTAGCCCAGACGCGTCACAGTAATAACCCGGGGAGCAGGGCCGGCAGCTGTTCTATGGGAGAAGGTAGAGCATGGCAACAACAGCTCAGGCTGCAGTCACTGTGCTGTGGTCTCGGGAGGAAATGTAGGGAATATTGAGCGTATTGAGCCTTGAGAAACTAATATACCTGGGAGACTAGTTTGGTCAGGTTGCTGAATGTGCCAATGGGACAAGGTTGAGGATCGATGGTGCCTCTAGGGCAGTAGTGACCTGCAGGGCATGGTCCTCCACCTGAAGCAAAGACAGTACAGTGTGTCATCAGACAGATCCAATGTGCATGTGAGTTGTAATAGAAGGAGCCACAGTCCCACTTTAAACAAACTGTAACTTTAAAATCTTTACGTACCCTTCATTGACCATTTATAAGGCCATAGATCCTTTAGAAACCATTCATAAGCTAATTTCATTATAATGGATGACAAAAGGGTTATGTCACATTTGGCATATCACCAGATGTGAAGACCTTTGCTCATCAAAAATGTATGAAGCATAAGTACAGTTCTCATGAAGACATTATGAACGTTCGATGAATTCTATATAAATTGAGGTCAATTTAAAGTGCGACCAGAACCATTATTAGATAGAGATTGTCCAACATGAATGGTGCATGTGCATCACCTGCAGAGTGGGAGGAAGGCTGTGGAGAGGTGTTTCCGTAGGAGCAGTAATACCCCTCCAGGCACTGTCCTGTGACTGAGGTGCCATTCCTAAGTGGACAGTAATGGCCACCGTCACACTGCCTGCACTGGCTGATGGATGTCAAGCCCAGCTCAGGGCTGTATGTGCCCTCTGGACAAGCTCTCAAGTCATATCCCGTTCCCTCGGGACAGTAAAAACCTAGAGGGCAAAAAAAAGAAAAAAGATTGGACTTTTTTTTTGGTGCAAGAGTACGAACCACTGTGCCACTCAATCAAAAGTTCCACTTTTTCTTCATGTGGGGTGCTGTGGTTATACAGTATAGATAGTTGCCGGTTTTCATACCCTTATCAATGTAGTCTCGTAACGAGCAGTGGTGGGGAAAGTACCCAATTGTCACACTTGAGTAAAAGTAAAGATGCCTTAAATGACTTAAGTGAAAGATATCAAGTGAAATACTACTAGATTTCAAGTCTAAAAGTATTTGGTGTTAAATATACTTAAGTATCAAAAGTAAGTGTAAAAGTATAAATCATTTCAAATTCCTTGTAATAAAAGCTGCAATATGTAACTTTTTGGCCAAGCTGACCAAATTCGCATAGAAATGTGTGTTATAGATCTGTCATTCCCATCAAAAGCAAGTCTAAGAAGCGGTAGAGGTGTTCTATGTCTGCTATTTCTATGCTTCCCGTTGTCAAGTTACATTATTGCTTCTTTTACATTCGGATTTGTACACCAGCTTCAAAAAGCTGAAAATACAATCGTTTTGGTTATGGAAAATATATTTCACAGTGGTTTAGATGGCACAATGATTCTCTACACTATACCTGCTTGTTTTGTCACATAAACTAAAATTAGGCGAACTATTAGTATTTTAGCAACCAGGAAATGGAGGAGCAATTTCTGCACAGTGAATCTTTAAACAAACCAGATTGCACAGTGTTCTTGTTTTTGCAAATTACAGATGGCCAGGGGCACACTCCAACACTCAGACATAATTCACAAACGAAGCATTTGTGTTTAGTGAGTCCGCCAGATCAGAGGCAGTAGGTGTGACCAGGGATGTTCTCTTGATAAGTGCGTGAATTGGACAATTTTCATGTCCTGCTAAGTAGTTCAAAATGAGTTCTTCTGGGTGTCAGGGAAAATGTATGGAGTAAGCAGTTCATTAAAGTACAGATACCCTAAAAAGGTTACTTAAGTAATGAGGGACACCGTATTGTTGTTTGAGAGACCTCGAATAGCTGATGTTGAGGGTTTAATCAATTGATACCTTCTATTATTTGTTCAACTTATTGTTTAAAATATAATAATTGCTTTACTGACCTGCAGGACACAGTTGCAGGGTGCCTGACACACAGTACCAGCCAGGGGTACAGGGCTCACATTGAGTTGCATGTGTTACAATCATATACGTCCCTGGATCACAGGACAACGGCTGAGCGGTTCCTATGGGACAATAGTGACCCTCTAGACAGGGTCCGCCTGTAGGGCCATCAGCGGGAGTGGGAGTCACTGCTCTCTCAAGACAATAATATCTGCACAGAAAAGGAAGGACACATGTTAACTGAACTACTGAATAAAAAAACAAATACTGTATCCTTTGTCAGATTATCTACCCTTTTTCCCCCTGAGTGTGCCCTTGTTTACTCCCCACGGAATGACGGCGTAAGAAATACGACTCCCCTTCTTACATCGATCAAATGGTGTAGTTATATAGTATAAAGTATAACTATGTTTTAGGTGAACTATCCTTTTAAATCCACGAGGGGGAGTAAGAAAACTCCCACTTCAGAGGAAAGGGGTAGGGAATTGGAACTCAGCCTGTGTACGAGTGAGACAGTGGTTGGTGTATACCCTCCAGCGCAAGACCCAGTGGGAGCGGTGAGGCTGATAGAGTCGCAGTAGAGTCCTCCAGGGCAGGGTCGGCACTCTTCCTGGTTCGCCAGGCCAGTACTGTTCGACCAGGTACCCAAAGGACAGGGCACAGGGGCAGGGGTACCTGCAGAGCAGACCCAGAGAAATCTCAATGCCTACAATGTCGTAGCAACTGGTGTGTTGTAGAATCCCATCATAAACTGTATACACAAATCTATTGACGGATGCAGCAGTATACACTACGCAGCGAGATTACTGGTCCCGAAACCTCCAGTCAGTTTATAACAGTACTGTAATGATCAAACTGGTCAGACGCAGTATTAATACTGAATAATATTATACATCATCTCTAGGCTACTCAAAGTAAAATAACAAGTATTTGAGAGCCAAGCAGTAGGAGTAGGAACAGAGAGCTACCTGAGGGGCAGTATTGTCCAGCAGGACACAGAAAGCCTGAGAGGCCATCCACAGGACTGGGGGAGTACGCCCCCTCCCTGCACCAGAAGCCAGCGTTGCAGTAACCTACATACAAATCATCAATGTTTGCTTCTTCCTGCTGTTCAGTACCTGTCACACTGCATTGCATTACCAAGCATAGGAGCCAAGCTCTGGTTATATCAAGATGAGTTAACTTCCAATATATATATATACTGTATATATAGCTCCCATAATATATATATTTTATTATATTTTGAGCATACAATATAGCTTAGTATTTGTATTATTTCTTTTATATAGTCTTTTTTTGGTCATCTTTATCAACAATAATTATGGACCTGACTGTATAGTTGATGTGAAACTGGGTGAGAAAAAGAGAAGTGTCACAAAAATAGGTGATACATCAATAAGCTATATCCCAATTATCTCTCCTTCCTCCCACAATGTGCACATGTCCACTTCCCTTTACTGATTATACCAGGAAATGACTGGTCTAAGAAATGTGGTGAAAACTCCCACCAGCCCATGGCTCCACCATTTCCAATGCGTTCAGATTTGTGGAGAAAGAAGATCTATCTCACCTGCAGGTTCAGCGAGTCCCATGGCAGGACAGAACTGTCCTGGAGGACAGAGCATGCAGCCTGTCAGGCGGTCTATTCGCTCTCTGGGGTTGAATGAGCCTGGGGGGCAGGGGTTCTGGGTGGCCAAGGCGGTGCCTGGGGGGCAGTAATGTCCTTTAGGGCAAGGCCGAAGCACCGAGGCATTCGCCAGGCCCAACCTCAGGTCACAGTAATAACCTAGAAGGAAAAATACAGTGTGTTTATGCATTCTGGTACACAACTGTGATCAATAATTAGCTCGCCAATATCTGTCCTGGGTCATTTCTGACCATGTGACCTGACTGTGGGTCCTTGTAATTGGCTATAACTTAGGGTCCAGAGTTGTATAGGCTATAACTAGGGTCCAGAGTTTTTCCTGGTCAGGTCACATAGTACGGAAAAACTCCGGGCCCTAAGTATGTGGAACGATCCAGAACACAGAACAGTGTACTGTTAATAGAGAGAGAGAGAGAGAGCTCATACAATTCCAGTACCTACCCGCTTCACAGATATGACAGGTGGCCTGTTTCTCTCTGTCCTGTAAGGTACCAGAGGGGCAGGGCTCAGGAACTGCACTTCCCTGGGGACAGTAGTGGGCTGCTGGGCAAGCCAGGGCTGTGGCCACCCTCTGACCTGGAGGGCACCAGTAACCTAGAACACCGCGATAGAGACAGAGTTACAATACCGACAGTCTCTCTTTCCTCTGGTCCCAGTGATCGCCTTTGTGTTGCGACACTACCTCCTGGCTAGAGATCCAGTAACCATCTCAATGACCTCGCATGGATAAATAATTAAGCGATAAGGCATGAGAATGAGCTGGCATAAAAGATCGATATAATATAACGTAAGAATAGGGAGCAGCGTGAAAGCCTTTCTAACATTGATGGGAGACCTGAAGGCACGTCTAGCTAGGAGGACAGAGTTAACCTACAAGAACAGTTTACGGCCCAACTCCAAATGTACCCCTAGACCACATGCACTTGTGGAGATCCGAGAGGATTTGATTTGTAAGCAATATGATGAAACTTCCACCTGGCCTATCAGTGAGCAATTGGGAGCGATTTACGATTAAGCCAAAATGAACTCACCCTCGCTACATAGCCCAGTGGCGACCCTCAGGCCTGCAGCAGCGCAGTAAAACCCTGCAGTGCAAGCCTGACACTGAGACCCATCGGAGAGGCCTGAGGCTGGGGAGAAAGTACCAGCGGGACACAGCTCTGGCTCCCCAGAGCCTTCACCTGCGAGGAAAAGACAACTTCACTCCACTGCTAGCAAAGACGAATGATAGCTATCAGCACGACTCACGGTTGTCGTCAAGACGGAGACAGTCGGAGTGGACTGAGGCAATGAAAAAAGGATAATAGAGTTGATTTGTAAAAGGACTTTTACAGGTGTTCAAAGCCCTTTGCAGTGTATGGTTGGGAGAGAGACAAAAGTCTTCCATTGTCAACGCGTAGCAGACATTTTGTGCCAGAAAGCTCACCACACATCAAGCTCACCACACGTCAGTGAAATGTGGGGTTACTACCTTAAAGCGTCCAGTAAGAACACAGTTTTGACTAATTAAGAAGCAGGGTGAGTGCTGCTGTCTCAAGTACCACAGTGGGTTCCAGGAGGGCAGATGTTGCCGGTCTCTCCGTCAGTGGGTTTGGCCTGAGTGGCTCCCTCTGTGCAGTAGAAGCCAGGGGAGCAGGGTCCCATGGGCAGGGCCAGACCTATTGGACAACATGTTGAGGAATGAGTATATAACTAACTGTATGAGTGTGTATGCATTTGAAAGCTCTGCTTCCTCAGGTTAAAATCCTCCATATTTACTGAAGAATCGTATACTGAGTTACTGTTACAGCTCCAAATTGACTCCCCAGGTTTGGGGTCAATTCCATTTCAATTCAGTCAATTGAAATGAAATTGACCCCAATCCTGGTACAGTACGGTATTTTAAATTCTACGCCAGCGGTGTCAAACTATTTGTTATATTTCCTGTCAAAATTATCAACAAAAAAACGTCCTCTATCGCTTTTGGAATTTTCAATGCTTACTGACTCTCTAGCATTCGTTTTGATGACTGTTACCAAGCTGGACAGAGTGAAGAGACTATAAATGTAGGCCCATTATCATTTCTACACAGTTTCAATTTAGTAATATGAATGTCGATTGAGATCTTTTTTCGATTGAGATCTTTTCTCTCAGAATAAAATGTACTCAAACCATCCGCAGGGGTGTCAAACGTACGGCCCGTGGGTGGTGTTCCACGCTAATGAGCAACAAGCTGAAAAAGGAGTCTTGATTGGGGTGACACAATATGGTGTGACACACATAGTACCAGATATGTTGCAGAAGGCCCCGGGAGGGCAGGGCAGAGGCTCAGAGCTTCCTTGGGGGCAGTAGAAGCCCTCTTGACAGCGGCCCCCGGTGGAGGTGGCAGGACACAGGCAGTTGGCGTTAGTGTAGTTGTCCAGGTCAAAGGGCTGGGAGTTCCAGGCAGCAGACACACAGAACCAACCTGAGAGAGCGAGAGAGAGCGAGAGAGAGCGAGAGCGAGAGCGAGAGCGAGAGCGAGAGAGGTTTAGCCCTAGTTATATTTACAAATATAGCTGTGGGTTATTCCTGGTCAGATCACATAGTATGGGAGAACTCATGGCCCTAGAGAGAGTTTTTCAGATAATAGAGGCCTATCAACTGACCGGCTTTGCATTTCCCGGAGACAGCGGTCAGTCTCTCCTTCTCACAGTAGTGTCCAGGGGGACAGGGCAGACAGCTGTCCAGGCTCTGGGTCATGGGCTCAGGGTTGTAGTAGCCACGGGGACAGGGGAACTGGGTGGCATGCCGCGTGCCTGGAAAACACACAACATACTGTAACACACAACACCACTGATAATGACCATACTGTGTGGATTAGACAGATTTTGCAGTTATTTAATGAAATGCCCCAAATGAGGACCACAACCTTAATCCTGACCCAACGCACACTACCGTTCAAAAGTTTGGGGTCACTTAGAAATGTCCTTGTTTTCCATGAAAACATACATGAAATGAGTTGCAAAATGTATAGGAAATATAGTCAAGACGTTGACAAGGTTATAAATAATGATTTTTAATTGAAATAATAATTGTGTCCTTCAAACTTGGCTTTCGTCAAAGAATCCTCCATTTGCAGCAATTACAGCCTTGCAGACCTTTGGCATTCTAGTTGTCAATTTGTTGAGGTAATCTGAAGAGATTTCGCCCCATGCTTCCTGAAGGATTGGCCTGATGGGCACTTCTTACGTACCAAACAGTCAAGCTGCTCCCACAACAGCTCAATAGGGTTGAGATACAGTGACTGTGCTGGCCATTCCATTACAGACAGAATACCAGCTGACTGCTTCTTCCCTAAATAGATATTGCATAGTTTGGAGCTGTGTTTTGGGTCATTGTCCTGTTGTAGGAGGAAATTGGTTCCAATTGTTTCTGCGTCTCACAAATGTTCTTCTTTGTGATCCGAACACCTCAAACTTAGATTAGTCTGTCCATAAAACTTTTTCCAATCTTCCTCTGTCCAGTGTCTGTTCTTTTGCCCATCTTAAATTTTTCATTTTTATTGGCCAGTCTGAGATATGGCCTAGAAGGCCAACATCCCGGGGTCGCCTCTTCACTGTGGACGTTAAGACTGGTGTTTTGCGGGATCTTCAGTTTCTTGGCAATTTCTCGCATGGAATAGCCTTCGTTTCTAAGAACAAGAGTAGACTGACGAGTTTCAGAAGTTCTTTGTTTCTGCCAAATTTGAGCCTGTAATCGAACCCACAAATGTTGACGCTCCAGATATAGAAGGCCAGTTTTATTGCTTCTTTAATCAGGACAACAGTTTTCAGCTGTGCCAACATAATTGCAAAAGGGTTTTCTAATGATTAATTAACCTTTTAAAATGATAAACTTGGATTAGCTAAATCAATGTGCCATTGGAACACAGGAGTGAACGTTGCTGATAATGGGCCTCTGTCCGCCTATATAGATATTCCATAAAAAAATCTGCCGTTTCCAGCTACAATAGTCCTTTACAACGTTAACAATGTCAACACTGTATTTCTGATCAATTTGATGTTATTTTAACGGACACATTTTTTAGCTTTTCTTTCAAAAACAAGAACATTTCGAAGTGACCCCAAACTTTTGAACGGTAGTGTATATGCAGACACACCAACAAGGTTTCCCAGCACACTCAGCTTTGACACTTGCTTGACTCATACACTATATATACAAAAGTATGTGGACACCCCTTCAAATTTGTGGATTTGGCTATTTCAGCCACACCCGTTGCTGACAGGTGTATAAAATCAAGCACACAGCCATGCAATCTCCATAGACAATCATTGGCAGTAGAATGGCCTTAAGAGCTCAGTGACGTTCAACGTGGCACCGTCATTGGACTCTGGAGCAGTGGAACGCGTTCTCTGGAGTGATGAATCACTCTTCACCATCTATCAGTCCAACGGGTGAATCTGGGTTTGGCGGATGCCAGGAGAACGCTACCTGCCCCAATGCATAGTACCAACTGTAAAGTTTGGTGGATGAGGAATAATGGTCTGGGGTTGTTTTTAATGGTTCGGACTAGGCCCCTTAGTTCTAGTGAAGGGAAATCTTAACGCTACAGCATACAATGACATTCTATGCAATTCTGTGCGTCCAACTTTGTGGCAACAGTTTGGGGAAGGTCCTTTCCTGTTTCAGCATGACAATGCTCCCGTGTACAAAGTGAGGTCCATACAGAAATAGTTTGTAGAGATCGGTGTGGAAGAACTTGACTGGCCTGCACAGAGCCCTAACCTCAACCCCATCGGACACCTTTGGGATGAATTGGAACGCGGACTGCCAGCCAGGCCTAATCGCCCAACATCAATGTCCGACCTCACTAATGCTCTTGTGGCTGAATGGAAGCAAATCCCCGTAGCAATGTTCCAACATCTTGTGGAAAGCCTTCTCAGAAGAGTGGCCGTTAGAGTAGTAAAGGGGGGACCAATTCCATATTAATGCCCATGATTTTGAAATTAGATGTTCGACGAGCAGGTGTCCACATACTTTTGGTCATGTAGTGTAGCTTGTCAGTCCCTCAAACAAAAAGAAAGCACTGTACTGTTACTGGGTTGGTAATCACTTCAAACAACATGGACTCACCCACTGGTCAAATTGCTTAGGACTCAAACCTTTTCAACCAACCATGTGCTGGAAAACCTTAATAAGACATGAGAATGGTTTCCTACCATCAGGACAGTAGAAGCCAGGGGGGCAGGGGAACTGGGTGTAGTTACTGGTCCTCTCAGGGCAGTAGTAACCAGCGTGGCAGCGGAGGCACTGTGTCTGGCCTGTCAGGCTGGCATATGTGCCAGCTGGGCAGGGCACTGGGATGGCACTGCCAGGGGAGCAGTAATGGGCTGGGGGGCAGAGCCCTCCCCATCTTCCTCCTCCCTCTCTTCCTCCTCTTCCCTCAAACCCTGCACAGGCGATATCGATTAGAAACAGTGATTAGAGCTTCTAATATTGATCAAATGAATGTGTAATTGTGATATATTAATGGACTATCATCTAAAACCCTAACTGATCTGACTATATCGTTGACTGTAGTCTCGGTTTGCCAAACTTTTGGGTCTAGCTACAGAGGCTGTGAGAAGAGACTAGATTGAATTCTTAATACTATGATAATGAATGTGATAATGAGTGAAGTAAGTAAGCCTTGGACAAGTCCGCCTTGTCTGAACCAGAATGCACATAGGGCAGGAGTCTATCTCTTGATTCTGTAGCGTGAGGCAGCTTGATGCCTACGTACACCCCCTGGACAGGACACTAGTGTATCGCATGGCCTATGATAATGAATGTGCTCTGATTATAACATACCCGTGGCCAAGCGGTCCCCCCCTGGGCAATAGAATCCCTCCTGGCAGGCTCCAGATGGACGGGTTAGCCCCTCAGAGCCACAGAACTGTCCCGGAGGACACGGGCTGCAGCCTGAGACCTCTGTCACATGGAGACTAAACACAGACACACACACATGGACTGTTTACTGAGGAATTTTAAATCTCCTCTACTGAGCAATGCTTATCAATTGTAGAGAGCTGGAGTTAATATGTAAGCTCCAAACTGACTCCATGTTACAGGGCTGGGGTCAAGTCCATTTCAATTCAGTCAATTACACACACACACACACACACACACAAACGCACGCACGCGCACACGCTGGATTAAACCCTAGTCACATACATCTATCTATTCATTAATATTCATTATTATTATACAAATGGTTTATGTAGCGTTCAAGCTCAACTAGGGACAATGGAAATTAGCATAAACAATTAACATTACGGTACAACACATCTGGTAATTGTTTACTCAATATGCCACTATGTCCCTATCCAAATATCATAAATAAACCGTTTTAATTACCCGTTAGAATAGGTGCCCAGAGGGCAGGGTAGAGGTAGACTGGTGCCCTCTGGACAGTAACGACCCTTTGGACAGGCTCCACCCACTCCTGTACTGATGTTCCCATCTGGGTTCCTGAAGTTTAGACCTGGGGGACAAGTTATTTCTGAGTGAAACGAATGTTACACCCCTGTCACGGCCAGCAGCATACCACCCTGCATACCACTACTGGCTTGCTTCTGAAGCTAAGCAGGGTTGGTCCTGGTCAGGCCCTGGATGGGAGACCAGATGCTGCTGGAAGTGGTGTTGGAGGGCCAGTAGGAGGCACTCTTTCCTCTGGTCTAAAAAATATCCCAATGCCCCAGGGCAGTGATTGGGGACACTGCCCTGTGTAGGGTGCCGTCTTTCGGATGGGACGTTAAACGGGTGTCCTGACTCTCTGAGGTCATTAAAGATCCTATGGCACTTATCGTAAGAGTAGGGGTGTTAACCCCGGTGTCCTGGCTAAATTCCCAATCTGGCACTCAAACCATCATGATCACCTAATAATCCCCAGTTTACAATTGGCTCATTCATCCCCCTCCTCTCCCCTGTAACTATTCCCCAGGTCGTTGCTGCAAATGAGAACGTGTTCTCAGTCAACTTACCTGGTAAAATAACGGTAAAAAAAAAAATATATATATATATATATGTATTATTGAAGCGTATTAAAACAATACACGGTGTGCTGTCCTTGAAGAGATACCTTGCACTGTAGCAGTGCCAGTGGTAGGGCACGTTACCTGCTAAACAGAAGTAACCAGCCTGACAAGGCCCAGTTGGTTCGGCCAACCCCCAGTCCTCACAGTACATTCCTGTAGTGGAGAGAAACAAACAAAAAGTGAGAAGTGGCATACGACACGAGATTGGCCTTGAGATCATTGTTATGGTTGTGGAAGAAGTTCAGAAGTGTTTCAGAAGCTAGTGTAGTAGTCGAAGTAGTGACTGTATTATAAATAGTTTGTGGGATAGTAGCCGTTCGTGGGATAGTGACAGCGGAAGGAGTAACTGCAGAAGAAATAGTGACAGTAGCCGAGGAAGGGTTTTCATTCAATTCAATAGACAATGCTCTCACCTGCTGGGCAAAGCAGGCACTGCTCCAGTTGGCTCTGTCCTGGTTGTTGGCTGTATGTGCCTGGTGGACAGGGCACTACGTCCTCCACCGTGCCCCCCAGACAGTAGTAACCCTTGGGGCAGAGCTGAACACCTTTCCCCTCCAGGCAGTATCTCCCAGGAGGGCACTCAAGACATTCTGTAGCACCTTCAAAAGGGGGGAAAAAATCCTAAAATACACTTCTGTATTGATATCACAAAGTGGAGGTTTGGTAGGGTGACAGATATTGTTCAGATTAAAACAGAAACAGAAAAAAGGGTCAAGAGCATGTATGCGTACAGTATGGAAGGGATGCCATGACATGTGAAAAATACTATACCTGTAGTGTTTGAGTAGGAACCATCAGGGCAGTGTAAAGGGGACGTTGAGCCCTTAGGACAGTAATATCCAATAGGACACGTGTCCCCTGTCACTCCATCTGTCGGCTTTGGGGATTTTGCTGCACCTGAACAGTAAAACCCTGTAATTCACAGAGTGGTATAATTCATGGAACACTGATAGCTAAAAACATACTGTATTCTATAAACATACTAAATACAGTGCAGTTAAGACATTGGTTAAATGGACATTTCATCTGTAAATAAACATTTGTCCGATATTTCAGACCTCTAAAGTACTCTAATGACGCGATTAAATCACGTCCCACGGCATTGCTTGAAAAGTCCATTTAATAACATCATAATAATATATATACCTGCAGCACAAATGCCAGAGGGCTGAGTGAGGGCTGTGATGTTACAGTAGAGACCTGGAGGACAGGGCCAGCAGGAGGACAGGTCCCGGGCCCCCACTGCATTACTCCAGGTCCCAGCAGGACATGGGTGTTCATGGTGAAACCTGGTGCCTAGTGGGCAGAAATAGCCCACTGGACACACATCACCAGAGTCTACACCCACCTGGAGAGATCAGATAATACACATTGTCACGTTCTGACCATAGTTCTTTTGTATTTTCTTTGTTTTAGTGTGGTCAGGGCGTGAGTTGGGTGGGTATGATCTATGTTTTCTGTTTCTATGTGGGGTTTCTCGTTTGGCCTGATATGGTTCTCAATCAGAGGCAGGTGTTAGTCATTGTCTCTGATTGGGAACCATATTTAGGTAGCCTGTGTTCTATTGTGTTTTGTGGGTGGTTGTCTTCAGTCTTTGTGTGTCTGCACCAGATAGAACTGTTTCGGTTTTCACGTCTGTTGTTTTTGTATTTGTAGTGTTCAGTTTTGGATTTATTCAAATAAGATGAACACTAACCACGCTGCGCTTTGGTCCTCTCCTTCTTCTACCGACGAAAGCCGTTACACACATTCACATTCACATAACACGTTTACCTAACACAATCTGTTCAAATAACAACCATTCATTATGTCAGACTATGATTTAAAATTATGTGTGTGTGTGTGTGTGTGTGTGTGTGTGTGTGTGTGTGTGTGTGTGTGTGTGTGTGTGTGTGTGTGTGTGTGTGTGTGTGTGTGTGTGTGCGTGCGTGCGCTACTTGGCCACCTGTCAAACTTTTTCGCTTTTACACTTAATAACTATTTAATCAAACTATGTATTTAACAAGTTTACCAAGTTCTCACCCCGGACGCTTTATCTGGACATACAGTTGAAGTCGGAAGTTTACATACACCTTAGCCGAATACATTTAAACTCAGTTTATCACAATTCCTGACATTTAATCCGAGTAAAAATTCCATGTTTTAGGCCAGTTAGGATCACCACTTTATTTTAAAAATGTGAAATGTCAGAATAATAGTAGACGATTATATATTTCAGCTTTTATTTATTTCATCACATTCCCAGTGGGTCAGAAGTTTACATACACTCAATTAGTATTTGGTAACATTGCCTTTCAATTGTTTAACTTGGGTCAAACGTATAGGGTCTGTGGGCTTCCACAAGTTTCCCACTATAAGTTGGGTGAATTTTGGCCCATTCCTCCTGACAGAGCTGGTGGTACTGAGTCAGGTTTGTAGGCCTCCTTGCTCGCACACGCTTTCTGTTCTGCCCACAAATTTTCTATGGGATTGAGGTCAGGGCTTTGTAAATTCCACTCCAATACCTTGACTTTGTTGTCCTTAAGCCATTTTGCCACAACTTTGGAAGTATGCTTGGGGTCATTGTCTATTTGGAAGACCCATTTGCGACCAAGCTCTAATTTCCTGACTGATGTCTTGAGTTGTTGCTTCAATATAGCCACGCAATTTTCCTTCCTCATGATGCAATCTATTTTGTGAAGTGCACCAGTCCCTTCTGCAGCAAAGCACCCCTACAACATGATGCTGCCACCCCCGTGCTTCACGGTTGGGATGGTGTTCTTCGGCTTGCAAGCATCCCCCTTTTTCCTCCAAACATAACGATGGTCATTATGGCTATATTTGATTCATCAGACCAGAGGAATATTTCTCCAAAAAGTAAGATCTTTGTCCCCATGTGCAGTTGCTAACCGTAGTCTGGCTTTTTTTAATGTTTTGGAGCAGTGGCTTCTTCCTTGCCGAGCGGCCTTTCAGGTTATGTCGATATAGGACTCATTTTACTGTGGATATAGATACTTTTGTACCTGTTTCCTCCAGCATCTTCACAAGGTCCTTTGCTGTTGTTCTGGGATTGATTCGCACTTTTCCTACCAAAGTAGGTTCATCTTTAGGAGACAGAACGCATCTCCTTCCTGAGCGGTATGATGGCTGCGTGGTCCCATGATGTTTATACCTGCGTACTATTGTTTGTACAGATGAGCGTGTTACCTTCAGGCGTTTGGAAATTGCTGCCAAGGATCAACCAGACTTGTGGAGGTGTACAATTGTTTTTCTGTGGTCTTGGCTGATTTCTTTTAATTTTCCATGTTAAGCAAAGAGTGACAGAGTTTGTCGGTAGGCCTTGAAATACATCCACAGGTACACCTCCAATTGACTCAAATGATGTCAATCAGAAGCTTCTAAAGCCATGACATAATTGTAACGGCAGTCTAAGTCGTCCTCCTCCTCGGACGAGGAGAGGCGAGAAGGATCGGAGGACCAATGTGCAGCGTGGTAAGTTTCCATGATTTAATAACAAGAAAACTAGACAAAATACAAAACAACAAACGTACTAACCGTCACAGTCCCGTGTGGCACAAACACTGACACAGAAAACAGCCACCCACCAAAATCCCAACACAAAACAAGCCACCTATATATGATTCTCAATCAGGGACAACGATTGACAGCTGCCTCTGATTGAGAACCATATTAGGCTGGACACAGAAACAGACAAACTAGACACACAACATAGAATGCCCACCCAGCTCACGTCCTGACCAACACTAAAACAAGCAAAACACATAAGCACTATGGTCAGGACGTGACAGTACCCCCCTCCTGAGGTGCGGACTCCGAACGCACCCCTAAAACTCAAGGGGAGGGTCTGGGTGGGCATCTGTCCGCGGTGGCGGCTCCGGCGCAGGACGAGGACACCACTCCACCACTGTCTTTGTCCCCCTCCTTAGCGTCCTTTGAGTGGCGACCCTCGCCCCCGACCTTGGCCTAGGAATCCTCCCCGAGGCCCCCACATGATTTAGGAGACAGCTCAGGACAGAGAGGTTTCTCAGGACAGAGAGGTATCTCAGGACAGAGAGGTAGCTCAGGACAGGGAGGTATCTCAGGACAGAGAGGTATCTCAGGACAGAGAGGTATCTCAGGACAGAGAGGTAGCTCAGGACAGGGAGGTAGCTCAGGACAGAGGGGCAGCTCCGGACTGAGGGGCAGCTCGGGGTTAGGTGCAGCTCATGACTGGAGGGCAGCTCATGACTGGAAGGCAGCTCATGACTGGAGGGCAGTTCATGACTGGAGGGCAGCTCATGACTGGAGGGCAGCTCATGACTGGAGGGCAGCTCATGACTGGAGGGCAGCTCATGACTGGAAGGCAACTCATGACTGGAAGGCAGCTCATGACTGGAAGGCAGCTCATGACTGGAAGGCAGCTCATGACTGGCAGGCAGCTCATGACTGGAAGGCAGCTCATGACTGGAGGGCAGCTCATGACTGAAGGGCAGCTCATGACTGGAGGGCAGCTCATGACTGGCTGGCGGCTCTGGCTGTTCCTGACTGGCTGGCGGCTCTGGCGGCTCCTGACTGGCTGGCGGCTCTGGCGGCACCTGACTGGCTGGCGGCTCTGGCGGCTCCTGACTGGCGGCTCTGGTGGCTCCTGACTGGCTGGCGGCTCTGGCGGCTCCTGACTGACGGGCGGCTCTGGCGGCTCGGGACAGACGGACGGCTCTAACGGCTCGGGACAGACGGGCGGCTCTAACGGCTCGGGACAGACGGGCGGCTCTGACGGCTCGGGACAGACGGGCGGCTCAGACGGCGCTGGGCAGACGGATGGCTCAGATGGCGCTGGGCAGACGGATGGCTCAGACGGCGCTGGGCAGACGGATGGCTCAGACGGCACTGGGCAGACGGATGGCTCAGACGGCGCTGGGCAGGCAGGCAGCTCAGACTGCGCTGGGCAGACGAGCAGTGCAGGCGGCGTTGGGCAGACGAGCAGTGCAGGCGGCGTTGGGCAGACGGCCGACTCTGACCTGCTGAGGCGCACAGTAGGCCTGGTGCGTGGTGCCGGAACTGGTGGTACCGGACTGGAGACACGCACCTCAAGGCTAGTGCGGGGAGCAGGAACAGGGCACACTGGACTCTCGAAGCGCACTATAGGCCTGGTGCGTGGTACCGGAACTGGTGGTACCGGACTGGAGACACGCACCTCAAGGCTAGTGCGGGGAGCAGGAACAGGGCACACTGGACTTTCGAAGCGCACTATAGGCTTGGTGCGTGGTGCCGGAACTGGTGGTACCGGGCTGAGGGCACGCACCTCAGGGCGAGTGCGGGGAGAAGGAACAGTGCGTACAGGGCTCTGGAGACGCACAGGAGGCTTGGTGCGTGGTGCCGGAACTGGAGGTACTGGGCTGGAGACACCCACCATAGGGAGAGTGCGTGGAGGAGGAACAGGGCTCTGGCGATGCACTGGAAGCCTGGTGCGTGGTGTAGGCACTGGTGGTACTGGGCTGGGGTGGGGAGGTGGCGCCGGATATACCGGACCGTGCAGGCGTACTGGCTCCCTTGAGCACCGAGCCTGCCCAACCTTACCTGGTTGAATGCTCCCCGTAGCCCGTCCAGTGCGGGGAGGTGGAATAACCCGCACTGGGCTGTGTTGGCGAACCGGGGACACCATGCGTAAGGCTGGTGCCATGTACACCGGCCCGAGGAGACGTACTGGAGGCCAGATATGTTGAGCCGGCTTCATGGCACTTGGCTCAATGCTCAATCTAGCCCGGGCTATGCACACGTACAGGAGACACCGTGCGCTCTTCCGCATAACACGGTGTCTGTCCGTACTCCCGCTCTCCACGGTAAGCATGGGAAGTGGGCGCAGGTTTTCTACCTGCCTTCGCCACACTACCCTTTATCCCCCCCCAAGAAACTTTTGGGATTTCTTCTCGGGTTTCCGTGCTAGCCGCGTACCTTCATAACGCCGGTTCCTCTCTCCGGTTGCCTCTGCTCTCCTAGCTGCCTCCAGCTGTTCCCATGGGAGGCGATTCTTTCCAGCCAGGAGCTCCTCCCATGTGTAGCAACCCTTGCCGTCCAAAACGTCTTCCCATGTCCATTCCTCCTTTCTCTGCTCCTGCTGCCGCTGCTGTCGCTGCTGTCGCTGCTGCCCGTTGCCACGCTGCTTGGTGCGGGTTAGGTGGGTGGTTCTGTAACGGCAGTCTAAGTCGTCCTCGGACGAGGAGAGGCGAGAAGGATCGGAGGACCAATGTGCAGCGTGGTAAGTTTCCATGATTTAATAACAAGAAAACTAGACAAAATACAAAACAACAAACGTACTAACCGTCACAGTCCCGTGTGGCACAAACACTGACACAGAAAACAACCACCCACCAAAATCCCAACACAAAACAAGCCACCTATATATGATTCTCAATCAGGGACAACAATTGACAGCTGCCTCTGATTGAGAACCATATTAGGCTGTACACAGAAACAGACAAACTAGACACACAACATAGAATGCCCACCCAGCTCATGTCCTGACCAACACTAAAACAAGCAAAACACATAAGCACTATGGTCAGGACGTGACAATCATTTTTTGGAATTTTCGAAGCTGTTTAAAAGCACAGTCAAGTTAGTGTATGTAAACTTCTGACCCACTGGAATTGTGATACAGTGAAATAATCTGTCTGTAAATAATTGTTGGAAAAATGACTTGTGTCATGCACAAAGTAGAGGTCCTAACCGACTTGCCAAAACTATAGTTTGTTAACAAGGAATTTGTGGAGTGGTTGAAAAAACTACTTATAATGACTCCAACCTAAGTGTATTCTTCAACTGTAGATCTGCATGACCTCCTCTGGCCTAAAACAATAAGCTACGTCACATCATGCCTTCTCATTGTAGTCGCTGTACTCTTAGTATACAGGAGAACTATCGCTGTATGGTGAGGATAGCCGAGTTGTAAGCTTGGCTTCAGACGAAATCGTTAGGCAAGGGCAATTTTAGTGTAGGAACGGATGAAACAGCGTCTGTGCTACCGGTAAGTACAGGTAGTAGTGTTAATCCCCCTGCACAGTCCCCGCAGCAGGACAACTTTCTCATGGCTTCTGGAAAGAAATGCTTTTGGCATGCTCAACTGGTGTCACTCGTTCAGCCGATATAAAATGTCAACCGGTTTACCCCACTAAGCAACGAGTCGCAGTCAGAGCCCGAGCCTTCTCAGGTCTCTCCTCCACCCGTTACGGGGTCTGAGCCACCGAAGCCTCCCACCATTAGCTCTGACAGATTGAAAACCCTAGTCATTGGCGACTCATTTACTCACAGTATTAGACTTAAAAAGAATCATTCAGCGATCATACATTGTTTAACAGGGGGCAGGGCTACCGACGTTAAGGCTAATTTGAAGATGGTGCTGGTTGAGGCTTAAACCGGTGAGTGTAGATGGTATAGAGATATTGTTATCCACGTCGGCACCAACGATGTTAGGATGAAACTGTCAGAGGTCACCAAGCGCAACATAACTTAAGCTTGTTACCAAGCTAGAAAGATGTGTTGGCATCTAGTAATTGTTTTTGGCCCCCTCACAGTTAGGCGGAGTGATGAGCTCTACAGCAGACTCACACAACTTAATCACTGGTTGAAAACTGTTTTCTGCACCTCCCAAAAAATTAAATTTGTAGATGCAGTAACTGGCCCTCTTTCTGGAACTCCCCCACAAACAAGACCAAGTCTGGCTTGCTGAGGAGTGACGGACTCCATCCTAGCTGGAGGGGTGCCCTTATCTTATCTATCAACATAGACAGGGCTCGAACTCCTCCAGCTCCACAATGAGATAGGGTGTAGGCCGGGCAGCAGGCTGTTAGCCAGCCTGCCAGCTTAGTGGAGTCTGCCAATAGCACAGTCAGTGTAGTCAGCTCAGTTTTCCCCATTGAGACAGTGTCAGTGCCTCGATATAGCTCAGGCATTACTAAACATGGCGGTGTTTGTTAGCAATCTCACTGGAATAAAGACCTCCTCCATTCCTGTCATTATTGAAAGATATTGTGATAATAATAATAATTTCAAAATTATACTGTTGTAAAGCTAACTAAAAAGCAGCATTCCCCAAGAGAGAATGGCCTTCACTTCAGCAGTGATGAAATTTACGGACTCCTTTTTGAATCTTTCTATTTCGCCAAAACTCAGTCTGAACAGAACTACCAGGACCTAGGATCAATTAAGACACTCAAGTATATTAATCGTGTATCTCTCGACACATTCACGAAAATAGTCATGGCCTCGAAACCTTCCAGCTGCCTACTGGAACCTATTCCAACTAAACTACTGAAAGAGCTACTTCCTGAGCTTGGCCCTCCTATGTTAAACATAATAAATGGCTCCCAATCCTCTGGGTGTGTACCAAACTCACAAAAAATGGCAGTAATAAAGCCTCTCCTGAAAAAGCCAAACATGGAAAATAAAAATAAAAACTATCAGCCTATATCGAATCTCCCATTCCTCTCAAAAAATGTAGAAAATCTGTTGCACATCAACACACTGCCTTCCTGAAGACAAATTATGTATATGAAACTCTCCAATCTGGTTTTAGACTGCACCTGTGAAGATGGTAAATTACCTTCTAATGGCGTGAGACCAAGGCTCTGCATCTGTCCTCATGCTCCTAGACCTTAGTGCCGCTTTTGACACCATCGATAACCACATTCTTTTGGAGAGATCGGAAACCCCAATTGTTCTACACGGATAAGTTCTTGCCTGGTTTAGGTGTTATCTGTCGGAAAAATATAAGTTTCTCTCTGTAGATGGTTTGTCCTCTGACAAATCAATTGTACGTTTTAGTGTTACTCAAGGTTCCGTTTTAGGACCCCTATTGTTTTCACCATATTTTCTACCTCTTGGTGATGTCGTTCGGAAACACAATGTCAACTTTCACTGCTATACATTTTGATGAAACATGGTGAAGCCTCAAAATTGGCTACCCTGGAAGCCTGTGTTTCAGACACAAGGAACTACTGCAATTCTCTACACTCCGGTTACCCGGATAAAGCACTAAATAAACTTCAGTTAGTGCTAAATACGGCTGCTACAATCTTGACCAAATTCGATCATATTACTCCAGTGCTAGCCTCTCTACACTTCCTGTTAAGTCTAGGGCTGATTTCAAGGTTTTACTGCTGACCTAGAAAGCCTTACATGGACTTGCTCATACCTATATTTCCAATTTGGTCCTGCCATACATACCTACACGCACGATATGGTCACAAGACGCAGGCCTCCTTGTTGTCCCTAGGAATTATCAGCAAACAGCTGGAGGCAGGGATTTCTCTTATAGAGCTCAATTTTTATGGAATGGTTTGCCTATCAATGTGAGAGACGCAAACTCGGTCTCGACTTTTAAGTCTTTAATGAAGACTCATCTCTTCAGTAGGTCCTAGTCTGGCCCAGGGGTGCGAAGGTGAACGGAAAGGCACTGGAGTGACGAACCGCCTTCGCTGTCTCTGCCTGGGCGGCCCCCCTCACTCCACTGGGATTCTCTGCCTCTGACCCTATTACGGGGTCTGAGTCACTGGCTTACTAGTGCTCTTCCATGCCGTTCCTAGGAGGGGTGCGTCACGCCATGCCGCTCCTAAGAGGGGTGCCCCCCCCCCCCCTTATCTCTCTATCTCTGTACCGCACTTGCTGTCTCGACCCCTGAATGCTTGGCTATGAAAAGCCAACTGAACTGTTGACGACATTCAAACGACATCCAACTGGGTGACGTGTATTAGATATGTATGCTAGTTACCGGGGTGGAGGTGGTGGCCCCTGAGGTACAGTAGAAACCAGGATCACAGAGACCCTGAGGGGCAGAGAGACCAGTCCTCCTGCAGAACCAGCCTGCATCACAGGGGCTGCAGTGCTGCACCTCCTCTCTACCTGGTTGATCTGCATAGGAGCCCTACACACACACGCACACCACATACACGATTGTGTACACACACATACGCAAATACACACACACACACACCTAAATAAAATCTATTAAAACGGATTAACATTTAATTTTTTTATTTTATTAAACCTTTATTTAACTAGGCAAGTCAGTTAAGAACAAATTCTTATTTACAATGACGGCCTACCAAAAGGCCGCCTGCGGGGACGGGGGCTGGGATTAATATATATATATATATATATACACTGCTCAAAAAAATAAAGGGAACACTAAATTAACACATCCTAGATCGAAATGAATGAAATATTCTTATTAAATACTTTTTTCTTTACATAGTTGAATGTGCTGACAACAAAATCACACTATGCTGGATTTTGAGGTCTGGATTTGGAGTCACACTCAAAATTAAAGTGGAAAACCACACTACAGGCTGATCCAACTTTGATGTAATGTCCTTAAAACAAGTCAAAATGAGGCTCAGTAGTGTGTGTGGCCTCCACGTGCCTGTATGACCTCCCTACAACGCCTGGGCATGCTCCTGATGAGGTGGCGGATGGTCTGGACTAAAGCATCCGCCAACTCCTGGACAGTCTGTGGTGCAACGTGGTGTTGGTGGATGGAGCGAGACATGATGTCTCAGATGTGCTCAATTGGATTCAGGTCTGGGGAACGGGCGGGCCAGTCCATAGCATCAATGCCTTCCTCTTGCAGGAACTGCTGACACACTCCAGCCACATGAGGTCTAGCATTGTCTTGCATTAGGAGGAACCCAGGGCCAACCGCACCAGCATATGGTCTCACAAGGGGTCTGAGGATCTCATCTCGGTACCTAATGGCAGTCAGGCTACCTCTGGCGAGCCCATGGAGGGCTGTGCGGCCCCCCAAAGAAATGCCACCCCACACCATGACTGACCCACCGCCAAACCGGTCATGCTGGAGGATGTTGCAGGCAGCGTAACGTTCTCCACGGCGTCTCCAGACTCTGTCACGTCTGTCACAGTTCTCAGTGTGAACCTGCTTTCATCTGTGAAGAGCACAGGGCGCCAGTGGCAAATTTGCCAATCTTGGTGTTCTCTGGCAAATGCCAAACGTCCTGCACGGTGTTGGGCTGTAAGCACAACTCCCACCTGTGGACGTCGGGCCCTCAAACCACCCTCACGGAGTCTGTTTCTGACCGTTTGAGCAGACACATGCACATTTGTGGCCTGCTGGAGGTCATTTTGCAGGGCTCTGGCAGTGCTCCTCCTGCTCCTCCTTGCACAAAGGCGGAGGTAGCGGTCCTGCTGCTGGGTTGTTGCCCTCCTACGGCCTCCTCCACGTCTCCTGATGTACTGGCATGTCTCCTGGTAGCGCCTCCATGCTCTGGACACTACGCTGACAGACACAGCAAACCTTCTTGCCACAGCTCGCATTGATGTGCCATCCTGGGTGAGCTGCACTACCTGAGCCACTTGTGTGGGTTGTAGACTCCGTCTCATGCTACCTTTAGAGTGATAGCACCGCCAGCATTCAAAAGTGACCAAAACACCAGCCAGGAAGCATAGGAACTGAGAAGTGGTCTGTGGTCACCACCTGCAGAACCACTCCTTTATTGGGGGTGTCTTGCTAATTGCCTATAATTTCCACCTGTTGTCTATTCCATTTGCACAACAGCATGTGAAATGTATTGTCAATCAGTGTTGCTTCCTAAGTGGACAGTTTGATTTCACAGAAGTGTGATTGACTTGGAGTTACATTGTGTTGTTTAAGTGTTCCCTTTATTTTTTTGAGCAGTGTATATATATATGTCATGTGTTGCTGCCTTGCTATGTTGTTGTCTTAAGTCTCTCTTTATGTAGTGTTGTGTTGTCTCTCTTGTCGTGATGTGTGTTTTGTCCTATAGGACAAAACACACATCACGACAAGAGAGACAACACAACACTACATAAAGAGAGACTTAAGACAACAACATAGCAAGGCAGCAACACATGACAACACAGCATGGTAGCAACACAACATGACAACAACATGGTAGCAGCACCAGAGGTCAAGTCCAAGGCTACTCACTGGAGGACAGGGGTGAGCCCCAGCAGAGCCAGGGGGACAGTAGTGTCCTGTGGGACAGAGTCCAGGCTGGGACATGCCTGTCTGGCTACACAGCCTGCCTCTCTGGCACTCCAAACATGATGAATAGCCTCTACCCTGAAGGAGAAAAAAACATGGAAATACTGTACATACGAAATAGTACATTTCCTTCTTTGTCAGTAGACTGCGTGGCATCCTAAAGAGCACGCATTCCCTACATCGTGCAATACATGGTTTTATATGTACTGTACCGGTTGGAAGGTGCCAAGGGGACAGGGCTCAGGTCTCACGGCCCCCTCCAGGGTATAGTGACCCTCCTCAACCTCATTCTGAGCAGGCGATGCAGAGCCACCCGTACAGTAGTAACCAGCAGAGCACAGGCCAGTTGGAGAGGTGTTATTTGAACCTAAACAATAGGACCTAACACCAAGAAACACATTAATGGGGATATAGACAGTGGGTGCTTTTCTACACATTTCATATGACAACATTAAAAAGTACAGCTGAATCAGATCTCGATAATAGATGGGGCTAGGAGTGTTTCTGACCATGTGACCTGACTGGGAAAAACTCCAGGGTCTAACTATGAGTTCTTACCCAGGTGGGCAGTCAACACACTGCTGGGAGTTGCGGAGGCCTGTGCTGTTGCTAAAGGTGCCTGCAGGGCAGGGGGAGGCGTAGGGAGAGCCTGGGGGGCAGTAACTTCCTGTTGGACACAAGCCTCCAGTTGGCCCATCAGTTGGGGTCTGCGGAAGACAGAAAACACAGCAGGACACAGAAGATCATTTAACTTACATCTTCTAAATGCATCATTTCTGGTAAAGGATATTTTCAGAATGTTCTTTTGTTTGAAGGATTTCTTCATCTTTAGATCTTTGTCTTTACAGTAGGACGAGTTTACGTGTAAGGCCAGTGAAGCCACGATGATGATAGAAAACATTTTCTTACTGCTGACGTGGCTCTCTCCCTGCAGTAGAAGCCCTCTCCACAGTCTCCTGAGGGCTCAGTCCTTCCTACTCCACTGCAGTACCGGCCCCCGCCACAGGGAGCGCACTCTGACACATCACTGAGGGCAGGACGGGAACTGTACGTGCCCTTTTCACAAGGCTCTGGAACAGTGCTTCCCTCAGAACAATAGAAGCCCTATAATAATATAAAATATCAAAATATACATTTTACATTTTGTCATATAAAATGTAGAAATAGAACATATTGTATTTTTTTATTTAATCTTTATTTAATTAGTTAAGAACAAATTCTTATTTACAATGAAGTATCTGTGTCACTTAAATAATGAATGAAAATAGTGACTCGTAGTCCTACCTGAGGGCAGACAGTGGGTGTGGATGTTCCTGGACTGGCACAGTAGTACCTGGCTGGACATGGTACACACACGTCCCCATGGTGACCGTGAGAGTTGTTCCTGTAGAAGCCAGACTGGCAGGGGGACGTGTATGGATACCCAGTACCCAGAGGGCAGTAATGGCCATTAGGGCAGCTCCCTGTCTGAAACACAACCATGTTCAATGAAAGGGTGGCAAAAAAGACCAGGAAAAAGACAAAAACATAAAGGGGAAAAAGAAGAAGTGAAGAATGACTTATACTTTTTCCTTTTGGTGCCTTGGGGCACATACAGTACAAGTCTCAACAAGAGATGGGCATTGTGAGAGAGAGGGCCAATAAGGGAATACTTGTGTTTGGACATAACAATAACTTACTGGCTCAATTATAGGCTGCTCCTTGGGCTGCTGGGTGTAGCAGAATTTCCCCACGGGACACCCTGTGCACTCTGTGAGGTCACGCAGCCCAGGCTCCCTGCTGAAGGTTCCGTTCGGACACGGAATGGGGTTTGGGTCCTTCAATAACACAGAGGGCAAACGTCAAAATCTGAACAAACCGTTGAATGACCACGACCCTGTATTCTACCTGTAAAAACACTTTCATTGACTCACATTTTGACTTGCCTTAAGACTTTTGCACCTTTTAAAGTCTTATCTGTATTGACGGGTTATGTTTTCTCTGTTTGCTGTTTTTAATTGTGTTAGATGTTTTTATTCTGTTGTAACCAAATTGCCCATTAATGTGTCAATAAAGATCTTCTAAACCTGAATGTGACAGAGACCGACTCACGATGCCTCCCCCCGGGCAGTAGAAGCCTCGGGGGCAGAGGATGGCAGATCTCTGGGGCTCTCTGGCCAGGCCCTGGGAACACAGGAAGCCTGGAGGACAGACCATGACACTCAGCATGGCCTCCTCGCTGGTCGTCTCGTTACTGCAGTAGTGGCCCTGCAGACAGGGGAAGCACTCCACCGAGCCCTCGTCCTGAATAAAAGAAAAGAGAGCGAGAAAAGAAAAGGGGAAATGTATACATTAAGCATATTCAGGGGTGAGTCTGGGTGGCAGTAGGTACAGTACTCTAGGGTTATACACATGTGTAACCTTGGATCGTAGAATTCACTCACAAACCTTAATGAGTTAATGAACGTGAAAGATCAGATATCGCTTGCCCTTAAGAATGAACGAAAATGTAAAAATATATTGTTTTACTGATAAGAGCTACTTTTTAAGATACTTGGTGCCCAAGCGATTAGAAAAGGAACATGTCGATCTTTGTATTTAAATAGGGCAATCCGAGTGGTTTATGAGATAAAGCCTGAAAAACATTTATATTTCTGATTGTCTTGCAGTCAGTTCACCACTCAAAGTGGACGTCATGTTGTGAACTGGGTCTTACAGAGTAACTGCCAGCTCCACACGCTCTGGGGCTGACGGTGGCTGGGAGGGGACAAAAATAGCCTGCTGGGCACACAGAGCAATCATCCAGGCTCTGCCCTCCTTTCAGACTGCGAAATGTAGAGCTAGAAGAGACCGGAAACAGCAGTAAATGACTTGTAGCATCATCCCCATTATCTTCCTTCTTGTCCTTCTAATCATTCATCTTCACCATCATCATCATCATCATCATCATCTCTTACGGTGGACAGGGTGTAGGCTTGGAGGTGCCCTCCGGACAGTACGACCCTCCAGGACAGAAGCGGCAGTCCTCTCTTTGTCCGTTGCCCATCTTGGTGCTGTAGGTGCCAGGGGGGCAGGGAAACTGTGTGCCATACGTTGTTCCTGGGGACAAGAGTACAGATGCAAGACATTAGCTGCTCAGATGCTTCCAACACTAGCTGCTCTAACCAATGGGGAGGGGATCACACTCGGATAATCAAATTATCGTGGCCCTGGTGGCACAAATTAATCAAAAGTTCTGACTGCACAGAGATGCTTGGGAAAATGGTCACAAAGGGAGACCAGCGTGTGTGTGTTTCAGGGGAAAGGAGTGTATCTAAGCTCCATCAGCTAAGACTTGACATTGGTTAATCACATCTCCCCATTCTTGCTCAATTTTGCATGCCTTCTCAAACAGCTACAACTGTATATGCATTCGCACATCAAGTCTTCTCTTGAGTTGGGCTTGGGGATGCAACAACTGTTGAACATCTGAGCTTGTGGTTGTTTGTGGGGGAAGGGTGGGGAGTGTGTATGTGTGTGTGTGTGTGGTTGTATCACACATCTGTTGCTATGGGGTAATGATGTCCGGGACAATCTAGGATGAATCACAATAATTGTTTGCCAAAATAATAAATGCTTGCCAAAAATGTCATTTTTGTAATGGCAATCCTGGTTATAGGTAACAATCCGGGTTATAGGTAACAATCCTGGTTATAGGTAACAATCCGGGTTATAGGTAACAATCCTGGTTATAGGTAACAATCCTGGTTATAGTTAACAATCCTGGTTATAGGTAACAATCCTGGTTATAGTTAACAATCCTGGTTATAGTTAACAATCCTGGTTATAGGTAACAATCCTGGTTATAGGTAACAATCCTGGTTATAGGTAACAATCCTGGTTATTGGTAACAATCCTGGTTATAGGTAACAATCCGGGTTATAGTTAACAATCCTGGTTATAGGTAACAATCCTGGTTATAGGTAACAATCCTTCATATGAAGTGCCTACATTACTCGCATATTATTTGTTAATTGTGAAAATAAATAAAGATATGCAAGAAGTTTTAATATGTAGATATTTTTTTAATAAATGTATACAACACAATTGAGGTGAGAGCAATGCAAATGCTTTTGGCAGATAATCTGCTTCAGTTCTGTGGGTGGCATTCTGTGCTCTTTTTCAAGGATAGGTCCCAATCTCTCAAAGGCCCTAGGATCCAGGTGGACAGGGGTGGTACGCCAGTCACTTGGACAACAACCCAACTTGGGATGGGGGGAGGTTTTAGCGGGTGGAATAGTGGAGAACAATTGGAGGTTTACTTAGTAAGTGCAAATATCATGGTACAGCTATATGAACACTCATTCATTATGGTTCTTTTTAATGGTAAGTTTACAAAACATACAGTATATTATGATGAATATATTTGAATCTTGTATATCATTATGGTAAATAGTGAAATAAGTATAGCCAGTTACAGTGGCTTGCGAAAGTATTCGCCCCCTTGGCATTGTTCCTATTTGTTGCCTTACAACCTGGAATTAAAATTGATTTTTTGGGGGTTTGTATCATTTGATTTACACAACATGCCTACCACCTTGAAGACACAAAATATTTTTTCTTGTGAAACAAACAAGAAATAAGACAAAAAAACAGAACACTTCAGCGTGCATAACTATTCACCCCCCCCAAAGTCAATTCTTTGTAGAGCCACCTATGGCAGCAATTACAGCTGCAAGTCTCTTGGGGTATGTCTCTATAAGCTTGGCACATCTAGCAACTGGGATTTTTGCCCGTTCTTCAAGGCAAAACTGCTCCAGCTCCTTCAAGATGGATGGGATCCGCTGGTGTACAGCAATCTTTAAGTCATACCACAGATTCTCATTTGATTGAGGTCTGGGCATTGACAAGGCCATTCCAAGAAATTTAAATGTTTCCCCTTAAACCACTCGAGTGCTGCTTTAGCAGTATGCTTAGGGTCATTGTCCTGCTGGAAGGTGAACCTCCGTCCCAGTCTCAAATCTCTGGAAGACTGAAACAGGTTTCCCTCAAGAATTTCCCTGTATTTAGCGCCATCCATGATTCCTTCAATTCTGACCAGTTTCCCAGTCCCTGCCGATGAAAAACATCCCTACAGCACAATGCTGCCATCACCATGCTTCACTGTGGGGATGGTATTCTCGGGGTGATGAGAAGTGTTGGGTTTGCGCCAGACATAGCGTTTTCCTTGATGGCCAGAATGCTCAATTTTAGTCTCATCTGACCAGAGTAACTTCTTCCATATGTTTTGGGAGTCTCCCACATGCCTTTTGGCGAACACCAAACGTATTGGCAAATTTTTGTATTCAAGCAATGGCTTTTTTCTGGTCACTCTTCCGTAAAGCCCAGCTCTGTGGAGTGTACGGTTTAAAGTAGTCCTATGGACAGATACTCCAATCTCCACCGTGGATGTCACGTTCCTGGCCTATTTCTGTTAGTTTGTTGTATGTGTTAGTTGGTCAGGACGTGAGTTTGGGTGGGCATTCTATGTTGTCTGTTTCTATGTTGGTTTAAGGGTTGCCTGGTATGGCTCTCAATTAGAGGCAGGTGTTTGGCGTTCCTCTAATTGAGAGTCATATTTAGGTAGGTTGTTTCACAGTGTTCGTTGTGGGTGGTTGTCTCCTGTGTCAGTGTTTGTCGCACCATACGGGACTGTTCGGTATGTTTGTACATCGTCATTTTTGTGTAGTCTATTTTTCCCAGTTCATGCGTTCTTCGTGTTTTATTGTTCGTATGTCGTAAGTTCGTAAGTTCGTAAGTTCGTATGTCTAGGTTTGTCTACGCATTCGTTTTGTTATTTTGTTAGTTAATTCAAGTCTAGTTCGTTTTCTGTCTTAGTTATTTTGTCGTGTCTTAATTAAATCATGTCATTTCACAACGCTGCGCCTTGGTTCAATCACTACTCCTCCTCTTCGGATGAAGAGGAAGAGGATTACCGTTACAGTGGAGCTTTGCAGCTCCTTCAGGGTTATCTTGGGTCTCTTTGTTGCCTTTCTGATTAATGCCCTCCTTGCCTGGTTTGTGAGTTTTGGTGGGCAGCCCTCTCTTGGCAGGTTTGTTGTGGTGCCATGGTGCACCTTGCTTGGGGGGGTTGCAGACTCTGGGGTCTTTCAGAACATGTGTATATATACTGAGATCATATGATAGATCATGTGACACTTAGATTGCACACAGGTGGATTTTATTTAACTAATTATGTGACTTCTGAAGGTAATTGGTTGTACCAGATCTTATTTAGGGGCCTCATAGCAAAGGGGGTGAATACATATGCACGCACCACTTTTTCGTTTTAACATTTTTAAGAATTCTTTGAAACAAGTCATTTTTTTCATTTCACTTCACCAATTTGGACTATTTTGTGTATGTCCATTACATGAAATCCAAATAAAATCCATTTAAATTACAGGTTGTAATGCAACAAAACGCCAAGGGGGATGAATACTCTTGCAAGGCATTGTATAATTGTAATGGCTTACCAGATAATAAGAACAGACTATCAATATTTACCTGGCTAAAAGAGAAGGAATATAATATCTATTGTTTACAGGAAACTCATTTAACAATTTAAGATGAAATTGTGTGGGAAATGGAACTCAAAAGGGGTAATGACATTAATTAACAGATCCACAAGGTAGCTGGATTCATTTAAAAATGTTATTGGACCATAAACAGATTTGCATCATTAATCTATACAGTCCAAATAATGATGAACCTTCTTTGAAAATTTATATCATAATTAATCAAGACTACAAGCAATACAAGACTCTATTATTATGGTGGGAGATTATAATACGGTTTTAATAATTCAATGACCTGTAAAGGAAATCACGCTACAAACTATCCCCCTCATGCACTTAAGGAAATAAGGAAATAACGAATATCATGGATATATTGGAACTAGTGGATATATGGAGAGTATCGATATATACTGTATATTTCTATTGAAAATATCTACTCAGAATAGGGGCTTCTATTCTACTAAATTCTACTCTTTTCTCCGATGGATGTGTTTCAGTCCTTACCTTCAGGGCAGTAATGTCCAGAGCTGCACCTCCCAGTCGGCCCCCACACCCCAGCCAGGCAGTACCAGCCACGTGGACATGGGCGGCACTCACCCTCTGCCTCCAGCCCACTGCGCTCACTCCACGTGCCCACTGGGCACTTGTGCTGGGTAGGAAACATGGTTCCAGGTGGGCAGTAATGCCCGGGAAAGCAGGAGAGAGGAGGCCTCTGAGAACCTCCTGTACCTTTGTAGGACAATACAAAAGTATGCAGCTGGTGACATATTTTGTCATGTCAAATGTAGCCAAGGGTCAACGCACTGTAATTAGCATAACGTATATGAAGCTGGAGCAAAGAAATATGCAAGCTAACAAGCTAGCTAATTGACGAGCATATAGAGTTGCACCTCGTAGACAGGCATATCGCGCAGGGCAGCGCTGGCACTGAGCAGGGTCAGTTAGGTCAGTGCGGTTGCTAAGGGTCCCCGGTGGACAGGCATTTGTCAGAGCATTGGGTCTGGAAGATCCAGGAGGACAGACAAATCTAAAAGAGACAAAAAAATAAGTTGGGCTAGTGTGTAATTTACATGTATACATGTATTATAATGTATTATAGCCATATTATTATTTTATACAATTCAAGGGATTCACATTCCCAAAACAAATCGACCAGAATTGCAAAAAGATAAGAAACAGAACCTAAGTAAGAACACATGTACAGTATTGTCAGAAGTATAGCTGCTAGACAACATTATATTTTCAACCTGTTAGAGTCTGTCAGAAAGAGTTACCCTTGCATGCAGTCTACATCCGGAGACTTCAGGGCTACTTGTGTGCAGGCCTTGCCCGGGTAGCACTCCCTGCAGTCAGTAGCCTCATCCTGACCTTCCAGGGGGTTAAATGTGCCCGGCTGACAAGGCATGGGGTCACGGGTACCCTCTGGGCAGTAGAAGCCAGCTGGGCATCTTAAACAGTCCTTCACACCTAAAGATGTTAAAGACTTGTTGTTCTAGGGACCTACATTTTTCCTGATCATGTTATCATGAGTAGGGCATCACATCAATTTTTGAGGAATCATAATAAATACCTGCTTTCATCTATAATTGTGTTGAACAAAAATATGAACACAACATGCAACAATTTCAGTTACAGTTACAGTTCATAAGGAAAAGCGTCAATTGAAATAAATTAATTCTGCCCTAATCTATGGATTTCACATGACTGGGAATACAGATATGCATCTGTTGGTCACAGATACCTTTAAAAAGGTAAGGGCGTGGATCAGAAAATCAGTCGACCATTTTCCTCATGCAGGGCGACACATCTCCTTCTCATAGAGTTGATCAGGCTGTTGATTGTGGCCTGTGGAATGTTGTCCCACTCCTCTTTAATGGCTGTGCAAAGTTGCTGGATATTGGCGGGAACTGGAACACACTGTCATACACGTCGATCCAGGGCATCCCAAACATGCTCAATGGGTGACATGTCTGGTGAGTATGCAGGCCAGGGAAGAATTGTGACATTTTCAGCATCCAGGAATTGTGTACAGAACCTTGAGACATGGGGCTATGCATTATCATGCTGAAACACGAGGTGATGGTGGTGGATGAATGGCACGACAATTGACCTCAGGATCTCGTCTCGGTATCTCTGTGCATTCATAATTGCCATCGATAAAATGCAATGTTCGTTGTCCGTAGCGTAAGCTTGCCCATACCATAACCCCACCGCCACCATGGGGCACTCAGTTCACAACATTGACATTAGCAAACCACTCTCCCACACAATGCCATACAAGCTGTCTGCCATCTGACTGGTACAGTTGAAACCGGGATTCATCCATGAAGAGCACACTTCTCCAGCGTACCAGTGGCCATCGAAGGTGAGCATTTGCCCACTGAAGTCGGTTACGACGCCAAACTGCAGTCAGGTCAAGACCCTGGTGAGGACGAAGACCATGCAGATGAGCTTCCCTGAGACGGTCACTTACAGTTTGTGCAGAAATTGGCTGACGTGGTTTACACGTGGTCTGCGGTTGGACGTACTGGGAAATTCTCTAATACTACGTCGGAGGCGGCTTATGGTAGATAAATTAACATTTTATTCCCTGGCAAAAGCTCTGGTGGACATTCCTGCAGTCAGCATGCCAATTGCACACTCCCTCAAAACTTGAGACATCTGTGGCATTGTGTTGTGTGACAAAACTGCACATTTTAGAGTGGTCTTTTATTGTCCCCAGCACAAGGTGCAACTGTGTAATGATCATGCTGTTAAGCTTCTTGATATGCCACACCTGTCAGGTGGATGGATTATATTGGCAAAGGAGAAATGCTCACTAACAGGGATGTAAACTAATTTGTGCACAAAATTTGAGAGAAATACGTTTTTTGTGCGAATGGAACATTTCTGAAACATGGGAACAACACTTTGTTGTGTAATTTTTTGTTGTTCAGTATAGTTAAAGAGATGAAGCAAGTGATGCCTTACTTAGAGCCCCTTGGTGAGGAGTAAAGGTACCCCTTGGGCATATCACTTCCTCCAGTGTGCCAGCTGGGCAGAACCTCCCACGGGCACAGGGCAAGCCATGGCCTGCAGAGCCTGCCACAAAAAACAAAAAGGATGATAACAATCCTTCAAAGAACAGCCGACAACATAGTTTTATGTACTGTTTAAATAAAACAACTCTCAGACTTCGGTACAGTACACTACATTTTATCATTTGTTTAAACATCTGAAATATATTTGTAATAGATAGATACAGATATATTTCTGCAATATACAGTACCAGTCAAAAGTTTGGACATACCTACTCATTCCAGGGTTTTTCTTTATTTGTACTATTTTCTACATTGTGGAATAATAGTGAAGACATCAACACTATGAAATAACACATATGGAATCATGTAGTAAACAAAAAAGTGTTAAACAAATATACTTAGCCACCCTTTGCCTTCCAGCTTTGTGAGGTAGTCACCTGGAATGCATTTCAATTTGTTTGTATTTATTATTCCTTCCTACTCTTCCTGGGGTCCAGCAAAATTAAGGCAGTTTATATTTTAAAACATGATAATACATTCACAGATTTCACAACACACTGTGTGCCAGCAGGCCCCTACCACATATCTACAGTACTAAATCCATGTGTATGTGTGTGTGTGTGTGTGTGTGTGTGTGTGTGTGTGTGTGTGTGTGTGTGTGTGTGTGTGTGTGTGTGTGTGTGTGTGTGTGTGTGTGTGTGTGTGTGTGTGTGTGTGTGTGTGTGTGTGTGTGTGTGTGTGTGTGTGTGTGTGTGTGTGTGTGTGTGTGTCTGTGTGTGTGTGTGTGTATGCGTGTGTCTGTGCCAATGTTTGTGTTGCTTCACAGTCCCCGCTGTTCCATAAGGTGTTTTTTTAATCTGTTTTTTAAATCAAATTTTACTGCTAGCGTCAGTTACTTGTTGGGGAATAGAGTTCCATGTAGTCATGGCTCTATGTAGTACTGTGTGCCTCACATAGTCTGTTCTGGACTTGGGGAATGTGAAGAGACCTCTTGTGGAATGTCTTGTGGGGTATGCATGGGTGTCCGAGCTATGTGCCGGTAGTTTAGACAGACAGCTCAGTGCATTCAACATGTCAATACCTCTCATAAATAAAAGTAGTGATGAAGTCAATATCTCCTCCACTTTCAGCCAGGAGAGATTGACATGCATACTATTAATATTAGCTCCCTGTGTATATCCAAGGGCCAGCTGTGCTGCCCTGTTCTGAGCCAATTGCAATTTTTCTACGTTCTTTTTTGTGGCACCTGCCCACACGACTGAACAGTAGTCAAGGTGCGACAAAACTAAGGCCTGTAGGACCTGCCTTGTTGATAGTGTTGTTAAGATGGCAAAGCATCCCTTTATTATAGACAGACTTCTCCGCATCTTAGCTACTACTGCATCAATATGTATTGACCATGACAGTTTACAATCTGGTGTTACTCCAAGCAGTTTAGTCATCTCAAATTACTCAATTTCCACATTATTAACTACAAGATTTAGTTGAGGTTTAGGGTTTAGTGAGTGTTTTGTTCCAAATACAAAGCTTTAAGTTTTAGAAGTATTTAGGGCTAACTTATTCCTTGCCTCCCACTGTGAAACTAACTGCAGCTCTTTATTGAGTGTTGCAGTCATTTCAGTCGCCGTAGTAGCTGACGTGTATAGTGTTGAGTCATCCCCATACATAGAAACTCTGGCTTTGCTCAAAGTCAATGGCATGTCGTTAGTAAAAAATGTAAAAAGCAAGGGGCCTAAAAAGCTACCCTGGGGAATTCCTGATTCTTACTGGATTATATTTGATAGGCTTCCGTTAAAGCACACCCTCTTTGTTCTGTTAGACAAGTAACGCTTTATCCACATTATAGCAGGGGGTGTAAAGCCATAACACATGCGTTTTTCCAGCAGTAGACTATGATCAATTATGTCAAAAGCTGCACTGAAGTCTAACAAGACAGCCCCCACAATCATTTTATCATCAATTTCTCTCAGACAATCATCAGTCATTTGTGTAAGCGCTGTGCTTGTAGAGTGTCCTTCCCTATAAGCATGCTGAAAATCTGTTGTTAATTTCTTACTGTAAAATAGCATTGTATCTGGTCAAACACAATTTTTTCCAGAAGTTTACTAAGGGTTGGTAACAGGCTGATTGGTCGGTTATTTGAGTCAGTAAAGGGGGCTTTACTATTCTTTACTATTCAATTAACAGGTGTGCCTTGTTAAAAGTTAATTAGACTGGTGGAAATCTGTCCTTTGGTCTGATGAGCCCAAATTTGAGATTTTTGGTTCTAACCGCCGTGTCTTTGTAAGACGCAGAGTAGGTGAACGGATGATCTCTGCATGTGTGGAGGAAGAGGTGTGATAGTGTGGGTTTGTTTTGATTGGCTACCACAGCCTTTTTCAGCGCTACGTCATCCCATCTGGGTTGTACTTAGTGGGACTATCATTTGTTTTTCAACAAGACAATGGCCCAAAACACACCTCCAGGCTGTAGCCTAGTGGTTAGAGCATTGTGCCAGTAACTGAAAGTTTGCTGGATCGAATCCCCGAGCTGACAAGTTAAAAATCTCTCATTCTGCCCATGAGCAAGGCAGTTAATCCACTGTTCCCCGGGTGCCGAAGACGTGGATGTTGATTATGGCAGCCCCCTGCACCTCTCTGTTTCAGAGGGGTTGGGATAAATGCAGAAGACACATTTCAGTTGAAGGAATTCAGTTGTACAACTGACTAGTTATCCCCCTTTCCCTGTAAAGGCTATTTGACCAAGGAGAGTGATGGAGTGCTGCATCAGATGACCTGGCCTCCACAATCGCCTGACCTCAACCAAATTGAGATGGTTTGGGATGAGTTGGACCGCAGAGTGAGGGAAAAGCAGCCAACAAGTGCTCAGCATATGTGGGAACTCCTTCAAGACTGTTGGAAAAGCATTCCTGTGAAGCTGGTTGAGAGAATGCCAAGAGTGTGCAAAGCTGTCATCAAGGAAAAGGGTTGCTACTTTGAAAAATATAAAATATATTTGATTTGTTGTAACACTTTTTTTGTTACTACATGATTCCATATGTGTTATTTCACTGTTTTCTATTTTTATTAATTCATTTAACTAGGCAAGTCAGTTAAGAACAAATTCTTATTTACAATGACGGCCTACACCGACCAAACCTGGACGACGCTGGGCCAATTGTGCGGTGCCCTATGGGACACCCAATCACGGCCGGTTGAGATCAAGCCTGGATTCAAACCAGGGTTATTCTACAACGTATAAAATAGTCAAAATAATGAAATTCCCTTGAATGATTAGGTGTGTCCAAACCTTTGACTGGTGCTGTATATAATGTTCCATTCCAGTAGCTAAGTGCAGTGTGTTTGTACTGTGCCTTACCTGCAGGACAGAATCGTCCCTCTGAACATCTCCGGCAGGCTGTCCTACTTGTCTGGCCCAGTTGTTCTCCGGCAGTGCCAGCAGGGCAAGGTGACCCGTGGGGTGTCTCTGTGCCCTCCTCACAGTAATACCCTTGTGGACACATGAATAGGGAGCCCGGTCTCCGTGAGCTGCCTTCCAGACAGTAAAACCCTGATAAAGAGTATTAATTATAAGTGTTACAATTACTCATCCATTCCAGCCGATAGAAACAACATAAGATGATATGACATAACAAAGCAGAGCAAAGCGCAGCACACATAACATCACAAAACATACCATACCATTGGCATAACATCACATAAGATAACATAAACCGCAAACGCTGCAGATATCTGCAGATCAAACAAGAAGCAGGAAACATACATTTTTCAACTGTATTTTTTTTGAAAGTCAGCCTCTGGTACAACTTGTATATTCATCGACTATACATTTATGTTGGTATCGTAACTTCAGTGAATCCCCACTGTGGAGATGCCCTGAGGATGGTCTGATTACCTGCTGGACAAGGGGGGCAGTCCCTCACCCTCTGTAGGCCCTCTTTGGGTCCATAGGTTCCTGCTGGGCATGGCAAAGCAACACCTCCAACACAGTAATGACCTGTGAGAATTCAATTTATAGATTTCCATTTATACCGTTCACTGTCAATCAAAATATTAAAATCAAAGAGTGTTAGTGGAGTCTAACTGAGATGTATTTTATTACAGAATTTTACGGAAATCTAATGACCTCACCTATAGGACAAACGATGCAGGCTGCTCCCTCCTCACTGTTTATGTGTGTCCCAGGAGGGCAGTGGGGAGCAGGCTGTCTTGACCGCTGAGCTAGCTGTTCCCCTGTCCTACTCCAGCGAGGTACCACAGTGCCTCCACATAGAGAGGTCCCATTGCAGCTCCTGCACTGTGTTTGGCCAGGCATGGAGTACTGTCCAAGGAGACAGGCCAAAGGTTGGGAGGTCCTTTTCTGTGGGCAGTAGCTCCCTGGAGTGGTGAGAAATGACTTTCAGTTGATCTCATATAAAATGTTCCATCCGGCATTGTACAATCCTTCCACTAAAATATATGTGGCCGTTTTTTTTTATTTTTTTTATCCTGATCAACGTGATCCTGTGTTGTCTGAATCCTGTTCCACCCCATCTGAATTTTTTCCCCCTTCATTTAGAAAGGAGGGACCACATCTGGATTAAATCTTTTGAAAAACTTAGTCCAGAAGGTAATAACTGTATCGCTAATCTGGTGTCTGTATTGAAACCTGTCAATGGTGTGCGTACTGGGAGCAGAGTCAGGTGCAGGAGAGCAGAGAGTTGTGAACAGGCGCACACTTTATTTAGGCAGGAGAAAACCAACAGACGGACGCCACTGCGTCGAAACCTCCATCCAATATGCCAAAGTGCAAAAACGCACAAACAGTCACAATAATAAAGTACAAACAAATAAACATACCTCGTGATATAAAACACGGAATAAATGCACACCAGAAATAGCGGTTAAAAATGACACGTAACACGAAACAATCACACACAAAGACATGAGGGGAAACAGAGGAATAAATACATGTAGTGTGATTGGGGAATGTAAACCAGGTGTGCAGGGAACAAGACAAAACAAATGGATAAATGAAAAATGGAGCGGCGATGGCTAGAAAGCCGGTGACGTCGACCGCCGAACAAGGAGAGGAGCCGACTTCGGAAGAAGTCGTGACAAAACCGTTTCATTGAGGGAAAGGCAGAGGATTGCACCAGTCTACACCAGGAGTTTTTCCTGACCTGACCAGGGAAAACTCTGTGCTTCTACTTATAACTTAATTATTTTTCCATAACGGACAGTCTTGGTGACTTGCCTGCTGGACACGGATGACACTGGGCACTGCACAGAGTGGAGAAGAATCCTGCTGGGCAGTATGTGCATTCCGTCTGGCTCGGGTTGGGCTCCTCTCCAGGTCCACACTAAAGTGGTAAGAAAACAGAATCACAGATTTCTCTTTACCCTACTCATCCGTGTGCATTAAAGATTGCATCACACTGATCAAACTATGAATATCTTCATTTATAATATATATAAACTATTTCGAAAACACACACATATATACTGTAAGTGATGGTTAGATTATCAACTGCAGTGAAAAACAAAATACCACAACCTATACCTTTTGAGGGTATCCATTGGGGCAGACAGACCCAAAGGGACAGGGCAGGCACTGAAGGAGTCCCTCTGGAGAGTGCTGTCCTGGTGGGCATGGTTCTAGCGTCCCAGTGGCTGGATCACAACGGAACCCGGCAGGACAAAGTCTGCAGTCTACTCTGTCCTCTGTGCTAACTAAACCATGCAAACAGGGCTACAGCAGACAGAGAAATATCATAGATATAGTATGAGTATATGGACAGTGCATATCACATATGATGGATGAACAGCACAAATTCATATAATACCTTGCAGTCTTCAATGCTACTTCTTCCTGTGTAGTGGTTGTACTGTCCTGCCGGGCATCTCCTTGGTGCAGACACATTTCCAAGACAACTATAACGAAAATCATATAGCATTTTCTAACCTTTTACTTAATTCATTGACTTTTTTGACACTTAAATAATAAGTATCTGCTTATGTCTTATGAACAGAACAGTACAATGGAAGCTGACTCATTGAGTTACTGAAAGAATAAAGATTGTCCGGTACTCACAAATATCCTGAGGGACACTCCACACAGAGTTTTGCTGAAAAGTAGGTTCCCTCAGGACATGGGCTACGCTGTTGCTCAACACTGAGGCCCAGATCAGGATTCACTTCCACGAGACCTACATGAATGAATGTCAGAGACAAAAAAACATAATTCACTCATAAGTTTGTCTCGTTACAAAGTCATGTTACTGAATTATTATTTTGACGTGATAAATGTATTGCACAGTACCCTGTATATCAAGTGAGGGAGCTTTTTAGTGAACACAAGTATTACATGTAAAGTGCTACAATATATAAAACAACTTGAGAAAATACCTGAAGCAAAGGCAGGTTGTTTCAGTAGAGGATTGATCCATAATGCTGAGAGACCCAACAGAAGAGACCCAACACTATACAACTTATACATTCTTAGAAAATGTCAAATAAATTCCACATTGTCCCGTTAACCTGTATCTCGGTTTGCCCAGTGTACTCAAAGGGATATGAGGCCGTTTGATCCAAAGGATGAAACTGAGACCTCAGTCATTGAAAGTGAAATGTGAACCATGACGCAACCTGATTCCAAGAAGCCTCCTGGTCAGTTATACAAATGGTATTCAACGTGCTCTCCTGTTACCTTGCACTTTCAAAGTGAATGCAATGCGTCTAGAAAGCTATGCCAGTCAAGGCCTCTTTTCCGATCTGGACTGATTCTTCTTGAGGAGGGAATCAAGGATTCCCGATGACAGTATATGAAAACTAAAAAGTCTTGTTTCAAGAAAGTTGATGCCAATAATCAATCAAATTAAGTTCTGTATGCACAGGTTTCTTTCTGATATTATGCAACGCCTGTCACAGTGTGGAATATCATCCGTGACAACCCCGGTAACCTACACCCCCAGGACGATCCTAAAATGAACCACAGCTTAAGTGTAAAGGCGAGGTGAAAAAGTGGGTAATGAATTACTGTTTATTAATGCAGGTCAGACTCAGACATGCAATAATCCTCTTCCTCACCAGGCTTTGGAACAAACGCAGTGACAAAACCTGCAATAGGTTTATCAATAGTTGATGCACCAAGCCGGGCGACTTCGGCACAATGTTTCATTTTTTTCGGTGCTTCGAAAAAGTCTTGTTTTCCCTCTCCCTACTTTCCAACAGCACAAACAAACAGACAGCCAAAAGACAACCTACACAGCAACACTTAAATGAAAGGATCGATTCGGTTGTGGGCTGCAAATGTAAATAGACATTTGAGTGTTACTATCAGCCTAATGCAGCAGCGAATGTAGTGTGTCGAGAGTTTTTGTATTCTGTCCCCGACACACTCAATAAAACACTGTTAAAATACTGTATGCATGGGTTTGATCTTTTTGATATCATGCTGGTGTACCCTTGATAGGTGATTTGAGTTAAGTTTGTGTACAACAGAACAACCCTAAATACCACTAGGTTTACAGTATACTGTATAACTTACAATATGTGCAAAGTACCAAACATCAAGTCAGAAGACAACAACGTTAGACTGACAAAATATAATTATTCAACATTTTGTTACATGATGCATTCTTCTTTTTCTTGTGGTAAATGAATGTAGGATGTTTCCTGTTTGTCTCTCACTCCCCAGCAGAGGGTGAATTGCTGTGCAAATCTATAGCTGCAGTCGTGCAACGCAGGCGTTAACACAAAGCCTACTATTGTTTGTGAGTATCAAGAAGTAGACATTGTAAGTCACAGTACTACAAGGCTACATGAATGACTTTTAAAAATGGTCTAGTTTTGTCATGTTTTAGGTGGTATTAAAGCTCACAAAAATACGTTTAGATATTTAACCATTTTGTACATGTACTTTACATTTAAATATCTGTGTTAACAGCTGCATACAGTACATAAAGTATCCAAACAAAACTGTAATTGGATATAATGTGGAATGTATACATTCACATTACATTATTAAGAACTTTACTCAAAGAAAAAGTTGTAAAAGATCTCTAGCAACGAATTACCATTAAAATAAATGTAAAAAAACATGGGTATACTCGAAAACACCACACGAATGCAATTGCATTTCAGTATGCGTATTAAAATGCCATTTTGTTTCATGTTTCCTATGGATCTTTCCATTACCCAAATCTACAAAAGCAGATGTTTGAATGGAAAGTTAAGAACACTTTTATCAGGCATCCTGTTGAACACCACTTCCTGTACCTTCTACCTGGTGCATACTGCAATATGATGGCACAACCAACTGTGACACCAATGGTGCAAGTGTATTTTTAATCAAGCAAATTCCCGAGAGCTAACCTATTCATATAGTTGAAACATAGGGGATCTGGACAAATTTGAACAGGATGCTAATTTTAGCCCATTTGCCATTGCTGCTTCTTTTGGGAAACCAAGGTAAAATTAATTCCTCTACGTTTTACTTGATGTGTTTTTGGTTTCTGGCACAAGGATTATCAAATGTCCTCAAGCTATATATTTATATCCAAGGCCTACTGACTGAAGAATCGTTGCCTCAATGTATGCCTTTTTCATTACAGATTCAGTAACCTGTATCGACCTGGAGAAACAGCATGAAGTCATCTACGCAGCAGTTGGAGAACCTCTGGTATTGAACTGCATCTACAACTGTTCATCTGGATTTGTCCGTGGCCACTGGATCAAACTCCCAGACTGTCCTCATTGTCCTAGGCCAAGGGAAACAAAAAATGTCACAAAGAGTGGTGACCTCTGCACACTACCATTGTATTTTCCACATCTGTCCACGGAAGATTTTCGGTACAACTACACCTGCTTTTCTGAAGATCACGAAAGCAAACATTTATCACACAAGATAGAGGTTTTGGTATCACTGCAGGCACAAGGTAGACAAAAACGGGTTGAAATGACCCCTACTGTACACTGTAGTTCTTACAGCATGTGCATTCTACCTCTAAAAACAAATTGTGTTCAAATTAATTATCTTAATTCTGTTAAAAAAAGTGAATACATTTATACATCAGTAATTACTGGATAATTGTTTTAAATGATATTGTCTTTTCTTTTGCCAGGTCGACGTAGTGCCCCGGCCACAACGGTCAATACTGGTAAGTCTCACTGGAGAATCTGTTACTGAGACTTTGGTCAAAAGAAGTTCACTATATAGGGAATAGGGTGCAGCCTAAATCTCATTTTCTGTAATAGTCTAATTGAATTGCTCTGAGGCTGTTGAATGACATAGGCACAAAATAATCTCAACCCATCAAATTTCACTATCTGACTTGATCCTGATGTCTACCATTTTCTGTGTTTTAGATGTATCGGTGACAGCGTTGAGTAACCACGAAGACTCAATAATAGATCATGGTGAGACAAAATGCTGCTAATCTACTCCTTAAAAAGAAATTGTGAAACATGTTTAAATGTATTGCAAACAACAAAAGTAAGCCCCCGTTTGAGGCAATGACGAACGGGTTGCAAACTGAGATTCAATAATAATATTGTCTCTGTGCTGTCTTCAATACAGAGGAATTCACAGTTGTCAAAGTGTTGGCAACAGTGACAGTTATTGTGGCTGCTGTGTTGGCAGCCGTGGCTGTCTACTTATGTATGAGCCGCAATCGATATTGCAAAGGTGCGTATACACGTTGTAAATTCAATTATGAACGGCCAGTTTCTGAATCCGAATGTTGTCAAATATGATCACTACTTTCCAAAGTTGTTATTAATTAATAACTACAGTAATATTTAATTAATGCGATTTCTTGTGTATTTCAGGAAAACCTGCTGTTATCGGTACAGGGTATGTTTTTTTTCATACAATGTGGCATGTTTGCGAAGGCATTTTAACACACTTTTCATTGGCAATTATTATGTGGACTTCCTATGTGGAATTTGTTCATTGGTCTTTTATCAGCACAACGTCAAGAGAAGGATCTAGTGTTGGAAGGCCGACAACAGGTAAATATTTGTTTAATATTATTCTGAAACAACCAGATCACTCAATGTTGTAATTCTAATAGGTTACTTAATATAATATAAGATGACTTATCTTATAGGTGCATGCTTAACTAATTGTGAGAGAGTGGCACTGAGAATAACTCCAGCTGGTAAGCTAATGGAATGTACCATTCATTTCAGTTGCTAAACTGGGTGTATTCTAAGAAAATCTACTGTACAAAACATTGCATTTCCTGTTTTGACCCAGATTGCCAGAGTGATCATGAGGTTCCTTATGCTGACATAATGATCACTATGCGAGGGGCCAGCACACCCGAGCTCACACAGATCGCCTACCTGGCACCGGGGGACCATAGAGAGGTGAGGATTGGAAACTACCACTTTGTGGGTCTGTGTGAAATGGAAAGCGCTCTACAAATAAAATGTATTATCTATTATTTAATATAACTTCTACAACACCACACATCATTATTTTACATCAACACCACCATACGTCACCATATGTGACCATATTACTGACATTCACCATATTCAACGTAATATGTCAGTGGAGGTTGTGTAATGGCTATTATTGGCTAATGCAGCCACAGTCACAGGTTGAGACTTTATGTGAATCTCACCTGAAATGGAATCCTGTGTGTTTCATGTCCCCCCTGCAGAGGTGGAGAGAAGAGGCACGCCCTGAAGCTAGGTCCCATCTGCAGGCCTCCCGCTCAGCTGATAGACTGCATGTCCAGCCCCGAGAGGTCTCCAGGAAGATGAGCACAAACTCTGAGTACGCTGTCATCACCTACTCTTAACCATTGCGGCTGGAGGTGATAAAAGAGGGAATAAGAGAGAGCAAGTGAGAAATGACTGTCACTGTACTTATATTATTCATCCTTGGCTGTTTTGTTTGCATGTTTTTAACTGTAGCAAGTTGTTTCTATAACTTTCATCCAATAAAGTCAAACTTTTGTGTCATGGTGTGGTTTCATGTGTCATTTGGTATCTCACTCAGTTTGAACCTCTTTAGTTGCCGTAGTTAGAGCCTTGTTTCCTAGCAACAAGCATCAACACTCTGGCATCAACTGTTGCTGATGCAAAACACACGTTTTGCGAAACTGTTTGAGGCCAAAAACATTAGCTAAAGGTAATGTCATGTTCAATGATATCTTTATTTCTCCATGCAGCAGCCTCCTGCTAGCACTGCATCCAATCGCACACTGCAGAACGTTAGCTAACGTTAATCTCACAACATTAGTTAGTTCTTACCGGGATAAAGTTGACAAAATAAATACATTTTAAAAGTAATAGCAAAGCAAGTCACGCAGATATTCTTTATCTGTCCAAATTCCAGTGACGCGTTAGCAGACCTGTGTTTGACCAAGGAAGATGTCTGCCTTTCTCAAACACTCACCTTCGGCTTCCACGTGGGTTTGGCAATATCTTGGAGGGGTTGGTTCGAGAGGTCCTGCGAGACCAGCCCAAGAACATCCCCACATTTGCTGCATTTTACTTCCCCGCTCTTCTCAAAGAAAGAGAAGGTAGCTATATTTTTGGCCATATTATACCAATAATGAATGGACAGACAGAATCAAACTGTACTTTGATGTTAACTTATTAGACCCTATGACATGTTCTCTTTAGAGAGTGGCTTGGACCGTGCAGAGTGGTGTGCCAGGCTTGAGGACAGATTCTACGATGTCAACTTTCTTTCTTTCTAAATAGTCATTCTGTATCAAACGAGAAAAGTACATTTCCTGAAGAAAATGTGGTCGTGCTTGTTTTAAAGTATTTGTGGTTTTGAAATAAGTACTAGTAGTGGCAGTGACTGATTATAGTTGAAGGGGGAAAAAGTAGGTAGATGTAAAAAAATATATATATATATATATAAAAAAAAACATTTTTTAAAAGATTGATTATTTGGCTGATTGATAAATGTATTGGATAGGATAGCTTGAACATGTAAAAGTTGGATTGGTACCTCTAGCTTGAATGGTTCAAGAGTTACTGTTGGTGTGTTCTTATGCTAATTTGTATAGTCGTAGTTGATCAACGTTTTTAAGAATTTGAAGTTAGGATAGCCTGAACATGAGAACGTTGGTTTTGGTGCCTTTAGCTTGAACGGTTCAACAGTTACTGTTTCTGAGTTATTTCATACTAATTATGAAAATGTTTATAGAAATAGTTGACAATGATTTAAAATAATTTGAAGTTAGAATAGCCTGAACATGTGCATTGGTGTCTCTAGCTTGAACAGTTACAATTGGTACGTTAATTTATGCTAATGTTTGCACATTTATATGATTTTAGATTATTAACGTTTTTAAGAATTGGAAGTTAGGATAGCCCAAACGTGATAGTTGGTTTAGTTTCTCTAGCTTGAACGGTTCAACAGTTTCTGTTGGTGAGTTATTTTATGCTAATTATAGAAATGTAAATAGTTATAATTGATACAAGTTTTTAAGAACTGAAAGTTAGGATCGCCTGAACATGTGATAGTTGGTTTGGTGTCTAGCTTGAACGGTTCAAGAGTTTATGTTGGTTATTTTATACTAATGTATGCCAATTTATGTGCTTATAGTCAATAAAGAATTTGAAATGAGGATAGCCTGACGTTTTAAAGTTGGTTTTGTAACTTAATTAACATAGGAGCTGGACCATTGTGAATATCAACCACTATTCCTATGGTTCTCATTCAAATTTATGCAACGTTTAAAGGTTATAGTTCCATAAGTTACATAGTATCGAATATCTTTGGCAAGCAGTCTAAGTTGGGCCAGTCTGAACATCTCAACATTGGTTTGGTGTTGATAGCTTAAACAGTGTAGGAGATAGGTCTAGATTTGTATAATTGTTTTACCATTCAAGTCTATGGGCCTTTTTTGCCATTAAAATGCATTAGGTGCTCATTTAAATATTGTTGAAGTTCAAAAAGTATAAATGCTATCAAAAATATTATCTCAAGCAATCCAACTTGGGGCAGTCTGGACATTTGGAAGTTGGTTTTGTGTTGATAGCTTAAATCGTTTAAGCTCTTGAGCAGGCTAAATCAATCAAATAATAGTATGAGTATGTAAGATATCTAGAGTTGTTCTTTGCGTTGCAAGTATACCTAAATATGATACCGACGGGCTTTGAATGTTAAATATTTTCTTGCAATATCAATATATCATGCTAAATTGTCTATATTCTGCTTAAAACGGAACTCACTGAATCAAGTCAACACCAGTCCAGCCGATGCATCTCTGAAGATTTCTGAGTGAGTCTCATCTCAACACATTATCTACACCCAAGGAGAGGGACAGCATCAGACCGCTTTTTTTCTCCACATATTTAATTGAAAGAAGAGGACAAGAGAGACCAAGAAAAGTCTTATGGAGAAAATAAATGTGGCTCAATTGCCGTGTTGTTTTATTGCTCATTATGAATGATTATTCCAGTTACCATAAGGGTATTTGCCATAGTGAGAAAAACAATTCATGATGAATGAACAGGTTCATACGTTGCTTTTGGTTAGCAAAGGCAGACAAAAACCTTGTGGAAAATATAGATAAGGAAAGGCAATATGTTCATCATGGTGTCCTGACAGGACACCAATGTGTTGTTCCACGAAAATAGTGCTTTTTTGCTTCCCTATTTTAAGTAGAAATAGAAATTGTGCACCAATATTACATTTTAAAAGCCTGTTATACCGTATTAAATTAAGTTCCCTTTAATACGTTATAAATAAATTCCCTTTAATCACGTCCTGACCATAGTGCTTATGTGTTTTGCTTGTTTTAGTGTTGGTCAGGATGTGAGCTGGGTGGGCATTCTATGTTGTGTGTCTAGTTTGTCTGTTTCTGTGTTCAGCCTAATATGGTTCTCAATCAGAGGCAGCTGTCAATTGTTGTCCCTGATTGAGAATCATATATAGGTGGCTTGTTTTGTGTTGGGGATTTGTGGGTGGTTGTTTTCTGTGTCAGTGTTTGTGCCACACGGGACTGTGACGGTTAGTTTGTTTGTTATTTTGTATGTGTCTTGTTTTCATGTTCATTAAAACATGGAAACTTACCACGCTGCACATTGGTCCTCCGATCCTTCTCGCCTCTCCTCGTCCGAGGAGGAGGAAGAGCTAGATTGCCGTTACAACGTGGAGAATTCAATAAATCAGTTTTTTTATATGAGTAAATCCTTGCTAAAGATGCAAAATTCAGCATTTTGAAAACTGTGTCAACCCTGTGTCACTTCTAGGAAGTTTTAACCCACTTAATCCCAAAATGTCTCCTTTTTCGCCATCATTGTAAATAGTTAGTTATTGTTATTGTGTTTCTTTGACAGTCATTTCTGAAGATGATTATTTATTTAATGTGGTTAATGATTTGTTTACACCTGTCCCTCTTTTAAGGTCAACCCTGTTATGTGAACTGAACTCTTGTTTTAATATGGTGAAACCATTCCTTTTAAAATATATTTTTTAAATAAACATTAAACATGAGTGTAATCATAGTGTAAAAGCAGGTGCGCTGGTTCTACTGTTTTGGGGCATTTTGTGGTGTTTTGTGGTTGAAACTGAGCGGGTCGAGCATAACACATCAACCCTGTTACCCACAGTGTCACGTTCTGGCCTTGATTTCCTTTGTTTTGTCTTTATTTAGTATGGTCAGGGCGTGAATTGGGGTGGGCAGTCTATGTTTGTATTTCTATGTTTTCCTATTTCTGTGTTTGGCCTGATATGGTTCTCAATCAGAGGGAGGTGTTTTGTGTTGTCTCTGATTGGGAACCATATTTAGGCAGCCTGTTTTGTGTTGGGTTTTGTGGGTGGTTGTTTTCAGTCTTTGCGTGTCTGCACCAGATAGAACTGTTTCGGGTTGTCACTTTTGTTGTTTTGTATTTTGAGTGTTCACCTTTATTAAAATAAGATGAACAATTACCACGCTGCGCATTGGTCCTCTGATCCTTCTAAATTCTCCTCCTCAAACGAGGAGGAAGACGACATCCGTTACAGAACCACCCACCAAAACCGTACCAAGCAGCGTGGTAACAGGCAGCAGCAACAGGAGCGGCAGCAATATCTGGAGAGATGGACTTGGGAGGAAATACTGGACGGAAAGGGACCATGGGAACAGGCTGGTGAGTATCGCCGCCCCAAAGCTGAGCTGGAGGCAGCGAAAGCGGAGAGGCGGTGGTATGAGGAGGCTGCACGAAAGCGCGGCTGGAAGCCAGAGAGGCAGCCCCAAAAATGTATTGGGGGGGGGGGGCACACGGGGAGTGGTGTTAAGCCAGGTAGGAGACCTGAGCCAACTCCCCGTGCTTACCGTGGAGAGCGTCGTACCGGGCAGGCACCGTGTTATGCGGTGGAGCGCAAGGTGTCCCCGGTGCGTGTGCATAGCCCGGTGCGGTACATTCCAGCACTTCGTATCGGCCGGGCTAGAGTGGGCATCGAGCCAGGTGCCATGAAGCCGGCTCAGCGCATCTGGTCTCCAGTGCGTCTCCTCGGGCCGGTGTACATGGCACCAGCCCTACGCATGGTGTCCCCGGTTCGCCAGGACAGCCCAGTGCGGGCTATTCCACCTCGCCGCACTAGCCTGGCTACGGGGAGCGTTCAGCCAGGTAGGGTTGGGCAGGCTCGGTGCTCGAGACCTGTAGGGCGTCTCCACGGTCCGGTCTATCCAGTGCCTTCTCCACGCACCAGTCCGCCTGTGGCAGTTCCCTCGCACCAGCCCAGTACCACCAGTGCCAACACCCCGCACCAGGCTTCCTGTGCGTCTCCAGAGCCCTGTAAGCCCTGTTCCTCCTCCCCGCACTCGCCCAGTGGTGCGTGTCCTCAGTTCGGTCCCACCAGTTCCGGCACCACGCACCAAGCCTCCTGTGCATCTCCAGAGCCCTGTACGCCCTGTTCCTGCTCCCCGCACTCGCCCAGCGGTGCATGTTCCCAGCCCGGTACCACCAGTTCCGGCACTACGCATCAGGCCTAATGTGCGCCTCAGCAGGCCAGAGTCTTCCGTCTGCCCAGCGCCGTCTGAGCTGCCCGTCTGCCCAGCGCCGTCTGAGCTGCCCGTCTGCCCAGCGCCGTCTGATCTGCCCAGCGCCGTCTGAGCTGCCCGTCTGTCCAGCGCCATCTGAGCTGCCCGTCTGTCCTGAGCCGCCCGTCTGTCCTGAGCCGGCAGAGCCGCCCGTCTGTCCTGAGCCATCAGAGCCGCCCGTCTGTCCTGAGCCGCTAGAGCCGCCCATCAGTCAGGAGCCGCCAGAGCCGCCCGTCAGTCAGGAGCCGCCAGAGCCGCCCGGCAGTCAAGAGCCGCCAGAGCCGCCCGTCAGTCAGGAGCCGCCAGAGCCGCCCGCCAGTCAGGAGCCGCCAGAGCCGCCCGCCAGTCAGGGGCCGCCAGAGCCGCCCGCCAGTCAGGAGCCGCCAGAGCCGCCCGCCAGTCAGTAGCCGCCAGAGCCGCCCGCCAGTCAGGAGCCGCCAGAGCCGCCTGCCAGTCAGGAGCTGCCCTTCAGTCCGGAGCTGCCCTTCAGTCCTGAGCTGCCTGCCCCTCAGTCCGGAGCTGCCCCTCAGTCCAGAGGCGCCCCTCAGTCCAGTGGGGTCATTTAGGAGGGTCGCCGTTGGGGTCCACGTCCAGCGTGCCACCGCGGACAGATGCCCACCCAGACCCTCCCCTATAGGTTCAGGTTTTGCAGCCGGAGTCCGCACCTTGGAGGGGGGGTACTGTCCAGCGCCATCTGAGCTGCCCGTCTGTCCTGAGCCGCCCGTCTGTCCTGAGCCGGCAGAGCCGCCCGTCTGTCCTGAGCCATCAGAGCCGCCCGTCTGTCCTGAGCCGCTAGAGCCGCCCATCAGTCAGGAGCCGCCAGAGCCGCCCGTCAGTCAAGAGCCGCCAGAGCCGCCCGTCAGTCAGGAGCCGCCAGAGCCGCCCGCCAGTCAGGAGCCGCCAGAGCCGCCCGCCAGTCAGGAGCCGCCAGAGCCGCCCGCCAGTCAGTAGCCGCCAGAGCCGCCCGCCAGTCAGGAGCCGCCAGAGCCGCCTGCCAGTCAGGAGCTGCCCTTCAGTCCGGAGCTGCCCTTCAGTCCTGAGCTGCCTGCCCCTCAGTCCGGAGCTGCCCCTCAGTCCAGAGGCGCCCCTCAGTCCAGTGGGGTCATTTAGGAGGGTCGCCGTTGGGGTCCACGTCCAGCGTGCCACCGCGGACAGATGCCCACCCAGACCCTCCCCTATAGGTTCAGGTTTTGCAGCCGGAGTCCGCACCTTGGAGGGGGGGTACTGTCACGTTCTGACCTTTATTTCCTTTGTTTTGTCTTTATTTAGTATGGTCAGGGCGTGAGTTGGGGTGGGCAGTCTATGTTTGTATTTCTATGTTTTCCTATTTCTGTGTTTGGCCTGATATGGTTCTCAATCAGAGGGAGGTGTTTTGTGTTGTCTCTGATTGGGAACCATATTTAGTTAGCCTGTTTTGTGTTGGGTTTTGTGGGTGGTTGTTTTCAGTCTTTGTGTGTCTGCAACAGATAGAACTGTTTCGGTTGTCACTATTGTTGTTTTGTATTTTGAGTGTTCACCTTTATAAAAATAAGATGAACAATTACCACGCTGCGCATTGGTCCTCTGATCCTTCTAAATTCTCCTCCTCGGACGAGGAGGAAGACGACAGCCGTTACACACAGATTGACAGGCAAGAAATGTTTTGAAATGTAAAATGTTTTTGTAAAGCTTGCATTCAATTGCTACTCCCTGTTGCACACAGGCCAAATTACACATCTCCAAAAGACACCAAATTGGTGGAACGACACAAATATTATAGGCCTAAAATAATCCTCTCAATTCCTGAAAGGAAAAGACTGACATGAAATCATCACTCCCAAGAACTACATCAGTCACCTCCCCACAGTATTTGCTGCAAATGAGAAAGGTTGAGGTACATTCATTAGCTTTGGAAAAAGTCTGGAAAAGTCTCCCACAAACTCAAACCTTGATGTCTCTGAAGATGTGCAGGGAACGGAAAATCAAGGAAAAGATTACATGGACAATGTCACAGATAAAGATGATATTTCGATGCAAATAGATCCCTCAGAGGTGTCAGACAATAAACTCACAGATATGGATGCAGACACTGAAGAACAGAGTAAGTAAAGGAAGAGACAAAAGAGCTGATAAAGTGGTATGCAAATCTGATTTTATCTGTGAATTGACACATTTGAGCCCAGTGAGGAGGTTTCACTCGGTGAACTTTCAAATGTGGAGTGTGCAATCTAAGTGTCACATGATCTGTCATATGATCTCAGTATATATACACCTGTTCTGAAAGACCCCAGAGTCTGCAACACCCCTAACCTGCCAAGAGAGGGCCGCACACCAAAACTCACGGACCAGGCAAGGAGGGCATTAATCAGAGAGTCAACAAAGAGACCAAAGATAATCCTGAAGGAGCTGCAAAGCTCCACAGCGGAGATTGGAGTATCTGTCCATAGGACCACTTTAAGCCGTACACTCCACAGAGCTGGGCATTACGGAAGAGTGGCCAGAAAAAAAGCCATTGCTTAAAGGAAAAATTAGCAAACATTGTGTTCGCCAAAAGGCATGTGGGAGACTCTGGTCAGATGAGACTAAATTTAGATTTTTGTCCATAAAAAAAAAACGCTATATCTGGTGCAAACCCAACACCTCTCATCGCCCCGAGAACACCATCCCCATAGTGAAGTACGGTGGTGGCAGCATCATGCTCTGAGGATGTTTTTTATCGTCAGGGACTGGGAAACTGGTCAGAATTGAAGGAATGGTGGTTGGCGCTAAATACAGGGGATTTCTTGAGGGAAACCTGTTTCAGTCTTCCAGAGATTTGAGACTGGGACGGAGGTTCACCTTCCAGCAGGACAATGACCGTAAGCATACTGCTAAAGCAACACTCGAGTGGTTTAAGGGGAAACATTTAAATGTCTTGGAATGGCCTAGTCAAAGCCCAGACCTCAATCCGATGTAGAATCTGTGGTATGACTTAAAGATTGCTGTACACCAGCGGAACCCATCCATCTTGAAGGAGCTGGAGCAGTTTTGCCTTGAAGAATGGGCAATAATTCTAGTGGCTAGATGTGCCAAGCTGATAGAGACATAACCCAAGAGACTTGCAGCTGTAATTGCTGCAAAAGGTGGCTCTACAAAATATTGACTTTGAGGGGGGTGAATAGTTATGCACGCTCAAGTTTTCAGTTTTTTTTGTCTTATTTCTTGTTTGTTTCACAATAAAAAATATTTTGCATCTTTAAAGTGGTAGGCATGTTGTGTAAATCAACATGTTGTGTAAATCAAATGATACAAACCCCCAAAATCTATTTTAATTCCAGGTTGTAAGGTAACGAAATAGAAAAAATGCCAAGGGGGGTGAATACTTTCGCAAGCCACTGTATGTGCTGAAGAACTGAGAGGGACAAAAGAGTGCGAGGAACAAGGCACTGCAGAGGATGGCCTCAGTGAAGGCTTCAAAGATCTTGCTGATGCTCAGGAGAGTTCAATATCACTCAAGGTTGAAATCAGTGGACGATTATCACCACCCCAAACTGAATCCCCTGAACCTATTCTACAGGAAAACAACTGACAATTCAGGGGGTGTTCCAGAAGAGGAAGGAATAGAGAATCTAATTGTTTCCACAACATATACTGGGCAAATGCATGAAGTTGCACCCTCCATTAATGATGCCTCCAGAATCTTGTCAGATAATAGAAGTGTTTTAGGTGATGCCAAAGAGCAAAAGGAGGAAAGTCTTGTTCAGATCCTCACTGAGGAGCTGCATAAAACCCTTGAGGTCAAAATGTATGAACAACATCCAGAGGAAGAAGGTTCGGTCGAGGCTTCAAAATGACCAGATGTTGTGTCTGAGGATGCTGAGGAAGAAACAGGCCTTGTTGGAGATGATACTCAAGACCCTGTTGAATCTAACACTGACATCAAAGGGGAAGCAGAGGCAGTCACTGCTGAGGCTGAAGCTCAGAGTAAGGCAATGTAGCAGGAGGCTGCTGATATAGACATGGAAGAAGATTACAAATCTGATTCAAGTAACGAGGATGAGGAGAAGCTGAGTGAGGTGAACGTCAGCACTCCTCATCAGCAGGCCTCTGAAATAGAGCAGAAACAAGAGAATGACACTGAAGATGAGAACAAAGATCTACATAAGAAGGACATCGGTGAGGACATATCTCAGCAGGATTCTACAAAGATAGAAAATAAGCAAGAGAATGATGATCCTCACATCAATGATGATGACATGGAAATGGATGAAAAATACATTTTAAACACATTGATACGATCCTTCAAAGATACAAGGAGAAGCTGGTCAGGAGAACAAGGTTAGACCTGTAGAGCTGCAGCAAGAGGACGATGCGAAGGAGACAGGGGACACAGCTGAGCAACAGGAGGACGCAGTGGAGTACAGGGAAACTAAACTTAAAGGACTTGGCAAATAGGATACAGACTAAGCGGATGACAACCCAGAGCGCATGCCAGAAGGACAAATAAAGGACAGCGTGGACAAGACTTATGACCAAGTAAAGTTAAATGTTTTGCTGATTTTTGGGAGGAATTTTTATGTACAGTGCAGTCATTTACCCACTGTCATTCAGTATTTCATTTATCCATTGCAGGTTTTATATATTGACACAGGTCAGTTTGGATTGGTCATAACGGCTCGATTGTCGTTGGGAAAATCCATGTAGCAAGCAGACATTTTATTGTTGAAAAATATATCACTTTGGTTATACAGTGTACGTATAAGTTTGGTCTGCAGTATAACCTCACTTTTAATGGAAACATCTCCCCTAACAGACAGTATAGGCAGTATGCTAGCAGTAGCAGCTTATGCAGACTATTCACCTGGTTCAGAGACTCTAATGAACTCTAATGAAATGTGTCCTTTGCAGACTGCTCCTATTCTTGTCCCAAGTAGCTGTATTAAAAATAAACCCTTCAAGGACATCTCTGATCAACAACTTTGCTCTGTATCTCTCCACTCCGGGTCTCCAGTGAGAGGTGATTGAAAATGTCCCCAAAAATAGTTCCGCTTCCTCATGATGACATGTAGGGACTTTGAATGTCATCCATTCGCCTTAAGCAGACACATTTCAAGTAGCAGTCTTTTTTTGCACCCCCTTTTGCCCTCAGAACAGCCTCCATTTGTTGGGGCATGGACTCTACAAGGTGTCAAAAGCATTCCACAGGGATGTTGACTCCAATGCTTCCCACAGTTGTGTCAAGTTGGCTGGATGTCCTTTGGGCGGTGGACCATTCTTGATACACACGGGAAACTGTTGAGTGTGAAAAACCCAGCAGCGTTGCAGTTCTTGATACGCTCAAACCGGTGCGCCTGGCACCTACTACCATACCCCGTTCAAAGGCTCTTAAATCTTTTGTCTTGCCCATTCACCCTCTGAATGGCACACATACACAATCCGTGTCCTAATTGTCTTAAGGCTTAAAAATCCTTCTTTATCCTGTCCCCCCCCCCCCCCCCCCTTCATCTACACTGATTGAAGTGGATTTAACAAGTGACCTCTATAAGAGATCATAGCTTTCACCTGGGTTCACCTGGTCAGTCTATGTCATCAACCTGGTCTCAGAGCATTTAATTGAATTCTGTACATAAATCCGAGACACTCCATTTAGTATGATATGTTACATTTAGTTTGCTATGTATTTAGAATGTCCATCACCCATTTCGTATGATATGTTACGAATTACAATTCGTATTATATGTTACGAATTTGCAAAACATACAATATGTTATGAATTTGCAAAACGTACAATATGGCTAACGTTAGCTAGGCTAGGGGTTAGAGGTTAGGGTTAGGTTTAGGAGGTAGGTTAAAGGGTTAAGATTAGGGTTAGGGGAAAGGTTTGCTAAAAGGGTTATGGTTAGGGGAAGGGTTAGCTAACATGCTAAGTAGTTGCAAAGTAGCTAAAAAGTAGTAAGTAGTTGAAAAGCTGCTAATTAGCTAAAATGCTAAAGCTGTCTGTGATGATATTCGATCTCGCAACTTTGGGTTGCTAGACGTTCACCTTATACTATCCACCCCGACCAACCACCCTACTTTAGTTTTTGCCTTAAGTAACCATTTGTCTTATGTAACCATACCAAACGTACTAATTTGAGTTACCCTGATTTACATGTATTATCTTACGTCGTGTAGGAAACCAGGCTGATGTCCTGGAAATAGTAGGTGTTCCTAATGTTTGTACACTCTATCTTGTGTCTATCTTTTTTTTTTAAACAGGCTATATTCTCTTCTCTTTCCATTTGATAGGCTATGAATATGAATTTGGGCTAGGCTACGCTTTCATCATTTTATGCATGTTTGGCTTTCTCCAGATCAAACAACTAATTAATCTAACGGAGTTCCATCTAAAAAAACATAAGGTACCCAGGCGACTAATAATGAAAGAGAACAAACAATATCAATAGCCTATAGAAACATCTAATCAAATCAAATGTATTTATAAAGCCCTTCTTACATCAGCTGATATCTCAAAGTGCTGTACAGAAACCCAGCCTAAAACCCCAAACAGCAAGCAATGCAGGTGTAGAAGCACGGTGGCTAGGAAAAACTCCCTAGAAAGACCAGAACCTAGGAAGAAACCTAGAGAGGAACCAGGCTATGAGTCCTCTTCTGGCTGTGCTGGGTAGAGATTATAACAGAACATGGCCAAGATGTTCAAATGTTCATAGATGACCTGCAGGGTCAAATAATAACACAGTGGTTGTCGAGGGTGCAACAGGTCAGCACCTCAGGAGTAAATGTCAGTTGGCTTTTCATAGCCGATCATTCAGAGCATCTCTACCACTCCTGCTGTCTCTAGAGAGTTGAAAACAGCAGGTCTGGGACAGGTAGCATGTCCGGTGAACAGGTCAGGGTTCCATAGCCGCAAGCAGAACAGTTGAAACTGGAGCAGCAGCACGGCCAGGTGGACTGGGGACAGCAAGGAGTCATCAGGCCAGGTAGTCCTGAGGCATGGTCCTAGGGCTCAGGTCCTCCGAGAGAGAGAAAGAAAGAATTAGAGAGAGCATACTTAAATTCACACAGGACACCGGATAAGACAGGAGAAATACTCTAGATATAACAGACTGACCCTAGCCCCCCGACACATAAACTACTGCAGCATAAATACTGGAGGCTGAGACAGGAGGGGTTAGGAGAAACTGTGGCCCCGTCCGACAATACCCCTGGACAGGGCCAAACAGGCAGGATATAACCCCACCCACTTTGCCAAAGCACATCCCCCATACCACTAGAGGGATATCTTCAACCCCCAACCTACCATCCTGAGACAAGGCCGAGTATAGCCCACAAAGATCTCCTCCACGGCACAACCCAAGGGGGGACGCCAACCCAGACAGGAAGATCACGTCAGTGACTCAACCCACTCAAGTGACGCACCCCTCCTAGGGACGGCATGGAAGAGCACCAGTAAGCCAGTGACTCAGCCCCTGTAATAGGGTTAGAGGCAGAGAATCCCAGTGGAGAGAGGGGAACCGGCCAGGCAGAGACAGCAAGGGCGGTTCGTTGCTCCAGTGCCTTTCCTTTCACCTTCACACTCCTGGGCCAGACTACACTCAAATCATAGGACCTACTGAAGAGATGAGTCTTCAATAAAGACTTAAAAGTTGAGACTCCAGCTGTTTGCTTAGAAATTCTAGGGACAGTTAGGAAGCCTGCGTCTTGTGACCGTAGTGTACGTGTAGGTATGTACGGTAGGACCAAATCGGAAAGATAGGTAGGAGCAAGCCCATGTAATACTTTGTAGGTTAGCAGTAAAACCTTGAAATCAGCCCTTGCCTTAACAGGAAGCCAGTGTAGAGAGGCTAGCACTGGAGTAATATGATAATTTTTTTTGATTCTAGTCAAGATTCTAGCAACCGTGTTTAGCACTAACTGAAGTTTATTTGGGGCTTTATCCGGGTAGCCGTAAAGTAGAGCATTGCAGTAGTCTAACCTAGAAGTGACAAAAGCATGGATACATTTTTCTGCATCATTTTTGGACAGAAAGTTTCAGATTTTTACAATGTTACGTAGATAGAAAAAAGCTGTCCTTGAAACAGTCTTGATATGTTCGTCAAAAGAGAGATCACGGTCCAGAATAACGCCGAGGACTGTACAACCATCAAGATTACTTGTCAGATTCAACAGAAGATCTCTTTGTTTCTTGGGACCAAGAACAAGCATCTCTGTTTTGTCCGAGTTTAAAAGTAGAACATTTGCAGCCATCCACTTCCTTATGTCTGAAACACAGGATTCCATCGAGGGCAATTTTGGGGCTTCACCATGTTTCATTTTTTATGGTAAGTATTGTTGGCAAGTTTAATCAAGTTTAAGCTTATTAAGAAAGAAATGATCCTTGCGGTGTGGACAAATCCCATCATGCGAGGTTGAAAACCAAATAAAATGCCAATAAAATATCCCCCCTCTAGGCCTATCAAAAAAGCTTTAAGACAGTTAAAATGAATAACAGTAGCCTATTTTCCAAATATTATAATAGCCTAAGAAGGTGTTGTTCTAAAGTTGCCACTTTCAGAAAGAACAAGAATGAAAGTCGGAGTCTATAGGCCTAGACATAGACTAAAGGCCTAGACATAGACTATAGGCCTAGACATAGACTATAGGCCTAGACATAGACTAAAGGCCTAGACATAGACTATAGGCCTAGACATAGACTATAGGCCTAGACATAGACTAAAGGCCTAGACATAGACTATAGGCCTAGACATGGACTATAGGCCTAGACATAGACTATAGGCCTAGACATAGACTAAAGGCCTAGACATAGACTATAGGCCTAGACATAGACTATAGGCCTAGACATAGACTAAAGGCCTAGACATAGACTAAAGGCCTAGACATAGACTAAAGGCCTAGACATAGACTATAGGCCTAGACATAGACTATAGGCCTAGACATAGACTATAGGCCTAGACATAGACTATAGGCCTAGACATAGACTAAAGGCCTAGACATAGACTATAGGCCTAGACATAGACTATAGGCCTAGACATAGACTGTTTTCAGTCACAGCTTTATGACAGATTGAACAAACAATAGAGGAGGATGAGGCAAATAAAACAATTATTGTCCAGTTCTGAAGAATGTAGACTTTGCTTCTATCCAGCCCATGATTTATAACCTAACGGCAAGACAGCCCGTTCCTCATCAGTTGCAGCTGTCACTTTGCTCAGTCATGTGGGCGCCACCTGTTCCTTGCTGAAGCGTCACCAGAAAGGAATATTCGAAAAGATTTGCATGCACTTAGCCTCAACCCAGACTTTCAACAACATCTTTTGTCATGATTTGTCCAGTTGTAGCATGCGATTTCTGTCTATAGCCCAACGGTGATTTGACATCGTCCAACCCTAGTGCGTGTGTTTGTTTGTGCATAGCCTAATGTATATTGGATCTGAACTCTCAGTGCCATGTTCTGTTTGTTCTTGGTTATTCCAGTCTAAATGATCATTGAGCCCGAAACAAGATTTATGAGCTAATGTGAATTGCCTGATTTAGGCTGTTCCCACTTGGCACAGACGTCAATTCAGCGTTTATTCCACTTTGGTTCAATGAAACAACGTGGATTCAACCAATGTGTTCTGAGTGGGTTGTCACCAATAACCCATTTGATATATTTGGGCCGATGTGGTCTTAGGCTGGGAGATAGGGAGGGTAGGCTTTAGAGGGATGTTACCATGGAAACCTGCACCATCCTTTTCCCCTCTTGGTCTTATCAGGGAAGGTCTGGAAGACGGAGATGCACATGATGAACTACCTGTAGATGGTTTGCTAGACAATGCGAATTTGTGCAGATGGCTGGTGGAAAATAAACGGAGAAAAGGGAGACCGGTTAGTTTGTATTCGTTGGATCACTGTATTTTGCAACTTAACTTATCTGCAGCATATCCATCCTTTCTCTATTTCTCGCCTTTAAATGTAGGCCATCTACTCTGACCTATACCAAATGTCTTGTCCGGTGACTTTGACCACTTTTTTTGCTCTTCTTTATTCCCAGGGACATTATGACTGATCTCTATCTGTAGGCAAAGGGCATTTTAGTCACTTTGTACTGTACTCATCCTTAAGTTGGCTTTGATAGATTAACAAGGTGACTGTTAATGACCCACACATACACATACACATCACATGTCACACACACACGCATATCACACAAACACACACACACGTCACAACCCAAACCAAACAGAATCGTACATTTCCAACATACATCTGGTGAGGAGAACAGACCGTAAGAAAATGTATTGCTTGTACGTTTCAGACCTTTAACTCAAAGCTGAAACAATGCGTGACCAGGTGGATTTTTGAAAGATAACGTATTGACATAATGGGATGAAACAGGGGAGGCAGTCATGTAAGAGAGGAACACGGACACATGGATGTGTTTGCCATTCTCTCCTCCCTGTCTCAGAGGCAATGAGCGAGGGCGGTGGTGGCAGCTGGGATCTGAACGATGGAAAGGGTTTTTAGTTCTCCCTCTAAGTGTGTACAACTGAGCAACAAAACCAGTACTACATGTACTGTACATGTCTGTACATTGTGTGCGTGGTTTCTCTTGGGTTTTCCGGTCACACTTTACTTGGCATGTGCCAAATGGTACAGTATGTGGCGTGTGCCAAATGGCCAGACACCATGTGTTAAAGTGGACATAACTTACATTTATTTATCACTTAAAAGATTTTTGCAATGTGTGAGACCCTTAGTTGAGGACTTTGTCATAAACTGTACTTTGAGGTCAGGTAAGTCTTTGAAGTGAGGGGTACAGTAGGTCTGTGGGAGCAGAGCAGGTTATCAACCTTAATGAGACTGGGAAGACAGACCACATGGTTTGTGTGCTTGCAGAGGGTTGTTTTGCTCTCTCTCTCTCTCTCTCTCTCTCTCTCTCTCTCTCTCTCTCTCTCTCTCTCTCTCTCTCTCTCTCTCTCTCTCTCTCTCTCTCTCTCTCTCTCTCTCTCTCTCTCTCTCTCTCTCTCTCTCTCTCTCTCTCTCTCTCTCTCTCTCTCTCTCTCTCTCTCTCTCTCTCTCTCTCTCTCTCACACACTCTATGCAAGCGTATACTAGGGAGTGTCTGTTAGTGGGAACGAGACGTCTCTAGTGGAGACACGAGATACATCTTTCCCGGTCAACACTGAGTACAAAAGGCAAAAGGCATTTTAGGTCAGTTCATCCGAAGACTGTCGTCTCTCAGATTGCTCATCATGGACTGCCACGTTGTGAGTACATGCTTGAAATGAATTGTATTGCTTAATATACCGAACTAATATCTAACAAGTAATTAATACAAAAATATTCCTTCGTTACAGCTTTTTTAACAGCATTACAGCTTTTTAATATCATTCTAATTGGGTAATGGATTTATTAAAAGGCTTTTATATATGTGTTGAAAGAGCTTTATATTTTAGGAACCGTCAGAAAAGCATTTGTTTCCTTGTTATGGTCTTTTGGCTTGCTTGTTTCATCAGCCCTGGAAACTCCAGCTCTGATCTACCAGGTGTCCACTGCACCTGCTTCAGCGTCCTTCACAAGGCAACTTTCTGCCAAATTGGTCCTATATCATTTGCGTATGGATTGGTTGAAATGCTTTAATAAATGAATACTTTATGAATATCTATGGTAGAATGATATTGATAGCCGGAATGAGTATAGGTTGTTAAAAGTACGAGTGTGTTTCTTTGTCATTGGAGCTCATTGAGATGACACATTTAGAGCGTGCTGTAGATGAACCCCTTGAAGAGCTAGAGAAACCTCACGATGCAATGAAAAACACTCCTGTCTCCCTGCTGCTGTGAGATATGCGAACGTTGGCATCCTACTCAGCCGTCAGACCTACAAACTAATGAATGCTATCTGTAATAGTGGGTGGTCACACTCCCACACTAAGGGGTTTCACTGAGGACACTCTCAAATGCATCTCTTTACAGTGCAGTTGGCTTTCTTTGTTTTGCCTATATGCACCACATTTCTTAAAGAGGGGATGAGCAACAGGCGGGGTGCAGCGGACGTGTTTGGATGATCGCTGACAACCATGTCAGTGTTCTGTAACCACTTGTGAATAAGGACAGCTCTATGGCACCCACCCACCACTCACCAACCCAGCTTTGTGTATCCTGCCAGCAATAAGCTACATGGTATACAATGGTGCTGTCTTTGTGTTATGAGAGTGTCAGAGAGAGAGAGTCTGAGAGATCTAAAGTTGAATTCCCTTTTATGTTCTTCGCACTCTTGATGGACAGTCTGACTGACTGGCAACTTTTGAAATTGGGGATCACTTTGAAGCACACTTTGAAGCAGAGAAACGTATTTCCTTTCTGTGCATAGTGTTGAGTATCAGGTTAAGCAGTTTGGGAACATTGTTTACATAGCAGTTACCCCGTTCCAGTTTAGCAATGGCAGAAGTTAAGGCAATAGGTGTGAGGAAAAACCACAGAGAAGATAGAGCTTCTGTCCGTAGAGTTACAGTGTGATTTAAGGGCCTTTTAGACTTAAGCCCTTGGATCCTCTAGGACCCTGAGGATGCAATTGAGGAGGATATTTCACGATCACTGACAACCATAGACAGCCTGATATCCACTGGTGTTGTCCTCAGGCGGATTTAGTCATTTTGGGCTCCTAGGCAGAAGTTAATCTGGGGCCCCTACTCATGCTACATTACCCCAACCAAGCCCACTCTAAATCACCTAACTTCTCAGATATACTTGTCCTCCTATAGGAAGAATGCAGCCAACCCCAGGAGGAGGAGGACATCATGGACATACCTCTGGATGACCCCGAGGCCAACAAGGCAGCTGCCAAGATCCAGGCTGGCTTCCGTGGTCACATGACCAGGAAGAAGATTAAGCCTGCTGACAAGCCTGAGGGGGAGGAAGAGGAGGAGGAGGAAGTGAGCAGCAGCGGTGAGGCCCTCAACGGAAACCAGGGGAACACAGGTCAGTGACACTAGTGTCCCCTGACACACACACACACACACACACACACACACACACACACACACACACACACACACACACACACACACACACACACACACCACACACACGTAGACCCAAACCGGTTTAGACTGGTATTAGCCTTGATATCCCCCTCAAGACTATCAGGACTAGTCTGGCGTAGGCCTATGTCATCAGTAACAGTTATACACAAATTATTGCAGTGTATTTTCAGCTAGTAACTTTCACTTTGAACATTGGCTGACCAACCAGTTATGGATCTGATGCTTGTGTCGCTGACATCCCCTACATCATGTACATCCAGATTTGCACACTATTAGCAAAGTAACAGGTCGACCATTTTGTGTCCATAACAATATTAAATGCATTTTTATTGATCTGTTTTCAACATCAAATACATACATCGTATGCATAATTCAGACACATGAAGGACCACCATTTAACACAGCTTAACACAGCTTGAAAGCAATTTAAAAGCCATGCATAATTAACGGGGTCTAATAAAGGTCCTTAATGAGTTATTTCAATGTAAGTAATTTGACACTCCATAAAGGCTGCAGTGCATGATTGAAATCTACAACGAATGTCTTTATGAGGTGATTATTAATGAATACTCCATTAGTTATATTGTCAAATAGATGGATGCATTCTAATAAGAAATGTTGATCACAAGTCAGACGTATGAGTGGGTGTCGGTGCCCAGAACCATGGCAAATCTTATCTAGATGTTCTGCGATAGTGTTCACATATTAAGTGATTGACATGCCTTTCTATCTAATCAACACGCTTTGTGGTGAAAATATATTCAGGGCAAAAATGTACAGTTTGCACAAATAAATGTTGAAAGTGGTTTGCCACAGTATTTTCATAGTTGAACTCCAGGACATTTTTTGTCCGTTTCTTTTTAGACATATCAGCTACTGAAATGTATGTTCTTTGGTGGGTGACTAAAGCCTCGAGAATACTTCCAGGAATCAAAAAGTGTACATTGCAGCTTATTTCACGTTCCTATTCCAGGGGAAGAGTATACTATATTAGTGTGTTACCCATCCCAAATGCAAAATGACTCATTCGTTGTATCGTACACCAACAGCGCATATTATGCAAACAGGCAACCACCACTTCACTGGATCGTCCGTTGTTTCATTAAAAAAAATGGTACAGGACATTTTGTGGCGTTTACAGTGTTTCTTGTGGCTTGTTCTATTTGTTGGTGTTCATTTCTTGTGTTGAGTATGTGAAAACATGGGACAGAGGGGTTAGAATATGTTCCAGGTCCAGTTGTTTCACCTTTACAGGACTTGAATTGGGTTTAGCCCCATCCTTGAGAAAGACCAACAAACAACTTCCCAACTCAAGCCTTCTCTGAGCGTCACCAACGCCCAACCCAGTTCTTGGTTGCCAAGCATCTTTATGTAGCAGTGTTATTTTTAACACCAGGTGCCTTATACCTCTGAGACACAGTAGAATTAATGTTCCTTGTCGTAGAGGCATGGGCCAGCTAAATCTCTCCCTCTTGGAGTAGCCTCTGCTTTTTACTTGGGTTATTGGTAACACTTGCAATGAATACAGTTTTTATAATGCATTATAAACTCATTTATAACCCATGAGCTATGCATAATGCATTATAAGGAGGGTATTCATAGGAAGTGTTTCACCAGGATCAGTAATACCAATTGAATCATTACAGTATGTTTTTAGTACTATTATGCTTACCACAACCTTCTGTGAGACACCTCAATCCTGCGCATGTCATTATAGCCTTGCTGAGTAATGGCAAAATGAATTCATCTTTCCATCTGCAGTGCTAAAATCTGCTTCTTCTTCGGGTCTGTTTTAGTATCAGGAGGATCAGAGGGAGTAGAGAGAGATGACACATCTGTGCCGGAACAGTGAAGCCTCTGACCTCGATGAAGAGAAGAAGAAGAAGAAGAAGAAGAGGAGGCATGGCTGTGGCTGTACCTTTTTTTCCAAGGGGAGCAACTTTCTATGTAACACAAAAAAAAGCAGTGTATTATCCAGATTTTGGGATGTGTCATCTGATTTGTGAACTCTTAAACACTCCTGCTTCCAGGCCCAACCTGCGTGGATCGTCTTTGACCCAAATTTGCATCTCTCACTGCATGTACTTGTGAAAGATATGTGAGGCTGATATTAAGTGTTTTCTCATGCTGAACAGGGCTAATTTGAGTCGAGTATAAAGTTTGTGTACAATGATGCATTATGAATGCACGACATCCGCTGGAATGCTTGTTTCTGCGTTGTTTCAGGTGCTTGTATAATTACTATTTCATTATTTCTGGTGTACACAATATCGCTAAAAGGGAGGTAGAGACCCTTATTGGTTATTGGAAGGCATACTATTTAAGTTGATAATGAATGTATTGTTATTTAGATTTGTAGTCTTTAAGTGTTGTGCACCGTAATGAATACTGGAATTACTTTCACATATTGGTCAGCGTCACCATTTTCTCCAAATCAGATCTTCCAGTAAGTAATGCAGTACTATGTACTATAGTTTATTTGCAGATAGTAGTACTCACGTTAAGCTTTATCCTTAGATAAATTGAGTCATATCCTCTGCTAAACTATTGACCTAAATCAGGTGGTAATATTATCAGGGGTTGGAACCAAAATTATTTTCCAATCGTTTTGTTCTGAACAGAACCATCTTTCTTTCTTTTTTTCCCCATTCCACTGTTTCGACCTGCAAAATGAAGTTCTGAACCGGCTCTTACCCCCAAAAAGTACCAGTATATATCTTTCATTTCTGTTCTTTTATAAACGTCTGAAATATATATATTTTTTACATTAACTCAACATTAAATTACTTCACCAATTAGTGCGGATAGAGCAGCTTGCTATGGAGCGGGCAAGCTATAGTTGTTTTAGCCAAGGCAGCCGTTAGGCTAGGCTACATTTGTTAACATGCGCGATGGACGGTCATGTGTAGGGCATGAGATGCAACTGAAATTTTGCAGGTGGGGAGAGAGCGAGAAATGCTGAAGTGGGAGGCTTGACTTGAAGCGCTGGGCATTATTATGACATGCATCATCTGAATTAGGGCCACATCATTATTCCTACAGAGGAGCAGTTTCTATGGAGGAACTTTGAATGTCTTTGAGTGTTGAGTGTTGGCTTAAAATTGAACCAGAGCTAGCTAGCTAGCTTTCTAACAAGCTTGTGTGTGCAGAGTGGCACCAGAATTAAAAACACATCATACCTTTTTGTAGTTAACAAATCCAATGTGAAACGTGATAGTATCTGTAACTAGCATCGAAAGAGAATCCATTCTTCTCTAATTAGAAATCTGAATTTCTGAATCACGCTTGTAACGTCAGTAGGCTACAGTAGACTAAGCTTCGGAGGGAGAGGGGCAGGTTGCCTACACATGCAGACACACTGGCGAAGATTTTCAGCTGGCAGGCAGACACTGGAATAGGTATTTGAGTGACGGAGTGAGGGCTTTGCAAAGGCACATTGTTGCATTTTTTATGGGACTGAAAAAAATGCCTGGAATGTAAAATAACGTTATTAACCGGTCACCATGCTTTTAAATGAACTGTCCTGTTCCAGAACGGTATAGATCACTTTCGTTCATAGTTCTGATTCTGTTCCTCAATTTTTTTTGTTATTTTCTGGTTTTCGGTTCTGTTCCCTGAACCAGTTCCAACCCCTGATTATCATCATGCCTCATGAACAGATTGAATTAAGTAATTGTAAAGGAATAACAGTTGTAAATCAATAAATCCATATAAAATGTTTGTGGAGAAAATGTTTGTTCAGCTGTTCAGAGCACCATATATAATTCATGAGTAATATATAATTCATAACAAAAACAAGTCTTGACCCTGACCCTTACCCACTCATGGATGTGGTGATGGGTGTTTGAAAAAGATGAGTCATTTCCATGTAGAAGCAGTCATTAACACTTGACCCGCAAATGACTGTATCCAAGGTTATTGAGCTAGGATTATGGAATGAACGAATAATAACAGCAGAGTCTTCAAGCTCTATCAACGTGATTACAAACATGATCACGCTGACAACAAATTAGGACAGAACATGATCTATCACCCGATATTGGTTGATAGAATGCATCAGCCCTAGTTTTAAAGTGAAAGTTCAGGATTTTACAACTTGATGTTAGATGGTTACTCACCCTGAAAGTAGTCTATGGTCCAGGAAAAAATTGTAATCTGAACTTCCCCTTTAAGAGTTAAATGGATTCCAAAAGTAATGTAGGGAATGCAATCTCAAGACAGAAGAGTTGTTTTTTTCACTCAACCTGTTATTTTATCACTGAACCGTAATGCAGCATAAGCTCAGCTGTTAATTGGAAAGTCTTCCCACCACTAAACTGAAACAAATGGTAACTGGTCTTCCGTGAAAAGCTTTCTCTGTAGGGGATCGTCAGGAACAACTCACATCACATGACAAGTAGGAGACTTGTTTGATTGTTTGGTTGGTTGAACAGAATCTCATCTTTCCCCAGTTTCCATTCATGTCGCAGCTTTGAATATAATACACATCATTATTTTCCTCTGAAAAACGTTTTCATTGTGTCTCACATTTCAACCTGTTAGACTGCTGTCAAATATCTTACCATCTTACCAATAATAGTAATAATTAATAATAATAATTGATTACATTTCTATAACGCTTCTCACAACAATCTCAAAGCAACAAATGACAGATTGTGTCAGCGATGTTCTTTAAAGTGAATCTGGATATTCCTTTAGTCGGAAATTAAAAGTTACGTTCATAGTCAGTGGTGTTTCATTGGCTGATGTGCTCTTTCTGTTGCCTTTTCTCGCCATATGAGAAAAGAGCAGGGTTGAGATATGGAAGGAGGAAGCACAAGATTCACACACAGCTCACCCACGCTCACTCCCACACACATCTGAGCTCAGCCCGGCCACACAGAGGCACTGAAGGAATCTCTCTCCCCCTCCGAATGGGTTCTGTCACCAGCTGCTGAATGATAAGGCATTAAAGAGACATTCTGCTGGTTTTCCATGGCAACACAAAGCCACAGAAGACAGCGCTAGTTTCTCAGCTTGACACAGCGTCTCACCACTAACCCCCCAGTGTTCCCACAGGTATCCAGACACAGCTGTCTAATGACGCTGACTGTAGAATCAATATGCCAGACAGACACCTCCAAACAGCACTTCAGCAGCAGGGAACTGTAAATTAATTTCTCAAAAGAGTTTGATGGATAGTTTTGTCCAAAAGAGTTCAAAATCTCTTAGTTATGTTGTGTATTTCACCATGGAAAGATGAACAGCATCCAAATACAACAATTTATTAATCAATGTTTTTCAATGCAGAGACAAACTGTTCCAGAAATAAAATACTTCAGCTGAGACAGAATGCAAGATCTGAAATTTGGCATCTATTTTGATCTCATTTTGAATGTAAAATATATATTGCTAAACATATGTGGTTGTGTTTAGTCCTTTAAGGGCTGGTGAATGTTGTGGGGGAAAACAATCAGTCTGTGTGTTCGGAACTCGCATCAAATTAAAGTCTGATAGTCTATTTTTAAAATGTTAATCTGGATTGATTCGCTCTCTTGGTTCCCTCACAGCTTGTCAGCGCAATCGCTGTGTTCTCCTGGGCAGCAATTAGTGGTGGAAGTAAGTCAAACTCAACAGCAGAGGGCACTGTTGGTCATCATCATCGTCATGTCTACGACCAGGGCTCGTATTTATAAAGCGTCTCAGAGTAAGAGTGCTGAACTAGGATCAGGTCCCTCCTGCCCATGTAATCTTATTCATTATGCTCTAAAAAGGCTAAACTGATCCTAGATCAGCATTCCTACTCTGAGATGCTTGGCGCGTACGGCTCTAGATTTCTAGGTTATCCAAACTGTGGGTCATTGGGGGTGCGATTGAACACAATATGAATTTCACTGATTACTGGATCGCTCAGCCCATACTGAAAAGGGGCAATACTGCATGATGCACACTAGCTCTACCATGTACCATTGGGCTAAAGTTCTTCCTTGCTGTCATCATAAGAGTCCTACACACTGCATGTATGAAGCTGCGTGTACACAGGCAGCCTAATTCTGATCTTTTGCCCAAACAGATCAGCTCGTTTGGCAAAATTGGGCAAAGTATCAGCCTCTGAAAAGGATTCCATGTTCACGTCCACGTCCAGACTATTAATTATAGTCTGGTCGACAGAGACCTGCTGTGTGTCTTCTGTCTGATATCGTGACAGTGTGTCTCATACATGAGCAGAAGAGGGCCCCTCATACTCTCTGTTGTATATTGACAGCAAGTGTTTCCCTTGATTTAGGAACCGTTAGAAGATGAGAGGGAGAGAGAGGGGTGATTTTACCCAGGGCTCAGAGGACAGAGTCAGTCAGATAGAGTCTGATTGTGTGTCTCAGCCCTCCAGGCTTTGAAGGCTTACTACAGAGGAGTTTGAATACAGGGACCCTGTGAGAGGTCTACTCAGGGCTGGCTCTAGCCCCCTAATCCCCCCCCCCCCTCTCTCTCTCTTGACGGTGGAGAGAAAAATACAGGTTTTAAAGTTCATTTTCTGCAATTCTACAAATTTTGCCATGGGGCAGAGAGAAAATGTTGCAATTTTTTTGAACAAATTTCCTGCAATTCTACACATTTTGCCATGGGGTACATCACTGATGGTCTCTGCATCAATCCGAACTGATATTGAAGTTTTGGCAATATTGTCTGACAGACAAGTAGAAGGCTGAGAGGTTATATCATGCTAACTAGCACATGTTAACGCTACTCCTTGTAGTCCAAGGACATTACATGCTCTGTTTAAAAGGCGAATTGGCTCTTGAAGCCAAAACGACCAAATACTCAATCTAAACATGAATCGATTTAGTGTAAGTGTAAGTCTGGAATCAGACAGTCCACCGTGACGTGTGCTTATTGCAGGTGTATAAATTGTGAGACTGAGCATTGATTGGCAGGAGGAATACAGTTGTGATGATGGTGACAGCCTTTATGTTAAGGTGTTTAGCCTTACACTGTTTTGCTTATCAGTGATATTGATATCTGTTGCTTGCATGTACAGTGCCTTCAGAAAGTACACCCCTTGATTTATCCCACGTTTTGTTGTGTTACAAAATGTGATTTAAAATAGATGTAATTGTCATTTTTTGTCAACAATCTACACAAAATACTCTGATGTCAAAGCGGAAGAAAAATTCAAACATTTCAAAAATATGAATGATAAATGAACACTCATATATCTTTAGATAAGTATTCTACCCCCTGAGTCAATACATGTTAGAATCACCTATGCCAGCGATTACAGCGGTGAGTCTTTCTGGGTAAGTCTCTAAGAGCTTTCCACACCTGGGTTGTGCAACTTTGCCCCTTATTATTTTCAACATTCTTCAAGCTCTGTCAAATTGGTTGTTGATCACTGATACAACCATTTTCAGGTCTTGCCATAGATTTTCAAGCATATTTAAGTCAAAACTGTACCTCGGCCACTCAGGAATATTCACTGTTTTCTTGGTAAGCAACTGCAGTGTAGATTTGGCCATGTGTTTTAGGTTATTGTCCTGCTGAAATGTGAATTAATCTCCCAGTTTCTAGTGGAAATCAAACTGAACCAGATTTTCCTCTAGGATTTTGCATGTGTGTCACGTTCTGACCTTAGTTCCTTTTCTATGTCTTTATTTTATTTTGGTCAGGGCGTGAGTTGGGGTGGGCATTCTATGTTGTTTTTCTATGTTTTGTTCTGTTGGTAGATTTCTATGTGTTGGGCCTAGTATGGTTCTCAATCAGAGGCAGGTGTCAGTCGTTGTCTCTGATTGGGAGCCATATTTAGGTAGCCTGTTTTTCATTGTGTGTTGTGGGTGATTGTTTCCTGTTGTAGTGTTTGTTTCACATTTCAGGACTTTTTCGGAATTATTCACTTTGTTATTTTCTATTTTGCAGTGTTCAGTTTTAATAAATTAAAATGGACACTTACCACGCTGCGTATTGGTCCGATCCTTGCTACTCCTCAGACGAAGAGGATGAGAACCGTTACACTGTGCTTAGCTTCATTCTGTTTCTTTTTTATCCTGAAAAACTCCCCAGTCCTTCTGGGTTGGCGCCCCCCCTTGGGTTGTGCTGTGGCGGAGATCTTTGTGGGCTATACTCGGCCTTGCCTCAGGATGGTAAGTTGGTGGTTGAATATATCCCTCTAGTGGTGTAGTGGTGTGGGGGCTGTGCTTTGGCAAAGTGGGTGGGGTTATATCCTGCCTGTTTGGCCCTGTCCGGGGGTATCATCGGATGGGGCCACAGTGTCTCCTGACCCCTCCTGTCTCAGCCTCCAGTATTTATGCTACAGTAGTTTATGTGTCGGAGGGCTAGGGTCAGTCTGTTATATCTGGAGTATTTCTCCTGTCGTGTCCTGTGTGAATTTAAGTATGCTCTCTCTAATTCTCTCTTTCTTTCTTTCTCTCTCTTGGAGGACCTGAGCCCTAGGACCATGCCTCAGGACTACCTGGCATGATGACTCCTTGCTGTCCCCAGTCCACCTGGCCGTGCTGCTCCAGTTTCTACTGTTCTGCCTGCGGCTATGGAACCCTGACCTGTTCACCGGACGTGCTACCTGTCCCAGACCTGCTGTTTTCAACTCTCTAGAGACAGCAGGAGCGGTAGAGATACTCTCAATGATTAGCTATGAAAAGCCAACTGACATTTACTCCTGAGATGCTGACTTGCTGCACCCTCGACAACTACTGTGATTATTATTATTTGACCATGCTGGTCATTTATGAACATTTGAACATCTTGGCCATGTTCTGTTATCTCTACCCGGCCCAGCCAGAAGAGGACTGGCCACCCCTCATAGCCTGGTTCCTCTCTAGGTTTCTTCCTAGGTTTTGGCCTTTCTAGGGAGTTTTTCCTAGCCACCGTGCTTCTACACCTGCATTGCTTGCTGTTTGGGGTTTTAGGCTGGGTTTCTGTACAGCACTTTGATATATCAGCTGATGTAAGAAGGGCTATATAAATAAATACATTTGATTTGATTAACGATTACAAGCATACCCACATGATGCAGCCACCACCATGCTTGAAAATATAGAAAGTAGTACTCAGTAATGTGTTGTATTGGATATGCCCCAACATAACATTTAGCATTCAGGACAATAAGTTATTTGCTTTGCCACATTTTTTGCAGTATTACTTTAGTGCCTTGTTGCAAACAGGATGCATGTTTTGGAATATTTTAATTCTGTACATGCCTCCTTCTTTTCACTCTGTCAATTAGGTTAGTATAGTGGAGTAACTACAATGTTGTTGATCCAACCTCAGTTTTCTCCTCTCACAGCCATTAAACTCTGTAACTGTTTTAAAGTCACCATTGGCAAAATCCCTGATCCCAGTTTCCTTCCTCTCCAGCAATTGAGCTATGAAGGACACCTGTATCTTTGTAATGACTAGGTGTATTGATTCATCATCCAAAGTGTAATGAATAACTTTACCATGCTCAAAGGGATATTTTTTTTTTTTATAATTAAAAAATGGGCAAATCAGTTCAGAACAAATTCTTATTTACAATGATGGCCTTGTTCAGGGGCAGAAGGACAGATTTTTACCTTGTCCACTCGGGGATTCGATCTAGCAACCTTGCAGTTACTGGCCCAACACTCTAACCACTAGGCTACCTGCCACACCAAAGGATATTCCATGTCTGCTTTTGTATTTTTTTTTACCCATCTACCAATAGGTGCCCTTCTCAGCGAGGCATTGGAAAACATCCCTGGTCTTTGTGGTTGAATCTGTGTTTGAAATTCACTGCTCGACTGAGGGACCTTACAGATAATTGTATGTGTGGGGTAGAGAGATGAGGTGGTCATTTAAAAATGATTTTAAACTTTGTACACAGAGTGAGTCCATGCAACTTATTATGTGACTTATTAATACAACTTTTGCTCCTGAACTTATTTAGGCTTGCCATTATAAAGTGGTTGAATACTCAAGGCATTCCAACTTTTCATTATTATTTTTGTTTTACTATTTCAAAAAACAAAATTCCTCTTTGACATTATGGGGCATTGTGTGTCGGCCAGTGACAAAACATCTCAATTGAATACATTTCAATTCAGGCTGTAACGCAACAAAATGTGGAAAAAGTCAAGGGAATACTTGACTTGTGAATACTTTCTCTAGGTAGTGTATAGTGTCAGAGAGAACATACTTTATACTTGTCTGAACTGCAGCGTACACGCTGTAACAAGAAGCTGAATTGCAGGTAATGTTACAATGATTAGATTATCAGAAATATCAAAACATGTTATAACAACATCAATCATGTTGTCCTTTATTGTTCATGTCTCCAGTGTATTATTTCTGTGCTCATTGATTTCCATATTTTAATGCCACATTGGGAACACATTAAATGTTTTTTTTGAGTACTTCCATACTTCTCTTCCCATCATCTTACATCTGGGGTGTATGCACTAATAACCAAACGGGAGCAAACGGGCCGTGACAGGGAGGGACTAACCTGAATTTGTCCAAAAGTAATTGCTTGTTTTCTTTGAAAAAAAAAAAAAAAATTTAAGGTTTGGACTAATACATAATCACTGTTTCTCTCTTATTTAGAGTGTGAGTCTGGAGGTTGGTAGTTGGGGACAGTAGTTAGTTGTTTTTCAGGAGCACTTATTCTGTTTCTCCGAGTGGGGTCCTTTTATAAAGCCTTTGGTTTATTAAGCAATTCTGAGCAGCACTGTAGGAATGACAATTAAGGTACTGTTACTGAATACACTTGTTTTCAATCACACAATATTTTGAAATGTATTGAAACCATATACATATGCTTGAAAGATAGGAACTCATCGTTGGTAATAGCACATTTTACAGCCATACAAATGCAGTACAGAAAATAACAACATTTAAATGTAGCTGTCTTCTTTAGACTCCCACCATAATAAAAAAAAAACTTTGCTTATCTATCTATGTCTCTGTCTAACAAAGCTGAGGACACACACACACAGTGCTTTTGTTCATGCTGGGGTCCTGAGTGCTGTGGTTCAGAGCAGGCAGGCAGCTGAGCCCAGTCTTGCAGTCTTGTGCATTCTCAGGGACGTGCCTGGAGTGGACAAATCATGCTCATTGGGTGGGAGAGGGACTCAGCGCTGTACCCAAGATGAAGGAGGAGAGGAGGAAGACTTCCTCGACAGAAGACACAGCCATCCCTTCGCAATTCTCACTCTTTGGCCTCCTCCTTCTTTTCCAGGCAGGTAAGTGAACACTTTCAAACTTCATGATTAACTTTTTTGGGAAACACAATGTGGTAAAGAACTAGTGGCTGAATCAGGAATGAATAGATAGTTTGAATGACTATATATGTGACTATATTGGCAAATATGTTTATCACATGGTCGTCAAGTAATATGTGATAAGGCGATTGAGAAGATATTTGAGATTTACACAGCTTTGGATATTTAAATTCACAAATATTTTTTTTACATTGTTTCGTTAGCAAATTCATTTGAAAATAGATTTTTTTGGGATAATACATGATTTGGTTGTAACCATTGTTCCTTTATGTGCTTGATCAATCCATTACATATTATGTTAAAGTAGGCTAAGTGCTGTACAACATATTTAATTGGCCCAGGCAGTGAGAGTTGTTTTGTCCTGGTGTACCCTCTTGTGTGGATTAGCTCGAAGGCACAGGTCTATTCAGCCATACAGCTGTAGTGAAAAGAGCCTGGCTGAGCTGAGCTGTTGTTGGGATGTAAGTGGGTGAAGCATAGGTGAAGAGTTATGATATTACGAGAAGAGGCTTTGGGGGACTTGGAGTTGGAGCCCGGGCGAGGCAGTGGTGGTGGTTTCTCTGCATTAGGAGCCTGGCTCAGCCTGCTTCTGCTGTGTAGCTGTGTGTTGTGTCATTGTGGCCAACCACTATTAGCAAAATCACTGAGCCCTTGTGTTTCCTGCTTCCACAATCACAAAGAGCATGTCTTTCCCAGTGTTTTTTATACCACGGGAGGGAGGAAATCAGTCCAACAATCCTGGCCTTTGTCTGCCTCTCCCTGGCAACCCCCTTCAGGCTGAAAATTGTTACCACAGCGATCGAGCGATGCCATGCAGACACGCTACAGGGAGCAGAGCTGTGGCCGAGGAGGGTCGGTGCCAGATGCGCTCTCTCTCTTCTCTCTATTGCCACAGCATGACATGCAACAGCCCATCCGTTAAGTACAGCGCCCGTAAGTGGCTTTAGCCTATGGCTACATGTGGTCGAGGATGTGGTGACTTATAGGAAACTCCACTGTGAGCATAATGGCGTTACTGTGTGTGGTTTCCAGGGCAAAACGAGACGAAAGGATGATATGCGGGTTATGTTGTAGGCCATCCTCCTGTATGCTCAAGGGGGATCCATTGATGGTACACAAATCAAAACAGATGTGATACGTTGGGCTTGTTTGGAGAGGGTCTGTCCTGTTATTGAACTTTCGCTGAATAATTGATTGCGGTAATAATGAGGAGGCTTGAGGGCGTCGTTTTCACTTGTAGATTTAATTGGATTTTTTGAGTCGTCTTGATTTCGAAAGTCCGCTTTCAAGAATAAAAGTTCGATCTACTCCTGGACTAATATAGGGAATGGAGTGGAAAATATAGGCCCATATCTGACTTTATTTTATACTGTATATCTGTGAGAGGCATATAAATACATAAGAGAAAACATCAGAAAGTTCCATACTCTGTATTAAGACCTACTAGACCAGATTCCTCTGCTTGTAGTGAATGTGGTGACAGTAATCAACCACTTACAGCCATCAAATCGTCCTGCATTGCATGCGATCACTATCTCCCGCACTGTATAGTCCGCCACAGTGTTCACTGAACGTCGTGTGTTGGGCTGTGTCCATGCAGTCAGAGTGGCCGGCGTCAACATCACCAGTCAGGCTCATCTGGTCCGAGGCACGTTGGGTGGAGAGGCCCTGCTCTCCGTCAGCTACACCAGCACCAGCTCCGACCAACCGGTCATCAAGTGGCAGCTGAAGAGGGACAAGCAGCAGCCCATCACCGTAGTCCAGTCCATAGGCACCAGCGTCATCGGGAACCTGCGGCCCGAGTACAGGGACCGCATCGTGGTGTTTGAGAACGGCACCTTGCTCCTCCACAACCTGCAGCTGTCTGACGAGGGGGCCTATGAAGTGGAGATCTCCATAACGGATGATGCCTTCACTGCGGAGCGCAACATCAACCTCACCGTAGACGGTAGGAAAGTTTCCTCTGTAGCTCATTTGTTAAAGCATGGCGCTTTCGACGCCCGGATAGTGGGTTTCGATTCCCAGGACCAGCCATACATACAATGTATGTAAAAGATTTAGGCAAGCATGACTGTTAGTCGCTTTGGATAAAAGCGTCTGCTAAATGGCATTGTAATTGAGATTGTATTTACAATACGGCTCAGGCTACCGTATTAAAATAAACAGTCCAACAACTGACCAACTACTCACCTTAGTGAATTTACATCACATAATGCTATTCCAGACTGACGTGTAAGGCTAAAAAGTGTGGTCACACATTAAACAAAGTACATCTTATAGCAGCTTTTATAAGTTCTTTCTAAGGTCTACTTTAAAGAGTAGGTAGTTTGGTATTTCTTCACAAATCCTTTACTGGGATAAGCATACTATCTAAACAGTGGTATACGGTTTATGTCACATGTAGTGAATCGATTTGACGTGTTGTGTATTGTCCCCACAGTACCTGTGTCCAGACCCTACGTCCAAATGATAGCCTCCTCCGTGCTGGAGTTGAGTGAACTCTTCACCTTACACTGTTCCCACGGCGATGGCACCAAGCCCACCTACAGTTGGCTGAAAGGGGGAAAGGTGCTGACCAATGACTCGCGCCTGCTCCTGTCACATGACCAGAAGTATCTGACCATCGCCCGGGTGCTGATGTCAGACGATGACATCTACAGCTGTACGGTGGATAACCCAATCAGTGGCATGAGGAGTGTGCCTGTCAAACTCACCGTCTACAGTAAGTAGAACTACAGTCACAGTACTTTCTCCCTAGTAAGGATATTTATCTTGATTGCTTTAACATGTACAGCACCAGTCAAACGTTTGGACACACCTACTCATTCAAGGGTTTTTCTTATTTTTTTTTTTACTATTTTCTACATTGTAGAATAATAGTGAAAACATCAACACTATGAAATAACACATATGGAATCATCAAAAAAAGTCTTAAACAAATCAAAATATATTTTATACTTGAGATTCTTCAAAGTAGCCACCCTTTGCATTGACGACAGCTTTGCACACGCTTGGCATTCTCTCAACCAGCTTCATGAGGTAGTCACCTGGATTGCTTTTCCAACAGTGTTGAAGGAGTACCCACATATGCTGAGCACTTGTTGGCTGCTTTTCCTTCACTCTGCGGTCCAACTCATCCCAAACTATCTCAATTGGGGATTGAGGTCAGGTGATTGTGGAGGCCAAGTCATCTGATGCAACACTCCATCACTCTCCTTCTTGATCAAATAGCCTTTACACAGCCTGGAGGTGTGTTTTGGGTCATTGTCCTGTTGAAAAACAAATGTTAGTCCCACTAAGCCCAAACCAGATGGGATGGCGTATCGCTGCAGAAGGCGGTGGTAGCCATGCTGTTTAAGTGTGCCTTGAATTCTAAATAAATCATAATGTCACCAGCAAAGCACCATAACACCTCCTCCTCTTCCATGCTTTACGGTGGGGACCACACATGCGGAGATCATCCGTTCACCTACTCTGCGTTTCACAAAGACACGGCGGTTGGAACCATAAATCTAAAATTTGGACTCATCAGACCAAAGGACAGATTTGTCAGCAATGTCCATTGCTCGTGTTTCTTGGCCCAAGCAAGTATTTTCTTCTCATTGGTGTCCTTTAGTAGTGGTTTCTTTAGAGCAATTTGATCATGAAGGCCTGATTCACGCAGTCTCCTCTGAACAGTTGATGTTGTGATGTGACTGTTACTTGAACTCTGTGAAGCATTTATTTGGGCTACAATCTGAGGTGCAGTTAATTGCCGATTTCTGAGGCTCTAATGAAATTATCCTCTGCAGCAGAGGTAACTCTGGGTCTTTCTTTCCAGTCCTCATTTTCTGGCAGTCCTCATTTTCTGGCAGTCCTCATGAGAGCCAGTTTTATCATAGCGCTTGATGGTTTTTGCGAGTGCACTTGAAGAAACTTTCAAAGTTCTTGAAATGTTCCATATTGACTGACCTTCATGTCTTAAAGTAATAATGGACTGTTGTTTCACTTTGCTTATTTGAGCTGTTCTTGCCATAATATGGACATGGTCTTTTACAAAATAGGGCTATCTTCTATATACCACCCTACCTTGTCACAACACAACTGATTGGCTCAAACGCATTAAGAAGGAAAGAAATTCCACAAATTAACTTTTAACAAGGCACACCTGTTAATTGAAATGCATTCCATGTTACTACCTCATGAAGCTGGTTGAGAGAATGCCAAGAGTGTGCAAAGCTGTCATCAAGGCAACGGGTGGCTACTTTGAAGAATCTAAAATCTAAAATATGTTTTGATTTGTTTAATCTTTTTTTTTATTGGTTACTGCATGATACTATAAGTGTTATTTCATAGTTTTGATGTTTTCACTTTAATTATAAAATTCAGAAAATAGTACAAATCTAGAAAAACCGTTGAATGAGTAGGTGTGTCAAAACTTTTGACTGGTACTGTACCTGTCAGGGAATAGTTGAGATGCAAGTTCATTATGAAGAAACTGAATTGCTGCAAGGTTAGAGGGAGAGACAGAGACAGACAGAGACAGACAGAGCAGTGAGAGAGAAAGTGAGAGAGAGAGAGCGAGAGAGAGAGAGAGATAGAGTAATCCAGTGAAAAGCTTGAGTTACTTATGAGGGCCAGTAGATAAAGGAAGCCGGTAGAGCAGAGGTCTTGCCCCAGTGGAGCATACTAATCCTTACTTCATTTTCCCCCAACTGAGACAAGGGCTGTGTAACAAATGACATTCTATTCCCTTTTATAGTGCACTACTTTTGACCATGATCCATAGGGCTCTGGTCAAAAGTAGTGCACTATATAGGGAATAGGTTGCCATTTGGGAAGCTACAACAGTGCGACGAGAGATCAACTAGCCCCGTAAGGGTCCTGTATTCTCTCCTTACATACAGCCCTGTACAAAGCCTCAAAGCAGCACCTTTCAATCCTAGTTTTCACACACAGACTTGGCTGGCACAGCTAGTGATGGAAAACCTTCCAGATATGCTTGCGCTGTCTTGCCAACTCTTATGGTCATTGTTGCTCCAAACGTTGACAAGACAGCACAAACAGATCCAGTTCCAGACTTGGAGAACCTAGCATTTTTAACTCATTCTGAAACGGTTCCATTTTATTCGATGTTATTGTGGCCTCCACTAAAAGTTCTACAGTGGAGTGTGTTACGATAAGCCTATAGTCGAGAAAGAGGAGAGTGTAGCTAATTTCCAGAGCCCGAGAGGTGACATCTTTGTCTAGTCCGAGTGGAATCTTTGCTCATACAGTGGCGAAGTGTTTGCGGTGTTTGAGAAAGGACTACTCTGTTAATCATAGGCTTCGTTCCTTTGCTAGGACGGAGTTCCCTGTATATCATCCTTACCACCGGGGGCATTTTCCTCCTCATCACCCTGGTGACAGTGTGCGCCTGCTGGAAGCCCTCTAAAAAGTAAGAGTTCCACATTGTGCCTCCATCTCCCCATTCTCTTTGATGCGTTTCGAGGACCAGAGTTAAGCACTAGGCGGGGAGCAGCCGGCTAGAACCGTAATCCCCTGGCCTATAGCTCTCGACTACTCTGCAGTCCTGTAGGCGCATGTCCAATGTTACACTAAGGTTCTGACACTGATAGCATCGTGTGTGGGAGGGATTATATCTCTGTTGTTTACAATGCAGTGATGATGGTATCCCACTAGCCTGGTGCCAGAACTATTTGCGCCGTATAGCCTACTCCGATGGTTGTTGTCAATGTTGTGGCTATACAGCACAAACAAATCTGGGACCAGGCTAGAATTACACTATGTGCAGTATTTTAAGAACAATTGTGGTTACATGTTCTCGGGGAGACAGAATGTAAACACTACACGAGTATGCATGTGAAACGCTCATCTCGTATTTGTCTCTCATTGGGGCTAAGGAAGAAGCGGCGGGCTGCTATGGCAGCCATGTTGCAGAGATCTCCAGTGTATGTAGAGAGGAGTGACATCAGTCACGGGGGTAAGGGGAGAGAGGGATGTGAGCTTTTGACAGTGCTTTTTGAATGTGTGATGTTCTTTGTTCCCCACGCTCATTTTTTGGTTGATTTATTCTTCCTATTACAGATATTTCAATGCAAAGCTTTTTAGATGGATAGATTTCATGGCAAAGTTATAGTCCAAGCACATTTTTTGCAGAGTAGGCCTACACCACAGTAGGCTGCTGAGGGGAGGATGGCTCATAATAATGGCTGGAATGGAGGAATGGTAACCATGTGTTTGATGGGTCTGATACCATTCCATTTATTCCGTTCCAGACATTACTATGAGCCGGTCCTCCCCAATTAAGGTGCCACCGGCCACCTGTGGCCTACACACATTTCTCAGTTTGTACAGTTGTTCACACATTCTTTCATTTGCAGTTGATGTGGTGCCAAACACAATAGCCCATGGAACCCATGGCCGTAGGAGCCCAATGGCTCTTTACGTTGTCAATGAAGATGTAAGTCACAGATTTTTCAATTACCAAAGACTAGTTTATTTTTAAGAATGTTGCTAGTTTTCCCTTCATTTTTTATCTGCCTAACTCTGTTCCTTCATTGTTGTTATTCCAGGAGAGTCTTGAAGGTGAGGATGATTGTTCAGCCAACTCCATCAGCCTCTCAGACCTCGCCCCGCCTGGTTACCCCAGCCCCCTCCCACCATCCTCCCACTCACCCGAGGCACCCACCCGGCCCGTTCGCAAATACCCTCGTACCCCTGTGCCCTCACCCCCTGCCACCCCACTCAAGCCCTCAGCTCAGCCACCTGTCATGCCCTCAGCTCCACCCCCTGGATCACCTCCACATGTCCAGAGCTCAGGGCGTAAACTCCGCCCTCCTGTGGGCATCCCCACCAATCAACAGACAGAGGAGCCCCCGGCTACCTCAGAGGCCGACGACCGGGATTAGTGTCTCAATGACCACCCTCACTCACCTATCACTGCTTCTACTGTAGAATTCATCCACATCTAACCATGGAAATGTGTCGATTATCTTGTCTGTTTGGCTGGGTTTTGGTGTAAAGATATTTGCTGCGCCAGGATCAACTGCTCTGATCATGGTTTCCCTATACCCCTGGGAAAAATGGTACGTTGTTCTTTTTCCCCCACCAAGGTTTAAAAACATGAAACATCGTCCATACTGCACAACACTGCTTTGAGCTTGGTTCAGGTGTGAATCAACTTGGACCAATGGCCGTTCATGTAGCCTGACTCTCGATCACTTTGCGCTTTAGCCAACTCCTCTCTGCTGTGGTGACAATGATAGTCAGAGGAGTGAGCTACAACACATACAGATCTGGGACCAGGTTAACCCCCATGGCTATTCTGGTGAACTCATGTAACAAACAGTATCCACCAATCATTTTTTGGGGCAGTCAATGTATGGGAGTTGCCACATGGTGAGGGGCAAGGGGGATGTAAGTAGCCACAGTCAATTTACACTGGGATCTGGATATGCTATTACTTGAAAATTAGGGTAATGATAATGTGTCCATCTTGTTTGATTTGCTACTTCCAGTAGAGGTAATGAGGAAGGGGGTTTCACAGAAACTGCCATCCTAAGCCTTGGACTCGTTATGTACATATGTCAATAGTGTATGTGGTGTTCTTAGAATAGTTTTTAGGACCTTTTGCCTCCAAATACATTTTTTCAAATAACATTTCATCCTAAAACCATGTTTCTATTCCATGTGTCAAAATGAGGTATGACATTTTATAGCCTAAATTTTTTTAACAATAAATGGAATGTTGGAAAATTCCTCTGCCATAAAATAGTTTTACTTTAACCTGTATACCAGCATAAAAACAGTTATTTCTATTCAATACTGTGAGGCGTGTAATATGTAAGACTTTTACTTTGACATGCATTGATACCGATATTCTATTTGGCTCCTCCTGTAAGGGCTTCTGGGTAGAAGATTCAGAGCTGCCATGATATAGTTTGTGGGCTTGTTGCTATTCCCCTCTCCCCTTTTTATTTCTTTACTTTTCTTCACCTGATAAGTTATGCAGTCTCAACATTAAGTTTGCAGTCTAATGCAAAGATGATTGAACACTGTCAGCTTCTCCAACCGCAAGACCTACAACCCCACAGATTTACAGTGGCATACGGTGGGGCCATGAGCTGCATGCCAGACTGCAAGTCCCTATTGTGTCCAGTAGGTGATGCCCAAGCAAAAGCTGAAGGTTTTATGGATTTGATTTTATTAGGATCTTTTTCAGCTCTCAAAGGGCTAGTGTTCCAATAGTTCTTAAGAAATGTTAAAAAATATATGCAGAAAATGTGAAAAACACAACCTAAATAGAAAACACAATACACACAAACACAGATACAAATCCCTAGTACCTCTCTAATCATAGCCTAGCTCTCTTGAATGTTATGGGGTGGATACGTCTAATCAAACTGATGAGACCCCTGGTACAACTACTGTGTTTTAAATGGAGACCTGCACTCTTAACACTAAGGGCCACAGCATACTAACTGGTAGATTGAGCTTGATTAGTGGTCAAAAGTGCTTTCAGAGGTTGAGATGAAGGTTGAGGCCCCAGCCGAGAAGACCTACAGGCGGAGGACACTAACCTCAGTGCCAGCTTCTAGGCATAAGCGACGTAAGCTATTCTTTTAGGGACTCAGTCTAAGTCTCAACTTATCGTTGAGGGTTAGAATAGTAGAATACATCAGTTGTAAGTTCGAAATTTGTGGATCAGCAGTTTCTCTTATTTTGTCAGTCACTCAACTAGCCATGTCAGCTAACACATTTTAGATTGGTAAGTTAGTCTAGACAGTTATCTAAACTTGTAGTAATAATGGCCAAATACTGACTGGGTGCACAGGGCAAGTGCCCAGTGTCCCTGACCTCCAGGGGCCCCCATTGATTTTGTTATTCACTCTCACTCAGATACTGTATCATTAACATGGCATAATGGCAAAATGTGTAGATTTGCAGGAAATTAGCTTTAAAACTGTAAAAAATATCTGCCACATGGCAAAATTAGTAGAATTGTATGAAATTTCTCATAAAACTGCAAAATACCCTCTTCCCCATGGCAAAATGTGTAGAACTGCTGAAAACCTGCTTTAAGCTGCAAAGTAAAAAACATCTTCCCAATGGCAAAATGAGTAGAATTGCATGAAATGTGTTATAAAATTGGTAAATGTTCTCTCTGCCCCATGGCAAATGTGTAGAACTGCAGATAACTTGCTTTAAAACAATAAAAAAAAGTATCCCTGCCCCATGGCAAAATAAGTTAAATTCTATGAAATGTTTTATAAAATTTAAAACATTTCTCTCTGCTCCATGGCAAAATGTGTATAATTGCATCAAATTAGGTTTTAAACTCAATTTTCGTTAGCTCTGCCACATGGAAAAAATTGTAGAATTGCAGAAAATTTGCTTTAAACTGTAGTAATGTATCTCTGCCACATGGACAAATTTGAAGAATTGCATGACATGTCTTATACAATTTCAAAATGTTCTCTCTGCCCCATTGCAAAATGTGTAGATGTAACGGTGGTCCTCCTCCTCTTCAACCGAAAAGGAGGAGTAGTGATGGAACCAAGGCGCAGCGGGTTGTGAACACATAATTTATTTAAAGAAAACACGAACTTGACTATAAACTAACAAAACAACAAACGGTGTAGACAGACCTGGATGACGAACTCACATAAACACGAAGAACGCACGAACAGGGAAAAATAGACTACACAAAATGACGATGTACAAAACAAACCGAACAGTCCCGTATGGTGCGACAAACACTGACACAGGAGACAACCACCCACAACGAACACTGTGAAACAACCTACCTAAATATGACTCTCAATTAGAGGAACGCCAAACACCTGCCTCTAATTAAGAGCCATACCAGGCAACCCATAAACCAACATAGAAACAGAAAACATAGAATGCCCACCCAAACTCACGTCCTAACCAACTAACACATACAACAAACTAACAGAAATAGGTCAGGAACGTGACATAACCCCCCCCCCCCATAAGGTGCGAACTCCGGGCGCACCAGCACAAAGTCTAGGGGAGGGTCTGGGTGGGCATCTGACCACGGTGGTGGCTCAGGCTCAGGGCGAGGTCCCCAACCCACCATAGTCAATCCCAGCTTAACTCTCCCCCTACAAATGACCACCCTCATATTACCCCCACTTAATCTTTTGGGTAACATCGACACAAGGGGCAGCACCGGGATAGAGGGATAGCTCAGGACAGAGGGATAGCTCAGGACAGAGGGATAGCTCAGGACAGAGGGATAGCTCAGGATAGAGAGGTAGCTCAGGATAGAGAGGCAGCTCCGGACAGAGAGACAGCTCCGGACAGAGAGACAGCTCCGGACAGAGAGACAGCTCTGGACTGAGGGGCAGTTCTGGATAAATAGCCGCTCTGGGCTGAGGGACAGCTCATGACTGGCTGACGGCTCTGGACGCTCATGGCTGGCTGACGGCTCTGGACGCTCATGGCTGGCTGACGGCTCTGGACGCTCATGGCTGGCTGACGGCTCTGGACGCTCATGGCTGGCTGACGGCTCTGGACGCTCATGGCTGGCTGACGGCTCTGGCAGATCCTGTCTGGTTGGCGGCTCTGGCAGATCCTGTCTGGTTGGCGGCTCTGGCAGATCCTGTCTGGTTGGCGGCTCTGGCAGATCCTGTCTGGTTGGCGGCTCTGGCAGATCCTGACTGACGAATGGCTCTAGCGGCTCCTGACTGACTAACGGCTCTGACGGCTCGGGACAGACGGATGGCTCAGACGGCGCTGGGGAGACGGATGGCTCAGACGGCGCTGGGGAGACGGATGGCTCAGACGGCGCTGGGGAGACGGATGGCTCAGACGGCGCTGGGGAGACGGATGGCTCAGACTGCGATGGGGAGACGGATGGCTCAGACGGCGCTGGGGAGACGGATGGCTCAGACTGATCCTGTCTGGCGGAAGGCTTTGGCTGCTCCTGTCTGGCGGAAGGCTCTGTAGGCTCATGGCAGACGGGCAGTTCATGCGGCGCTTGGCAGACGGACAGTTCAGGCGCCGTTGGGCAGACGGCAGACTCTGGCCGGCTGAGACGCACTGTAGGCCTGGTGCGTGGTGCCGGAACTGGAGGCACCGGACTGGAGACACGCACTTCAAGCCTAGTGCGGGGAGCAGGGACAGGGCACACTGGACTCTCAAAACGTACTATATGCCTGGTGCGTGGTACCGGCACTGGAGGCACCGGGCTGAGTGCACGCACCATAGAGAGAGTGCGTGGAGGAGGAACAGGGCTCTGAAAACGCACTGGAAGCCTGGTGCGTGGTGTAGGCACTGGTGGTACTGGGCTGGGGCGGGGAGGTAGTGCCGGAAATACCGGACCGTGCAGGCGTACTGGCTCCCTTGAGCACCGAGCCTGCCCAACCTTACCTGGTTGAATGCTCCCCGTCGCCCGACCAGTGCGGGGAGGTGGAATAACCCGCACCGGGCTATGTAGGCGAACCGGGGACACCATGCGTAAGGCTGGTGCCATGTAAGCCGGCCCAAGGAGACGTACTGGTGGCCAGATATGTAGAGCCGGCTTCATGGCACTTGGCTCAATGCTCAATCTAGCCCTACCAGTGCGGGGAGGTGGAATAACCCGCACTGGGCTATGCACCCGTACAGGAGACACCGTGCGCTCTACTGCGTAACACGGCGTCTGCCCGTACTCCCGCTCTCCACGGTTAGCCTGGGAAATGGCCGCAGGTCTCCTACCTGCCCTTGGCCCACTACCTCTTAGCCCCCCCCCCAAGAAATTTTTGGGTGGTACTCACGGGCTTTTCGGGCTTCTGTGCTAGACGCGTCCCCTCATAACTCCGGTTCCCTTCTCCGGTTGCCTCTGCTCTCCTCAGTGCCTCCAGCTGTTCCCATGGGAGGCGATCCCTTCCAGCCAGGATCTCCTCCCATGTGTAGCAACCTTTCCCGTCCAAAACATCCTCCCAAGTCCATTCCTCCTTCTTGCGCTGTCCCTTCCTCCGATTTCCTCGCTGCTTGATTCTGGATTGGTGGGTGGTTCTGTAACGATCGTCTTTTGGAGAGAGTGCGGACCAACATGCAGCGAGTGGAAAATACATATTTTTATTTTGAAGAAGGAAAAACGAAACAAAACACTTACAAACTAACAAAACAACAAACGACCGTGAAGCTACAAAACGAAAGTGCACACACAAGCTACTAACGTTTAGACATAGACAATTCCCCACAAACAGCTAAAAGCCTATGGTTACCTTAAATATGGCTCCCAATCAGAGACAACAGCTGTCTCTAATTGAGCCCCAATTCAGGCAACCATAGACTTTCCTAAACACCTACACTCAACCATAGACACAGCTAGACAACTATACTAAACATAAACCCAACTCCTCTAAATAAACCCCCCTAAACCTTACAACCACCCTAGACACTACAAAACCCACATATATTACCCATGTCACACCCTGACCTAACTAAAATAATAAAGAAAACAAAGAATACTAAGGCCAGGGCGTGACAGTAGAACTGCCAAAAATTTGCTTTAAAACGTTTCTCTGCCACATAGCAAAATAAATATAATTGCATGAACTGTATTATAAAATACCACATTTTTCTCTAAACCTCATGGTAAATGTGTTGGATTGCAAGAAATTAGCTTTTAAACTGCAAAAAATGTCTCTCTGCCACATTGAAAAATGTGAAGAATTGCATGAAATTTGTTATAAAATTAGTAAATGTTCTTTGTTCCCCATGGCAAAATGTGTAGAACTGCAGAAAATTTGAACTAAAATGGGAAAGATGTCTCTCTGCCCCATGGCAAAATAAGTAGATTTATATGAAAGATATAACATTGCAACATTTTCTCTCCACCTCATGGCAAAATGTGTAGAACTGCAGAAAACATGCTTTAAAACTGCAATGTCTATCTGCCCCATGGCAAAATAAGTAGAATTGCATGAACTGTATTATAAAATAACATATTTTCTCTAAACCTCATGGCAAATGTGTTGGATTGCAGGAAATTTGCTCTAAAAAAGCAAAAATGCCTCTCTGCCACATGGAACATTTTAAAGAATTGCATAAAATTTGCTATAAAATTGGTAAATGTCAATTTTCCCCCATGGCAAAATGTGTAGAACTACAGAAAACGTGATTTAAAACAACAAGGACGTCTCTCTGCCCCATAGCAAAATATGTAAAATTGCACAAAATGTAGTATGTATTATAACATTGCACATTTTCTCTAAACCTCATGGCAAAATGTGTTGAATCGCAGAATATTAGCTTTAAAACTGCAAAAATGTTGTTCTGCCCCATGGAAAAATAAAAAGAATGGCATGAAATGTATTTTAAAATAGTAACATTCTCTCTAAATGTCAATGCAAAATGTGTTGGATTGCATGAAATTTGTTTTAAAATGGGTAAATGTTCTTTATGTGTAAAACTATAGAAAACTTGATTTAAACGCGACAGAGATGTCTCTCTGCCCCATAGAAAAATAAGTAGAATTGCATGAAAGGTATTATAACATTTTCTCTTCACCTCATGGAAAAAATGTGTAGAACTGCAGAAAACTTGCTTTAAAAATGCAAAAATGTCTCTCTGCCCCATGGCAAAATACAGGACAGTATCTGTGCTTGACGTATCCGATAGCTACAGGGGAGGACAAACAGGAAGAATAGGTAAATAAGGGTCTTTCACCCTCCAGACACAAAACATAAAGGATTTCGAGAAAGGATAGAGAAAGGGGATAAAAGGAGCTTCTGAGCAGTCTTCAACAGTTCTGAGCTGTGTTGGGGTCTGAGGGAGCAGGGGAGAGTGTAAGGGCACAAGGCGAGACCCGAATGCAGACACAGGAGGCAGATGGTAGAGGTACGATATTTATTGTAACAAAGGGAGTAGGCAAAGGCAGGTCGGGGACAGGCGAGAGTTCATAAACCAGGTCAGAGTCCAAACAGTACCAGACATTAGGCAGTCTCGAGGTCAGGCCAGGCAGGGATACGGAGTCAGGACAGGCAAGGGTCGAAACCAGGAGTACTAGAAAAAAACAGAAACTGGGAAAAATAGGAGCAAGGAAAACCACTGGTTGACTTGGCAAACAAGACGAACTGGCACAGAGAGACAGGAAACACAGGGATATATACACCGGGATAATAAGCGACACCTGGAGGGGGTGGAGACAAGCACAAGGACAGGTAAACAAGATCAGGGTGTGACAGACATAGAGAGAGAGAGAGTGGGGGTAGAAAGAGAGAAGGATTGGGGAAGGAGATAGAGGGAGAGAAGGGAAGCATTAGAGAGAGAGAGCAAGAGAGAACTAGAGAGAGAGAGATAGGTGTGAGTTTGAGAGTAGGAGAGAGATTGAGAGAGAGAGCGAGAGAATGAGAGAGCTAGAGAGAAAGCGAGAGAGAGAGAGAGAGAGAGAGAGAGAGAGAGATAGGTGTGAGTTTGAGAGTAGGAGAGAGATTGAGAGAGAGAGCGAGAGAAAGAGAGAGAGAACTAGAGAGAAAGAGAGAGAGAGAGATAGATAGGTGTGAGTTAGAGAGTAGGAGAGAGATTGAGAGAGAGAGTGAGAGAGAGAGAGCTAGAGAGAAAGAGAGAGAGAGATTGGTCGTACGTCACTTATCATGAAAATCGGACAGCACATTTCACATTGTTGCCTTTGTCCTGTTGATTCTGCCTCCCTGATTACTCAAAAAGGTGTGACGCTCCTTTTTCTCAATTTACATAGAGCATTGAAAATATATCTGGTTTTGTTCTCAGCCCCACTGTTCCTATTTCATTTATAAAGATCATTTAAACACAACACTTCCTGAGGCGGCTGAGCTGGGCTGGCACAATATAATATTGTTAACAAATACAGAAGAGTAGATCTGTTTGACTGAGTTTAATGTTTGGGGAAATTATCTTTGCTCTACGGAGCCATCTCTCATCTCTCGTATTAGTCCGAGCTCTCAATGTGCTTTTTCTGCCTCTCTGTCTCTCCCACTAAGGTAATGTGTTCTCAAGGCCTGTACTTGTACCTTTGGGATAGGTTGGCCGCACCAGCTATGTTCGTGTGGCTTTATCTGGCTTGTGTTGTGTTGAGGAGTCAGTCGGTCAGTGGCATATCCGTCCCTGAGAATCAAGGTAGAGGAAGCTGTGATTCCTCCGCCAGTGCAATTAACTATAGCAGACCTGTATGGTTGGAATAGGCATAGTCTTGCCTAGTGTGAGCGTTGGTTGATACCGAATGAGAATAGAGGGCTTGAGCGCAAAGTGTATTTGATTTTGATATGGTAGAATAGCCCATTGGTTTAGACATAAATGTGCTTCTTAATCCAGAGTGAATAGTGATTGTCTTTTATCACAATGTCTACTTACTGTAGGCCTACATAGATTCACAGCAGTCGATATGATGTTGAAAAGAGGAGTTAAAGGGATATGGGAAGACTGGTAGATGTCTTGTGATCTCTAGATCTCAAGTTGTCTGCTGCTGAACTTGTCTGACTAAACCATCTGCTTGTCTGATTTTCAATGAGGGGTTGAGGAGAGAGAGAGGTGTGGGTGTTTGCGCGCGTGTGTGTGTGTGTGTGTGTGTGTGTGTGTGTGTGTGTGTGTGTGTGTGTGTGTGTGTGTGTGTGTGTGTGTGAATGAAGAGCTGTTGGATGACCCCACAGGTGGACGATAAGGTCCCACTTGACCTCAAAACCACCTTTTAGTTCTAAAATCCATCGACGTGAAGTGGATGCTGCCTGCAAATGAAATAAAGACAACTTTATTTGTGAACGTGGATTGTGTTGCTACAACACAGCAGAGCTATCCAAATAGCTTGAACGTATTTCTACGTGTTCTTCCGAAGGGTTAAATGCCGTATCTTCTGCTCCCTCGATAGTGAGAAAAAGCAGCAGTTTCACTTGATCCATGTTCTGAAGTATTAATTGCCTAACTAACGTCCACCGAGCCACTAATCCACTAATCCTACATACCCCCTTCTATTGTATTTTGACCTCCAGTCAATTAACTTACTGACAAAGCACACAAGTAATAAGGTATGAAGTAATAAAGACACTTGAATCGTCCCGTGCATTCATGCATATACCTCATTGATAAGACGTATGGAAATGAGTGTGTAGTAGTGACCAGCAGCTTTCACAGCTTCTATACTAAAGACATTATGGAGATAGGAGGGCAGCCTCTTTTTTTATCACCGTAGTAACAGTCCCCTGGCAACGGACCAGAGTGCCAATTTTCGAAAAAATACCCCCAGGTTCTCCCATCTCACTCTGTGTATTAGTAGCATCAGCAGCGCCGGGAAAGTTCCGAAGCTTCTCTCGCGTCAAGGGAAAACGCCATCGCTGACACAGTAAGTCATTGTGATGTGTTTAATTAGTATTTTACCATGACGGTTTAGATTCCAAGATAGCGCTTCAGAATACATTTGTGATTTAATTGTATTTATGTGTATTGTCCTTACAATGCTGTTTTTCATATTTGTTTTATCATAGTCAGAAGAGTGATAATAATTTCATATGTGTTGATGGAGGTAGATGGAAATTATGAGATGATTGGTCATATTTGATCCGTGATTTTACTGTGCAGTTGAAAATTATAATGCAAAACTGCTTTATAAGTGAAAAAATGGTGATGGTGCTTCAATTGTTTTCTGGATTACAGATGAATTGAGATCGTAAAATCAGCATATGTAATGATTCATCATTTTCAAGTCTCAGTTCCAATGAAGTTGTTCATTGCAGTATTTCAATAGTGGCTCCTGTGTTGCAGTCATAGCATCTCTCTGTGTTTCCCAGGGCTCTGACCCTGGCCATATAGGCTCCTCTGCAGGAGGACGGGGGCTCCAAACCTTCCTCCTGCTGGATTAGTGAGAGCGAGAGAGAGAGAGCTAGAGAGAGAACGAGAACGAGAGAGAAGCATAGAGGAATCAGCATGGGTTCCAGCTCCTCTTCCTATGCCCCAAAAACCATCTATCTGGACGTAGATGGTAAGGTTCAGAAGGTGGGTCCTACTCTAGGAGATTTATATTGTCTCTCTTGTCCCCATTCCCTTTTTTGATCGTTGTCCCTGGATAAGGTGGGTCCACCTCTTTATGAGGTTTATATTTTCTCCCCAATTATTATATATTTTTTAATTATCGAATTCTACCTGATATTATCCGGATCAGCTGAGTTAACAGATTGCGCCATCAGCTATTTTCTCTACCGTAGCTAGTCAGCATACTTAAAATGAAATAGTGAACACCAAGAATTCATCTCTTATTGCCTATCCATGAGTTCCATCCATTTTCATTAGCAAATATCCTAGTTGACCAAAATGAGATCCGCAGACAGAGTAATCATGCTCTTCTCTTCTGTGTAAGAGGAGATGTCCTCTGAGCTAGTCAGTGGGAGAGCTGGGGTCACTCTGTGGGGACTCCAAATGATCTTGTTTGATTACATCCCTTCAATCATTGAGGTCCCTGGCTGCAATGAGGGAGTCAACCAATAGACAGACAGATGCTGAAATGATGTCATTTTCCTGGTAATGGTAGGCTACAGGCAGGCTGCAGTATGATTTGACTACTGTATGAATCAGGTGACCAAACCAAAAGCTCGCCAAAGTCATATCATCTCTACAGGTGGCCAATGAGATTGACAGAATGTGGGTTCCTTATGGCTCCACGGTTTTTGTCGGTTACCCCACACCTACTCTCGTGCACCAGTCATTCTGTGCCCCTTGTTGCCTATATGCTCTATTTTATTTCTACATTCGGGGTGAATACGTTGTAAATACTCCTCAAAACATGAGTCATGTGAGAGGCCTCTGAAGTAGCTGTGTTTTCAAGTTGTGCTAAAAATAGACCAAGAGGTGGTGTGACGATGTGGTTCACAGGTGTTCGTGGCGGACCTTAAACGAACACAGACAGTGCCACCTGTTGCAAGTATGTTCCATGCCTCAATTGTTTTCTACTCCCCCCTGAGTCTGAGGAGATGGCCCTGTGTGGCTCAGTTGGTGAAAGCACGTTGCTTCCAACGTTGTAGTTTAAATTCCCGCAAGGATCACATGCAGAAAACGTATGCATTCACTGTACTGTAAGGAAAACCACTGTGTGGTGGACTGATTCATTATCAAAGGGGGAAGAAACAGAACGTGATATTTGTGCGGGTAGAAACATCACTAGCCTACCCAGTATGTTCTTGTTATCGCAGCTCCCGGGCCATTGCACTGTAAGCATGTAATGCAGATAGGCAACAATATAGGCTACTGTGTCTCATATTTGCTCTCATCATATAACATCGTGGTGTGAGGGTCGACCACCGACTCAGAAGTTTGAGCGATCTCGCTCTCTGAGGTCGTTGTGAGCAAAGTTTAATCAGGTCAACACCCGCAAGGCCGTGGGGCCCGATGGTATTCCAGGGCACGTTGTCAGAGCATGCGCATAACAGCTGGCAGGCTTATTCACTGTCATTTTCAACCTCTCCTTGTCCCAGTCTGTAATCCCCACATGTTTTAAGATGACCACCATCATTACTGTTCCCAAGAACTCTAAGGCTTCCTGCCACAATGACTACCGCCCTGTAAGCATTCACATCTGTAATCATGAAATGCTTTTAGAGGCTGGATATGGCACACATCAACACTAGACCGACTCCAATTTGCACAACGCCCCAACAGAACCATAGACGACACAATCTCAATTGCACTCCACACTGCCCTCATCCACCTAGATGCGTAAGAGGAATACCAGTGTGAGAGTGCTGTTCATTGACTACAGCTCAGAATTCAACACCATTGTCCCCTCCAAGCTCGTCACCAAGCTTAGGACCCTGGGAGTGCACACCTCCCTCTGCAACTGAATCCTGGACTTCCTGACGGGCCGTCCCCAGGTGGTGAGGGTAGGCAACATCACCTACATCACGCTGACCCTCAACACGAGGGCCCCACAGGGGTGTGTGCTTAGTCCCCTCCTGTACTCCCTGTTCAACCACAACTGCATTGCCACACACAACTCCAACACCATCATCAAGTTTGCTGACGATGCGACGGTGGTAGGCCTGATCACCGACGACGATGAGACAGCCTACAGAAAGAAGGAGGGCTATGACCTGGCAGTGTGGGGCCGGAACAACAACCACTCCCTCCACGTCAGTAAGGCCAAGGAGCTGATAGTGGACTACAGGATGCGGGGGGACGGGGGGGTACCACCCACATCGATGAGGCTGCAGTAGAGCGGGTCGAGGGTTCCTCTCTGTGCAAATCACTAAGAATCTAAAATGGTATGGGCCCTCAAATCCTCAAAAAGTCCTACAGCTGTAGCATTGAGAGCATCTTGACTAGTTGCATCACTGCTTGGTATGGCAAATGTACTGTCCTCGATCGCATGGCTCTACAGAGGGTGATGCGGACAGCCCAGTACATCATTGGGAGCGAGCTCCCTGCCATCCAGGACCTGGAGAGAAAGGAAGGCCCGGAAAATGGTTAAAGACTGCAACCACATTTTTTTAAACAACTAATTGACCGATGTCGGTTAACCTCTCCGGTATCATTGGGATGCTAGCGTCCCACCTCGACAACAGCCAGTGAAAATGCAGAGAGCCAAATCAAATTACAGAAATACTCATCATAATTATTGATGAAAGATACAAGTGTTATGCATAGGATTAAATATACACTTCTTGTTAATCCAACCGCTGTGTCAGATTTTAAAAAGGCATTACGGCGAAAGCACACCATGTGATTATGTTAGGACAGCGCCTAGCCACAAAACACCATACAGACATTTTCCAGCCAAGGAGAGGAATCACAAAGTCAGAAATAGCGATTAAATTAATCACTTACCTTTGATGATCTTCATCTGGTGGCACTCCCAGGACTCCATGTTACACAATACATGTTTGTTTTGTTCGATAATGTCCCTCTTTATGTCCAAAAACTTCAGTTTTGTTGGTGCGTTTAGTTCAGTAATCCAAAGGCACAAAGCGCGCTCTCATCACCCAGACAAAAAGTAAAAAATGTACAATAAAAGTTCGTAGAAACATGTCAAACAATGTTTAAAATCAATCCTCAGGTTGTTTTTGTCATAAATAATCAATAATGTTTCAACCAGACAAAAGCTTCGTCAATAGAAAAGGAGAAACAAGAAAGGCGCGCTCCCAATCATGTGCTGGCTTCATGTCTGGAAATGTCCACTGTCCACTCATTGAAAGTGCTGTATCTCCCTCACTTTTCAGAGAAAAAGCCTGAAACAATGCCTAAAGACTGGCCACATGTAGTTGAAGCCATAGAGATTGTGAACTGGGTCCTAAGTCTTTGTATGGTGGATAGGCTTTCAATGGAAAAACAGCCTTTCAAAATAATAGTACTTTCTGGATAGATTTTCCTTAGGTTTTCGACTGCCATATCAGTTCTGTTATACTCACAGACATTATTTTAACAGTTTTGGAAACTTTAGAGTGTTTGTTATCCAAATCTTCCAATTATATGCATATCCTAGCTTCTGGGCCTGAGTAGCAGGCAGTTTAATTTGGGCACGCTTTTCATCCAAAATTCCAAATGCTGCCCCCTACCCTAGTGAAGTTAAATAATTTGAATTCCATTTCATTAAAAAAAAAATTGGTGAGCTCAATGCTCACATTGCACATTGCGCTGAAGTTTCTCTACAGATACAGTACCAGTCAAAAGTTTGGACACACCTTCTCATTTCAGGGGTTTTCTTTATTTGTACTATTTTCTACATTGTTAAATAATAGTGTAGACATCAAAACTATGAAATAACACATATGGAATCATGTAGTAATCCAAAAAGAGTTAAACAAATCAAAATATATTCAAAGAAGCCACACTTTGCCTTGATGACAGCAATGCTGAATACTTGTTGGCTGCTTTTCCTTTACTCTGCAGTCCAACTCATCCCAAACAATCTCAATTTGGTTGAGGTCGGGTGATTGTGGAGGCCAGGTCATCTGATGCAGCACTCCATCACTCTCCTTCTTGGTCAAATAGCCCTTACACAGCCTGGAGGTCTGTTGGGTCATTGTCCTGTTGAAAAACAATTGTTAGTCCCACTAAACACAAACCAGATAGGATGGCTTACCACTGCAGAATGCTGTGGTGGCCATGCTGGTTAAGTGTGCCTTGAATTCTAAATAAATCACAGACAGTGTCACCAGCAAAGCACCCCCTCAGCATCACACCTCCTCCTCCATGCTTCACTTTGGGAACCACACATGCAGAGATCATCTGTTCACCTATTCTGAGTCTCACAAAGACACGGCGGTTGGAACCAAACATCTCCAATTTGGACTCATTAGACCAAAGGACAGATTGCCACCGGTCTAAGGTCCATTGCTCGTGTTTCTTGGCCCAAGCAAGTCTCTTCTTATAGGTGTCCTTATTGGTTTCTTTGCAGCAATTCAACAGTTGCAGTTGAACAGTTGATATTGAGATGTGTTACCTGAACTCTGTGAAACATTTATTTGGGCTGCAATTTCTGAGGCTGTAAAGTCTAATGAACTTATCCTTTGCAGCAGAGGTAACTCTGGGTCTTCCTTTCCTGTGGCGGTCCTCATGAGAGCCAGTTTCATCATAGCACTTCATGGTTTTTGCGAGTGCACTTGAAGAAAGTTTCAAAGTTCTTGAAATGTTCCGTATTGACTGACCTTCATGTGATAAAGTAATGATTGATTGTCATTTCTCTTTGTTTATTTGAGCTGTTCTTGCCACAATATGGACTTTTTCTTTTACCAAATAGGTCTATCTTCTGTACACCACCCTACCTTGTCACAACACAACTGATTGGCTCAAACGCATTAAGAAGGAAAGAAATTCCACAAATTAACTTTTTTAACAAGGCACACTTGTTAATTGAAATGCATTCCATGAAGCTGGTTGAGAGAATTCCAAGAGTGTGCAAAGCTGTCATCTAGGCAAAGGGTGGCTACTTTGAAGAATCTCAAATATAAAATATATTTTGATTTGTTTAACACTTTTTTATTTACTACATGATTCCATATGTGTTATTTCATAGTTTTGATGTCTTCACTTTTCTTCTACAATGTAGAAAATAGTAAAAGTAAAGAAAACCCCTTGAATGAGTAGGTGTGTCCAAACTTCAGATCTAATGACCAAACAGTGCTATCGCAATGTTGCATTTGGCAGCATTTCAAAAAGCAACTGCTTCTCCAATGGATATGTCCTCCAATTTCTTTGGCCCATTAAACCTTGAATGCATTCAGGGATAAAAATTGTCAATGCCCTCTTCATATTTTATCCACTTAGCACAAGTGACTCTCCCAGATTTTGTTACCTTTGAACACTGACTTGCCTATTTCTTCAAGTCTGCATGGATTTTGGATACATAGAGCTAGGCACTTAGTAAACCCAGTATACTTGTGATGACACACACCCCTGTTGTTATGGTGGCATAGAGTTTTTCAAGTAGAGACCTGAAAGTGACACATGTCCATTCAAGGCCTCGAGAGTTTGAGGGATTGTCTACTACATCTGCTTGTGCAAAAGGTCTTCGGGTTGTTGGAGGCTAGCCAACATCGCAAGCTTAGATGCACTTTATTTGACAATTCATTTCAGACAGACACACTATAAAACGAACATGTGTGCCGTCAGTATACCACTACATAACTGACATTGTTTATGAAATGTATAATCCGTTTTGGCATTTCTGTGTCTTTTGCCGTGATTTACAGAGAACGATACAAACTCTCTCGCTGGGTTGATGACGCAAGGATTTGTTGCTAGTATGCGGTTAGAGTCGTCGTATTATCCACGAGATTGGGTTGGTCCCTGACAAGGGTAGGCTACACTGTGTTTAGTTCTCACACGTCTTCAACTGCATGCCTTTGTGATTTAGTCCTCGGCATCTTAACTCTCAACATACAGGGTTCACGTGAAAGTCAGATGTGCATCTTAATGTAACTTCCCTGTTTAAATAAAGGATAAATAAACTTTTTTTTTTTTTTTATACAATTGTTTTCTTCCCCCACTCTTTCCACTTTAGACACTGCAGATTTTTTTTTTAACATAACAGACTTAGGTCTCGCAGAGAGCGGACTGTTTTAGGTGGCTTGAGATGCGTAGAGCGACACGAACGACTCTCACCACGCGTCGGCCTTCTTTTTCCAGGTGGTTTTCAGTCGTCACTGCAGCCCATGTGACATCAAGGAGCTTCTTTGTTCCTCGTCCAACATCCCCAGGTCAGTGACATTTCTCCTTCTCTCGCCTCTCCCACCACTCCCCCGCAGTCACACATCCGTCTAAAGTGTGCATTACACACAACACCTGTGTTTCAAGTTCACTACAAATGTATCGACTCACTATCCTGACAGCTGTATGAATGATAAGTCAACTACAAGTAAACACCGAACGACAAGCTTATTAGCGTGTGTTTTAGAGAATGCTAACAAGACATGTAGGTTGGAACCCGGTATAGTGCACTACTTTTGTGCCATGATCAAAAGTAGTGCCGTTTGGGAATAGGGTGCTATTTGGAACACACGCTTATTATTTATTCTTGTTGCTCCCCGTCCATAGGAATACTGCGATCATGATGGTAGATCCTGAAGGGGCCCTGGTGTCCATAGACCCTACTATGCCTACCAACTCTCCCAAGTAACACGTCACCTTTACCCCTAATCACCAAATCTCAATGATACAGTATATTTATTGATCTCGGTCATAGAAAATAATTCCTGACCGTTGTTAATACAAAGAATGCCTAGCATTTGTACGATGTGTAAAAATGATTTTCAAATGTGATGTAGACAATGATGTTGGAATCTCACTGACATGTTTTACAGCTCCTTGTACAAAGTCATTTCTTTATCCACCGGTCAGCTAGGAGGTGAAGTACCAACATGATATTTAAAATTCAGAAACACTTTTTAGACTTTTACCTTTTAGTCCTTAATTCAATCTTACTCACATAGCTCACATAAAGCGATCACAGCAAAACGTTAAAACAATGTAAAAACAACAGATCTGGCTACTAAACATTTCTTCATGTTCACAGGTAGCATTGTGATCACTAAAGGTGATTTATTTCTTGTTTGTTTGCGCCCACAGATAAAGAGGACATGTTTCAGAACGTGTTATCTCAGGTGGCGGAGCAGTTCAGCAGGTAATTGGTGCGTTTATGTTCCGCTGCAGACAGAAGTGCTACGCTTGAGTCTTTTTCCCGAAGACACACTTCCATGACACCAGAGGCTTTTCAAACAAACCCCTTTCACATATTTCATTGCAGGGCTTTCCGAATCAACGAGCTGAAAACTGAGGTGACCAACAGACTGGCAATGTTGGAGAAAAGAGTGGAGTGTACGTGCAAGTTTTTTTTTTAACTGAACTTTCGATGTGTGTTTCTCTCTTTGTGTGTGTGTGTGTGTTTCACTGTTACTGGATTCACCGTTTTATGTACTAACAGTCGTGCTGTCGTTACAGTGGAGGGACTGAAGGTGGTGGAGATTGAGAAGTGCAAAAATGACCTAAAGAAACTACGAGATGAGATGACATCCAGAGGAGGAGGGAGGTACGGTGACCTTTGACATACATGACACTCATCAAGCCATGCTCCAGATTTCTTACGATATTCTATAGTAAGACTTTTAGGATGGTTTTAAAATGATGTTGTGATTTAGAGAAATCATACAGCTAGTAGATCGATGATACAAATATGATGTGTTTGCTCGCATCTCTTCAGAGTTGGGAACTGTCCCTGCAAGTACAACTTCTCAGACGACGGGAAAAAGCTTAATCCCCGACGTGACGTCCCAAGTTATCCAAAGGTACAGAATTAGGGGATTCTAGTAATATACAGTAGGCTACACATATCTAAAGATATTCATGACTTTGACATCATTCATCCTAGAACTGATGCTGTGATTTCTCGCTCATTTCTACAGTACACCTTATCCCAGGAGACTATTGAAGCACTGAAGAAGCCAACATTCGATGTCTGGCATTGGGAACACAATGAGGTTTGTTCTCTTGATGTTTCAGATCTAATATCTATCATATTTCCAACCAGGTATATATAATCACATTTTTGGTCGTAAAATATTTTGAAGTGTTTTCTCAAACTGTGAACTTAAAGGAGTATCTACACTCAAAAACTATATTTTGGTATTTTGTTAATTAGTCCAATCCCAAAATGTTTTGCATGTCAGCAATCAAGTTAAAGATAGAGCACTTGCTGTGCATTATGATGATGCTCTGTAGTATTCCTTTGACTTTGTCTTCGATCGGTGGTTTAGATGCTGAGCTGCTTGGAGTACATGTACCATGACCTGGGACTGGTGAAGGAATTCAACATGAACCCCATCACTCTCAAACGCTGGCTGGTACAAGTAAAACTGTATAAAAGCAATTACCTCAACGTGCAAAGTGGACATGCAACTGATATGGAACAACAACTTCAAAGAAGAGAACCAAAGAGTATTGATGACTATTTGGCCAGTTTGATTGACAGCTTTCTTTCTCACAGCTGGGCATTCAGGAGAACTATCGCAGCAACCCGTTCCACAACTTCCGCCACTGCTTCTGTGTCAGTCAGATGATGTATGGCATGATTAACCTGTGTAACCTGCCGGTAAGAAGCGACTGTACTAATATAATATAATACATGCAATTTACCAGACACACATGGTCTATAACTAGGGTCCAGAGTTTTTTCCTGGTCAGGATGTCAGGAAAATCTCCTGGCACCATGTACTAGAGATTTATAGGAGACTAACATGTGCTCCTCAGGAGAAGATGACTCTGACGGACATGGGCATTCTCATGACAGCTGCAGTGTGCCACGACCTGGACCACCCCGGCTACAACAACACGTAAGTGCCCAAAGGTTCCTACTCTGCGCCTCACTTCCCCCTGCTCTACAGCATTCACTAGGTCTCCGAATAGATGTTGACGATAGACACAATACTGACGTGTTCATTCACAAAGAGATGTTCTGGAACGTCTTCATTGATGTTATTACATTGTGGAAATGGTCCAATCTATACTTCCAGGTTTGATGATGTAAAGTTAGAAGTTCCTTCCTAACCATGTAACATGACCAGGGTAAAACTCTGGGCAATAGTGATTATAGGCTTCCCTGGTCAGGTCATGTTGTCAAGGAACACTCCTGGTCATAGGCATAAATCAAACTGTCACAGAGGTGTATTTTGCTCGTCAGGTACCAGATCAACGCTCGCACAGAGCTGGCCGTGCGCTACAACGATATATCTCCCCTGGAGAACCATCACTGCGCCGTGGCCTTCCAGATCCTCTCGCTGCCCGAGTGCAACATATTCGCCAACGTCGAGTTGGAGGCCTACAAGCAGATCAGACAGGTAGGTGGTGTCCTAGGCTAATGCACAGTGATTCTTCTGCATCCCAATTTGCACTTTATTACCTACATGTGCACCCCTATTGCCAGAAGTAGTGCACTATATTGGGAATAGGGTCCCATTTGGGTTGCTACCTTTGTCTTTTTGCATTTCCGTCTCTCCAACTAACCACGAGATGTTTTGAGTTGGCCTAAGGCAGGAGGGGGTTTCATTATTTGTGATGATTCCATCTCCCTTTACAGGCCATCATTACCCTGATCTTGGCCACAGACATGGCCCGGCATGGAGAAATATTAGACTCCTTCAAACATAAAGTGGACAGCTTTGACTTCACCAACGAGGAGCATGTCACATGCGTACGTATCGCACATCACACGGCATCAACTGTCTGTGTATACTGTATATCAAGAGGTGCCAAATAGGCAAAACTTTGTTCAGGTATAGCCTCAGCACTTCAGCAAACAACAGAAAGCAGGAGGGGTGCTCAGTAACAAAGACAGGGATGGAAAAATAGGGCATACCCAAGAAAGACTTTGAATAGTGGACTGGTGATATCAGGTGATTGTAATGGAGATAAGAATGTACTGGAAGCTCACTCCACAGCTTTCTTGAAATGCCACTGATGGAGCTGTCAAATGAGATCTTTTTTTGATAGCTCCAACGGTTGGTACGTTGTCAAGGCGGGCGTTCACGTGTGTCTGCGAGCGGAGGATCACTGGTTCAAGCCCGTTATGGGGACAGCTAAACTGTTGGCGGCACACTGATGTCGGTTTCATGACGTCAGCCCTGTCCATCCTATAGAATGAAGCCAGAGGGTTCTAAGATAAAAGTGCCTGTGTTAATCTTAAGCGCTCCGAAGCCTTTTACCACAAGTAGACCTTTCCTGGAAAGTCAAACTCGCTAGCCAATGATAAAAGCTATGGTTGGTGTCGACATAACGCACGGCCAAGAGGTCTCTTTATGCCTTGTCCGTATGTGTGCAGCTGAAGATGGTTCTGATCAAATGCTGTGACATCTCCAACGAGGTCCGGCCTACCGAGGTGGCCGAACCCTGGGTGGACTGTCTGCTGGAGGAGTATTTCATGCAGGTGACCTCGATCGAGTCGAATAATAATCATGCATAATAATAAAGTCTAATAATAATGAGTCTAGTAATGTGTTGATTGGAATTATGGGGTGAAAACAGGCTCAGTTGTCACTCTTGAAGTTGCGCATGCTTTATTTATAAGGGTAAAAATCTATTGTGTTTCGGGTGCCGTCTTGGCCTTCATCAGGATGAGTCTGTTCATTTAGAATGATGTCATTAACGAGTGGAGTGACATGTGCAAACCCTCCTGTCTCGGGAATGGACAGAGTGACAGGGAGAAGACTGAAGGGCTGCCTGTGGCTCCGTTTATGGACAGAGACAAAGTGACCAAGCCCACTGCCCAGATCGGATTTATCAAGTTTGTCCTCATCCCAATGTTTGAGTCAGTCATGAAGGTAGGCGTGTGTGTTTGAACTACAAAGCAGTGTCACCATATTTAAAAAAATATATATATATATATTTAACTAGGCAAGTCAGTTAAGAACAAATTCTTATTTACAATGACAGCCTAAGAACAGTGTGTTAACTAACTTGTTCAGGAGCAGAACGACAGATTTTTACCTCGTCAGCTTTCGGTTACTGGCCCAACGCTCTAACCACTAGGCTACCTGCCGCCCCAATATTAGATTGACAGTGTGCAAGTATGCGTGTGTCGGTGTTGGTGTTTGTGCACACAAGCGTGTGTGCATGCGTGCCCGCCTGCGAGTGTTTGCGTGTGCCTCCGTTTTGTACACGTCTCTTATATTTCATGACCTCTTGACAACAATGCCAATGGATAATTCCACACGGTCCTGAATACCTACCCGCCATCCTCCCCTGTGTGTTGCAGCTCTTCCCCCAGATTGAGGAGATCATGGTGCAGCCTCTGAGAGACTCCAGAGACCACTACGAGGAGCTGAAGCAGATCGATGACGCCATGACAGAGGTAGGACATCTGTTCTCACTTAACATTACACTGTCCTTCAGGGTCGGGGTGAATTCCATTTGAAGTCCAGTCAACGCGGAAAGTAAACCCAATTCCAATTCCCACTTTTCCTAGTTGAAAAACATTGGAGAGAATTGGGAGTTTCTTATTACTCACAATCAACCGGGGTATTTGTATCGGGGGAGGGGTGGGATTTACACGTCTGCGTCCAACCACTTTCTAACATTAAGATGTGTCTTTTGTTCAATGAGGCGCAGAAGAAAAAAACTGAAAATATGTCATTAGGAGGAAAGAAGAAGTAAGCTCTGCTGCGAGCACAGTGGTACTGTGTAAGTAACGGACTCTGATTGGCCTGTAGTGTTAGTCCTGAGTGCCCCCTCTCTCTTCTGCCTCTCTCCAGTCTGCCAACAACAACACTGCTGCAAGCTAGTGAGCTAGCTATAGTAGGAGCACAAGGCTTTTTACTACGACCGCACAATATTTTCATCACTCTGAATTTGCTTTCGAAAAAAGAACTGAATTAACAAAAAAGAAACAGCTCAACTCTACTGCATTACAATTTTTTGTTTTCACAAAAACAAAAATAAAACAGACTCTTGAGTATTTGGAACCACCAGCAAGATGAGGCTCTTCCATTGAAGATGAGGTTAATAGTTGAATTATTCAGTTCAATAGTATTCCCCTCCCAATTTGCACCAATCAGTCCTGGCCCTTGGGAGGGGGGGGCACTCACCACAACACCAAAAACGAAGCTGGTCTATTACATAGACCTGCAGCCCAGTGGCAAAAGCAAAGTGGTGAAAACGTTGCGCTGTCTTAACGTCATCAATGTGGGTCGTTGCATTCTTCACAACCTCGTTGATAACGTTTTGACGACCGAATAGTGTCTTCCCCGTCTATGATTTTACAGTTTTTCTCTCCCTTTGCTGTGTGTGGTATTGCAAGTTCATAGTGTGCAGGATTTTCCACAGCGAAGAGCATTGTGATGGATATGGATACCGATGGAGCCAAGTCACAATCAAGAATGCTTTGTCCTACTCAAAGCACTGTGTGTGTGTGCGTGTGCGTGTGCGTGTGCGTGTGTGTGTGCGTGTGCCACTTAATCAGAATCCTCTCTGGAGAATCCCGTCTGATATCCTCAAGTGCTTTTTTTTTTTCATTTTAGGGCTCTGGCTCTCGTTTTATGATCCAAAAATTCAAAAAGGTCATGGGTCGTCCTGATCTGCGTCTTTGAAGATGGAGGGTGAAAAGACTTGTCTTCTACACACTGAACCAACCTCAGACTACATGGAACCTCCTGGTTGATCTCCACTGTTTTGTTATGAACATTACAGAAGGACAATCGCTCTGTTTCAATGTCCACACTAGCATACTACATAGGATGAATTCATGTATCAAGCACATTGGAATATAGCTCACCTGAACGCTAGTTGGTCATTGTAGGTATCCACGGCTGTGTATAGACAGGCAGCCCAATTCTGATCTTTTTGCCCAATTATTGGCAAAAGATCTGATCTGATTGGTCAAAATACCAATAATTGGGCAAAATATCATAATTGGTCTATGTATACACAACCTATACTAATTTCTGAGTGACAATTGGTCAATGTAGGTATATGTTTTGCCATATTTTCTGCTCTCTGTTTTTAGTCACACTTGTTGATGTTGCCTGTTACGGTATAATCAATAACATCTAAGATGTTTACTGGAACACTGTCTTCCCCTTGTTCAATTCTCCTATTCAAATGCAAAACTGTTTCTAAAACAGTTTGAATAAATTGACTCTTAATTTAACCATGTCAAGTACACAGCATATTTTAACATAATAATTATTATGAGGTTTAAACATTAGTACAACAAATTCAACTAATTATCTCCTAGTGTGTGCACTGAATGAATTTACATCAAATCATATTTTGAGGTTTGTGTAATAGCACATCCATTGTTGTTCAATATATTCCGTCTTTAATTACAATCTAAAATGTTATTCTTGTATTTTATTTATTTTTTGCATAGTACATCCTGTGCAAACTACATTACAGTTGTAAAACATGTAACATCCTTTTATACAAAATGTGTCACCTAGTAATAAACTCCACCAGTATTTTGAAAAGTTGCAGGTTATTAAGAAGAGATTCTCATCGAAGGTTCATGAGTAATACCATTGACTCTTCTCTGATTGGTGCAGGGGTGAATGAACCAATGGGAGGTCAAGCTCGGGAGTCTTTGAAAGCTTGTGTACTTTACTCGATATCTGTATTCTAATGTGTATGCACAATACGGTTGGCCCAGGAAAACCATTTTAAGAGCGTGGTAGTCCCTAGCTCCAGGCTTTGAGGGGGTATGTGTTGAAACAGGACTTCTTTGACAGTTTTGTTGTACAACTCCAAACTACCACTTAACCCACATCTCTCTATAGTATCTCTCCAGAAAAATAAGTGGGTGGTATTCAACAGGTACAGTAGATTTACTATTGCCTGTTTTATAACCTATATTTATTGCAACCTGTTTCACATTTCCAAGAGTGATAATTGTCTATCTGTAAGACGATACTTACATACAGTATGCTTACCCTTTTTATGACCTACATGATTCGGATGACATTTGGATGATCAAGTCTTTGGCTCTGAAGAATCCAAAGAGATAGGATGTCAATACTGACGTCAATGTTTTCTGCAGTTCTGCTGCTAGATAAGTGACTTTTGGAAAATTCCAGAGGGACAAACAGAGATGGAAATAACTTTCTTCTGGACGTTTTCTCTGCTAGTTGGCTTCACGTCTAAGTCCTTTTCACCTTTGAATCTTTTTGATGGGGTCTTTGGGCTGAATTTGAGTATGGTCTAGTCATTTTGTTTAGAGGGAACTATCTTTATACTCTATGTTGCATTGATATAAAGGACATCCACCACCTGAGCCACGACCTGTTCACCCCGTTATCATCAAGAAGGCGAGGTCAGTACAGGTGGATCAAAGCTGGGACCGAGAGACTAAACAACAGCTTCTATCTCAAGGCCATCAGACTTTTAAATAGCCATCACTAGCCGGCTACCACCCAGCTACTCAACTCTGCACCTCAGAGGTTACTGCCCAATATGCACACAACCGGTCAAAAGTTTTAGAACACCTACTCATTCAAGGGTTTTTCTTTATTTTTACTATTTTCTACATTGTAGAATAATAGTGAAGACATCAAAACTATGAAATAACACATATGGAATCATGTAGTAACCAAAAAAGTGTTAAACAATATTTGAGATTCGTCAAATAGCCACCCTTTGCCATGATGACAGCTTTGCACACTGAAAATTTGCAGGTTATTAAGAAGAAGAATAATAAATAATAAATAAAAGTAATTAAAGAGCAGCAGTAAAATAACAATGGCAAGACTATATACAGGGGGGTACGGGTGCCGAGTCAATGTGCGGGGGCACCGGTTAGTTGAGGTAATTGAGGTAATATGTATATGTAGGTAGTAATGGAACACTAGTTACTTTAATAATGTTTACATACTGCTTTACTCATCTCATATGTATCTACTGTAGTCTATTCTACTGTATTTTAGTCAATGCCACTCCGACATTGCTCGTCCTAATATTTATATATTTCTTAATTCCATTATTATACTTTTAGATTTGTGTATTTTTGTGAATTGTTAGATACTACTTCACTGTTGGAGCTAGGAACACAAGCATTTTGCCACACCCGCAATAACATCTGCTAAATATATGTATGTGACCAATAAAATTTCATTTTGATTTGACAAAAGTAACCACCAGGCCTTGCTATCTCACGCTCCCCCCCAACATTGTATCTTTCTGATAAATTATACTTGGCACGTAAACTGGTTGTTTCAGTTCTTTGTTTGATTCTCACTGCAGTATCATTTTGCCCTTTTCTTTCATTTCAATTACTCATAAACACCCCTTAGACATGTCCTACTCTGTTGATGATGAGGCAGCAAGAGATGACTCCCAAGACAATTCTAACCGTTTTCATCACTCGAGTTTGTTCAGTGAAAGGACAGCTCTCAGCTGACTGAGAGACACGTCTTAAGTCTTTGAATGAGAGTAATTACCCCCCAGCCCCCCCCTTCTTTCTCCCTACCTCCCTCCTTTGCTCTACTCACTTGCGTGTGAGACATCAAGACACACCGTTTTTACATTAACCAGAAGGAATGCTTTAATTAGCTGTGACATACTCTTATCACGAAGGTGATGTTGTTGCTTTGCTAAGCAGAGCTAAAGGGACATATTGATTTAGTTTAATATACTGTATGTACCCTTTAAATACCTTTTATCAGATTACCTAATAAATGTCATCAACCAGTGGCGACCAGTAATTCAGGGCCCCACATTTTTAGCAAAATAAATAAATATATATATACACCATACCTGTTTGGCATAATATTTTGGCATTAATACGAGTTGCATATCAGTTTGCAAACAATGTAAAAAATATATATCATTAAGTTAATATAGCCACATACAAACATGGTCTCTTTTTTGTTTTCTTGATTAAGGCAGCTCCAAAATGCAGCCTTAATCAGTGCTTTCGGTGGTGGTGGGGCAAGCCAGCAGAAAATAGGAGCAGTGTGCCGTGATTGGCTCAGTGTTCTGTCACTCATGGGGACACTACGTCACGGCCAAGTAGTAAGGGTGGACATCGATAATTCAACCCCTATGGCTCCTGCCATAGAATTACATTAGTAGTGCCCTTCCAAAAAGGCTCAAGGTCATTGGCCACAGATAAAATTACGTCAAATCACGTTATATGTAAGTAGCCTTGATTGGACTGATCATGTCAACGTCTTCCTTTCAAAATCTAGCTAGCATCATGAATCAATTTGACAATCTACTGGCAAATCCTTTTAAATCCTTGTCATATGAAGATAAATAATTAAGAGAAATTATAGATAAAAGGTATCGGTGCTCATCGGCCATTGGATATAAACATTACACAACAAGTTGGAAATTCAACAATGAGTGGTTTGGAAGGAATCGGTGGCAGTTGATAACTACAAGCATTGCAACTGTGAAGTTGGGAATTAACGAGCTCAGACTGTGAAAATATGTTTTGAACGGTCATCCAACTTGGAATTGTAAATCCGTCCACTTTCTCTTTCTTTGATGACAATATTTGCCCACAAAGGACCGCCGCGCCACCTTCCTGTTCAAGAGAGCACATAACACGGTGAGTCCAAAAATGTCTTATTTGTTGCTGCATAAATGATATGCCAGGGAGATATGTACTGTATACTGTAGCTAAGAAAGTGTCACGATCGACCATGGGAGAGAGAGAGGACCAAGGCGCAGCATGTAAAAAAGACATCTTCTCTTTATTTAGGAGAAAACGAACGAAGCAAAACAACAAATAGACGACCGTGAAGCTAGAACCGAACAAAACGCAAACATGCAACCTAGACACAGACACAGACCTAGACAATGACCCGACAAAAACCTGATGCCTATGACCGCCTAAAATATGGCTCCCAATCAGAGACAAATGAAAGACATCTGTCTCTAATTGAGAACCACTCAGGCAGCCATAGACATACCTAGAACATTCACTCAACCATAGACATACCTAGAAACCCTCACTCAACACAAACCCATACTCTAAACCCAACACCCCCCTTTTCCATATAACCACCCAAAACGAAACAAAAACACAAACCTTACCCATGTCACACCCTGACCTAACTAAAATAATAAAGAAAACAAAGAATAAAAAAGGCCAGGGCGTGACATAACCCCCCCCTTAAGGTGCGAACTCCGGGCGCACCAGCACACAGTCTAGGGGAGGGTCTGGGTGAGCTTCCTTCCACGGTGGCGGCTCCGGCACTGGTCCCCACCCCACCATAGTCACTACCCGCCTCCGTAGCCTCCTCCCAATGGCCATCCTCCACTTTAACCCCACTGGATTAAGGGGCAGCACCGGACTAAGGGGCAGCACCGGACTAAGGGGCAGCACCGGACTAAGGGGCAGCACCGGACTAAGGGGCAGCACCAGGATAAGGGGCAGCACCAGGATAAGGGGCAGCACCAGGATAAGGGGCAGCACCCGGATAAGGGGCAGCTCCGGACTGAGGGACGGCAGCTCCGGACTGAGGAACGGATCCTGGCTGGATGACTCATGGTTGGCTGACGGATCCGACTGCTCATGGCTGGCTGACGGATCCGGCTGATCCGGGCTGGCGGAAGGCTCCGGCTGATCCGGGCTGGCGGAAGGCTCCGGCTGATCCGGGCTGGCGGAAGGCTCCGGCTGATCCGGGCTGGCGGAAGGCTCCGGCTGATCCGGGCTGGAGGGAAGGCTCCGGCTGATCCGGGCTGGCGGAAGGCTCCGGCTGATCCGGGCTGGCGGGCGACTCCGGCTGATCCGGGCTGGCGGGCGACTCCGGCTGATCCGGGCTGGCGGGCGACTCCGGCTGCTCATGGCTGGCTGAGGGACTCCGGCTGCTCATGGCTGGCTGAGGGACTCCGGCTGGTCCTGGCTGGCTGAGGGACTCCGGCTGGTCCTGGCTGGCTGAGGGACTCCGGCTGGTCCTGGCTGGCTGAGGGACTCCGGCTGGTCCTGGCTGGCTGAGGGACTCCGGCTGGTCCTGGCTGGCTGAGGGACTCCGGCTGGTCCTGGCTGGCTGAGGGACTCCGGCTGGTCCTGGCTGGCTGAGGGACTCCGGCTGGTCCTGGCTGGCTGAGGGACTCCGGCTGGTCCTGGCTGGCTGAGGGACTCCGGCTGGTCCTGGCTGGCTGAGGGACTCCGGCTGGTCCTGGCTGGCTGAGGGACTCCGGCTGGTCCTGGCTGGCTGAGGGACTCCGGCTGGTCCTGGCTGGCTGAGGGACTCCGGCTGGTCCTGGCTGGCTGAGGGACTCCGGCTGGTCCTGGCTGGCTGAGGGACTCCGGCTGGTCCTGGCTGGCTGAGGGACTCCGGCTGGTCCTGGCTGGCTGAGGGACTCCGGCTGGTCCTGGCTGGCTGAGGGACTCCGGCTGGTCCTGGCTGGCTGAGGGACTCCGGCTGGTCCTGGCTGGCTGAGGGACTCCGGCTGGTCCTGGCTGGCTGAGGGACTCCGGCTGGTCCTGGAGTAGGGACTCCGGCAGGTCCTGGAGTAGGGACTCCGGCAGGTCCTGGAGTAGGGACTCCGGCAGGTCCGGGCTGAGGGACTCCGGCAGGTCCCGGCTGAGGGACTCCGGCAGGTCCTGGCGTAGGGACTCCGGCAGGTCCTGGCGTAGGGACTCCGGCAGGTCCGGGCGTAGGGACTCCGGCAGGTCCTGGCTGGCTGAGGGACTCCGGCAGGTCCTGGAGTAGGGACTCCGGCAGGTCCTGGAGTAGGGACTCCGGCAGGTCCTGGAGTAGGGACTCCGGCAGGTCCTGGAGTAGGGACTCCGGCAGGTCCTGGAGTAGGGACTCCGGCAGGTCCTGGAGTAGAGACTCCGGCAGGTCCTGGAGTAGGGACTCCGGCAGGTCCTGGAGTAGGGACTCCGGCAGGTCCTGGAGTAGGGACTCCGGCAGGTCCTGGAGTAGGGACTCCGGCAGGTCCGGGCTGAGGGACTCCGGCAGGTCCGGGCTGAGGGACTCCGGCAGGTCCGGGCTGAGGGACTCCGGCAGGTCCGGGCTGAGGGACTCCGGCAGGTCCTGGCGTAGGGACTCCGGCAGGTCCTGGCGTAGGGACTCCGGCAGGTCCGGGCTGGCTGAGGGACTCCGGCAGGTCCTGGAGTAGGGACTCCGGCAGGTCCTGGAGTAGGGACTCCGGCAGGTCCTGGAGTAGGGACTCCGGCAGGTCCTGGAGTAGGGACTCCGGCAGGTCCTGGAGTAGGGACTCCGGCAGGTCCTGGAGTAGGGACTCCGGCAGGTCCTGGAGTAGGGACTCCGGCAGGTCCTGGAGTAGGGACTCCGGCAGGTCCTGGAGTAGGGACTCCGGCAGGTCCGGGCTGAGGGACTCCGGCAGGTCCGGGCTGAGGGACTCCGGCAGGTCCGGGCTGAGGGACTCCGGCAGGTCCGGGCTGAGGGACTCCGGCAGGTCCTGGCGTAGGGACTCCGGCAGGTCCTGGCGTAGGGACTCCGGCAGGTCCGGGCGTAGGGACTCCGGCAGGTCCGGGCGTAGGGACTCCGGCAGGTCCTGGAGTAGGGACTCCGGCAGGTCCGGGCTGAGGGACTCCGGCAGGTCCGGGCTGAGGGACTCCGGCAGGTCCGGGCTGAGGGACTCCGGCAGGTCCGGGCTGAGGGACTCCGGCAGGTCCTGGCGTAGGGACTCCGGCAGGTCCTGGCGTAGGGACTCCGGCAGGTCCGGGCGTAGGGACTCCGGCAGGTCCGGGCGTAGGGACTCCGGCAGGTCCGGGCGTAGGGACTCCGGCAGGCCCGGGCTGAGGGACTCCGGCAGGTCCGGGCTGAGGGACTCCGGCAGGTCCGGGCTGAGGGACTCCGGCAGGTCCGGGCTGAGGGACTCCGGCAGGTCCGGGCTGAGGGACTCCGGCAGGTCCTGGCGTAGGGACTCCGGCAGGTCCGGGCTGAGGGACTCCGGCAGGTCCGGGCTGAGGGACTCCGGCAGGTCCGGGCTGAGGGACTCCGGCAGGTCCGGGCTGAGGGACTCCGGCAGGTCCGGGCTGAGGGACTCCGGCAGGTCCGGGCTGAGGGACTCCGGCAGGTCCGGGCGTAGGGACTCCGGCAGGTCCTGGCGTAGGGACTCCGGCAGGTCCTGGCGTAGGGACTCCGGCAGGTCCGGGCTGTAGGGCAGCTCATGACTGTAGGGCAGCTCATGACTGTAGGGCAGCTCATGACTGTAGGGCAGCTCATGACTGTAGGGCAGCTCATGACTGTAAGGCGCTGGGTAGACGGATGACTCAGATGGCGCTGGGTAGACGGATGACTCAGATGGCGCTGGGTAGACGGATGACTCAGATGGCGCTGGGTAGACGGATGACTCAGATGGCGCTGGGTAGACGGATGACTCAGATGGCGCTGGGTAGACGGATGACTCAGATGGCGCTGGGTAGACGGATGACTCAGATGGCGCTGGGTAGACGGATGACTCAGATGGCGCTGGGTAGACGGATGACTCAGATGGCGCTGGGTAGACGGATGACTCAGATGGCGCTGGGTAGACGGATGACTCAGATGGCGCTGGGTAGACGGATGACTCAGATGGCGCTGGGTAGACGGATGACTCAGATGGCGCTGGGTAGACGGATGACTCAGATGGCGCTGGGTAGACGGATGACTCAGATGGCGCTGGGTAGACGGATGACTCAGATGGCGCTGGGTAGACGGATGACTCAGATGGCGCTGGGTAGACGGATGACTCAGATGGCGCTGGGTAGACGGATGACTCAGATGGCGCTGGGTAGACGGATGACTCAGATGGCGCTGGGTAGACGGATGACTCAGATGGCGCTGGGTAGACGGATGACTCAGATGGCGCTGGGTAGACGGATGACTCAGATGGCGCTGGGTAGACGGATGACTCAGATGGCGCTGGGTAGACGGATGACTCAGATGGCGCTGGGTAGACGGATGACTCAGATGGCGCTGGGTAGACGGATGACTCAGATGGCGCTGGGTAGACGGATGACTCAGATGGCGCTGGGTAGACGGATGACTCAGATGGCGCTGGGTAGACGGATGACTCAGATGGCGCTGGGTAGACGGATGACTCAGATGGCGCTGGGTAGACGGATGACTCAGATGGCGCTGGGTAGACGGATGACTCAGATGGCGCTGGGTAGACGGATGACTCAGATGGCGCTGGGTAGACGGATGACTCAGATGGCGCTGGGTAGACGGATGACTCAGATGGCGCTGGGTAGACGGATGACTCAGATGGCGCTGGGTAGACGGATGACTCAGATGGCGCTGGGTAGACGGATGACTCAGATGGCGCTGGGTAGACGGATGACTCAGATGGCGCTGGGTAGACGGATGACTCAGATGGCGCTGGGTAGACGGATGACTCAGATGGCGCTGGGTAGACGGATGACTCAGATGGCGCTGGGTAGACGGATGACTCAGATGGCGCTGGGTAGACGGATGACTCAGATGGCGCTGGGTAGACGGATGACTCAGATGGCGCTGGGTAGACGGATGACTCAGATGGCGCTGGGTAGACGGATGACTCAGATGGCGCTGGGTAGACGGATGACTCAGATGGCGCTGGGTAGACGGATGACTCAGATGGCGCTGGGTAGACGGATGACTCAGATGGCGCTGGGTAGACGGATGACTCAGATGGCGCTGGGTAGACGGATGACTCAGATGGCGCTGGGTAGACGGATGACTCAGATGGCGCTGGGTAGACGGATGACTCAGATGGCGCTGGGTAGACGGATGACTCAGATGGCGCTGGGTAGACGGATGACTCAGATGGCGCTGGGTAGACGGATGACTCAGATGGCGCTGGGTAGACGGATGACTCAGATGGCGCTGGGTAGACGGATGACTCAGATGGCGCTGGGTAGACGGATGACTCAGATGGCGCTGGGTAGACGGATGACTCAGATGGCGCTGGGTAGACGGATGACTCAGATGGCGCTGGGTAGACGGATGACTCAGATGGCGCTGGGTAGACGGATGACTCAGATGGCGCTGGGTAGACGGATGACTCAGATGGCACTGGGTAGACGGGCAGCTCTGGCCGGCTGAGGCGCACTATAGGCCTGGTGCGTGGTGCCGGAACTGGTGGTACCGGGCTTGGGACATGCACCTGAAGGCTAGTGCGGGGAGAAGGAACAGGGCATACTGGACCCTGGATACGCACATTAGGCCTTGTGCGTGGTGCCGGAACTGGTGGTACCGGGATGAGGGCACGCATCTCAGGGCTAGTGCGGAGAGCAGCAACAGGACACACTGGGCTCTCAAAGCGCACTATAGGCCTAGTGCGTGGTACCGGCACAGGTGGTACCGGGATGAGGGCACGCATCTCAGGGCGAGTGCGGGGAGAAGCAACAATGCGAACAGGGCTCTGGAGACACCCTGGAATCCTGGGGCGTGGTGCCGGAACTGGTGGTACCGGGCTGGGACGGGAAGGTGTTGCAGGAGGTGTAGGACTAGGAATGCACACAGGAGGCCTGGTTCGTGGAACTGTCATTCCCAGACAGTTAGCACGCAACTCAGGACGAGCATGAAGAGCTGACTCAGGTAACATCACATCCCGCACACGCTCTGTCGGGTGGATGTCGTGCCTCACGCACCAACACAGCAGCTCCCTCTTTTCACTCTCCTCCAAACTCCTCAATAAATCCTTAACAGTTTCTGTATCCTTCCCACTGCTCACCTCCAGTATCTGCACAACGGGCTCTGGCTCCCTCCTTTCACGCTGCTTGGTCCTGAATGTTCGGGTCATTCTGTCACGATCGACCATGGGAGAGAGAGGACCAAGGCGCAGCATGTAAAAAAGACATCTTCTCTTTATTTAGGAGAAAACGAACGAAGCAAAACAACAAATAGACGACCGTGAAGCTAGAACCGAACAAAATGCAAACATGCAACCTAGACACAGACACAGACCTAGACAATGACCCGACAAAAACCTGATGCCTATGACCGCCTAAAATATGGCTCCCAATCAGAGACAAATGAAAGACATCTGTCTCTAATTGAGAACCACTCAGGCAGCCATAGACATACCTAGAACATTCACTCAACCATAGACATACCTAGAAACCCTCACTCAACACAAACCCATACTCTAAACCCAACACCCCCCTTTTCCATATAACCACCCAAAACGAAACAAAAACACAAACATTACCCATGTCACACCCTGACCTAACTAAAATAATAAAGAAAACAAAGAATACAAAGGCCAGGGCGTGACAACTAAGTATATGTTGTGTAGTAAGCTGTTAGTAGCCCATGTGCCTCACCCTAATAATTTTGTCTATTTTCACCTCTTAATTTCACCTAAAGTTACTGTTCTGACTCGGTGGTGCACATGCAGCCTATAACCTGTGTTTAAGAAATGTAATCATTGAATATTGTAAGAGCTTTCACTGTCTGCTTATATGCCCACTTTATGTATCCTGCGGTTCTGACATGGTGTACAGGGAAAACACTGTAAGAACGGCCCATGTTCTGAATTCTATCGCTGTACATTAGATTACCAAGATGGCTTAGCAGTTCAGACGTCATTTTTTTCCCTCGTACTGTCTTGTCCTGTATATATATATATTTACACCTTCTTCGCATATCTTTTATTTTTTTTATTATCCAAGAACTCAACTACAAAAGCTTTCCTGCAACCCGCCTCACCAATTACAACAAAAAAAGTATTATTTACCTCAAATCTGAAAATCCACAGTGGAAGCTAACCAGGGGCTAATCAGAAGTTAGCCAGAAAGCTAACCAGAAGTCAGCCGAAAGCTAGCCGAAAGCTAATCTGAAGCTGCCCAGAAGTTAGCCGGCTTGCTGGCTAGCTTTGGTGTTTCAGCTGCCCACGTTTTGTGGTCATCAGCTATTCCTTTAGCTCGATAATCTACCGGCACTTTTGTGCAACGCGACTCGGACCGGAGCATACCGGGCCTTTTTTTTTCTCTCAGTTTCCCCGGATTTCAGCCGCAGGCTCTGGACATTTGCACCTTGATTTCGCAGCTAGCTAGCTGCAAACCGTGTGACTATTGGCTTACGTCGATCCCGGAGCAAACTTAAACTATTCCGGAGCTAGCCAGCTGAGGAGTTCCATCAGCCATTCCTGGGCTACAGTCACCTATCCGGACCCGGGTTTTTTTTGCTGCAGATACGGAGCCCCACCGGGCCTTCATGATTGACTGCCGACGTTATCTGCCCGAGGGAGTTATCCAACTGGCACCTCCGTCGCGACGTTACCTGAACGCTCATCTGGGGCCCGCTAATCGTTAGCTGTCTTATCGGCTGTTATCTTAATAAGTATATTCGGACATTTTTATTTTATTTTTTCTTGGGTCACTATATCTATTTTGCCAATTGGATTGATCCCCTCTACAAGACACGGAACCCCACTAATCTACCGACGGAAACGCACGAGGTGCCTATAAATAGACCTCCATCCTATGCTATCTTGCTACCGATAGCCATCTACCCAGCCAGCTGTCTGGGTCGCCGTGACCCCAACCAACCTCTACTCACTGGACCCTTATTGATCACTCGATTAAGCATGCCTCTCCTTAATGTAAATATGCCTTGTCCATTGCTGTTCTGGTTAGTGTTTATTGGCTTATTTCACTGTAGGGCCTCTAGCCCTGCTCACTATACCATATCCAACCATTCAGTTCCACCACCCACATATGCGATGACATCACCTGGTTTCAATGATGTTTCTAGAGACAATATCTCTCTCATCATCACTCAATACCTAGGTTTACCTCCACTGTATTCACATCCTACCATACCTTTGTCTGTACATTATTCCTTGAAGCTATTTTATCGCCCCCAGAAACGTCCTTTTACTCTCTGTCCTAGACGTTCTAGACGACCAATTCTCATAGCTTTTAGCCGTACCCTTATCCTACTCCTCCTCTGTTCTTCTGGTGATGTAGAGGTGAATCCAGGCCCTGCAGTACCTAGCTCCACTCCTATTCCCCATGCGCTCTCTTTTGATGACTTCTGTAACCGTAATAGCCTTGGTTTCATGCATGTTAACATTAGAAGCCTCCTCCCTAAGTTTGTTTTGTTCACTGCTTTAGCTCACTCTGCCAACCCGGATGTTTTAGCCGTGTCTGAATCCTGGCTTAGAAAGACCACCAAAAATTCTGACATTTTCATCCCCAGCTACAAGATTTTCAGACAAGATAGAACGGCCAAAGGGGGCGGTGTTGCAATCTACTGCAAAGATTGCCTGCAGAGTTCTGTTTTACTATCCAGGTCTGTTCCCAAACAATTTGAACTTCTACTTTTAAAAATCCACCTCTCTAAAAACAAGTCTCTCACCGTTGCCGCCTGCTATAGACCACCCTCTGCCCCCAGCTGTGCTCTGGACACCATATGGGAACTGATTGCCCCCCATCTATCTTCAGAGCTCGTGCTGCTAGGCAACCTAAATTGGAACATGCTTAACACCCCAGTCATCCTACAATCTAAGCTTGATGCCCTCAATCTCACACAAATTATCAATGAACCTACCAGGTACCACCCCAATTCCGTAAACACGGGCACCCTCATAGATATCATCCTAACCAACTTGCCCTCCAAATACACCTCTGCTGTTTTCAACCAAGATCTCAGCGATCACTGCTTCATTGCCTGCATCCGTAATGGGTCAGCGATCAAACGACCTCCACTCATCACTGTCAAACGCTCCCTGAAACACTTCAGCGAGCAGGCCTTTCTGATCGACCTGGCCGAGGTATCCTGGAAGGATATTGATCTCATCCCGTCAGTAGAGGATGCCTTCCTCACCATCTTGAATAAGCATGCCCCATTCAAGAAATTTAGAACCAGGAACAGATATAGCCCTTGGTTCTCTCCTGACCTGACTGCCCTTAACCAACAGAAAAACATCCTATGGCGTTCTGCATTAGCATCGAACAGCCCCCGTGATATGCAACTTTTCAGGGAAGCTAGAAACCAATATACACAGGCAGTTAGAAAAGCCAAGGCTAGCTTTTTCAAGCAGAAATTTGCTTCCTGCAACACAAATTCAAAAAAGTTCTGGGACACTGTAAAGTCCATGGAGAATAAGAACACCTCCTCCCAGCTCCCAACTGCACTGAAGATAGGAAACACTGTCACCACCGACAAATCCACTATAATTGAGAATTTCAATAAGCATTTTTCTACGGCTGGCCATGCTTTCCACCTGGCTACCCCTACCCCGGTCAACAGCACTGCCCTCCCCTCTGCTACTCGCCCAAGCCTTCCCCATTTCTCTTTCTCCCAAATACAGTCAGCTGATGTTCTGAAAGAGCTACAAAATCTGGACCCTTACAAATCAGCCGGGCTAGATAATCTGGACCCTTTCTTTCTAAAACTATCTGCTGAAATTGTTGCCACCCCTATTACTAGCCTTTTCAACCTCTCTTTCGTGTCGTCTGAGATTCCCAAAGATTGGAAAGCAGCTGCGGTTATCCCCCTCTTCAAAGGGGGGGACACTCTTGACCCTAACAGCTACAGACCTATATCTATCCTACCCTGCCTTTCTAAGGTCTTCGAAAGCCAAGTCAACAAACAGATTACCGACCATTTCGAATCCCACCATACCTTCTCCACTATGCAATCTGGTTTCAGAGCTGGTCATGGGTGCACCTCAGCCACGCTCAAGGTCATAAACGATATCTTAACCGCCATCGATAGGAAACAATACTGTGCAGCCGTATTCATTGACCTGGCCAAGGCTTTTGACTCTGTCAATCACCACATCCTCATCGGCAGACTCGACAGCCTTGGTTTCTCTAATGATTGCCTCGCCTGGTTCACCAACTACTTCTCTGATCGAGTTCAGTGTGTCAAATCGGAGGGTCTGTTGTCCGGGCCTCTGGCAGTCTCTATGGGGGTGCCACAGGGTTCAATTCTTGGACCGACTCTCTTCTCTGTATACATCAATGATGTCGCTCTTGCTGCTGGTGATTTTCTGATCCATCTCTACGCAGACGACACTATTCTGTATACTTCTGGCCCTTCTTTTGACACTGTGTTAACAACCCGCCAGGCGAGCTTCAATGCCATACAACTCTCCTTCCGTGGCCTCCATTTGCTCTTAAATACAAGTAAAACTAAATGCATGCTCTTCAACCGATCGCTGCCTGCACCTGCCCGCCTGTCCAACATCACTACTCTGGACGGCTCTGACTTAGAATATGTGGACAACTACAAATACCTAGGTGTCTGGTTAGACTGTAAACTCTCCTTCCAGACTCACATCAAACATCTCCAATCCAAAGTTAAATCTAGAATTGGCTTCCTATTCCGCAACAAAGCATCCTTCACTCATGCTGCCAAACATACCCTTGTAAAACTGACCATCCTACCAATCCTCGACTTCGGTGATGTCATTTACAAAATAGCCTCCAAAACCCTACTCAATAAATTGGATGCAGTCTATCACAGTGCCATCCGTTTTGTCACCAAAGCCCCATATACTACCCACCACTGCGACCTGTACACTCTCGTTGGCTGGCCCTCACTTCATACTCGTCGTCAACCCCACTGGCTCCAGGTCATCTACAAGACCCTGCTAGGTAAAGTCCCCCCTTATCTCAGCTCGCTGGTCACCATAGCAGCACCTACCTGTAGCACGCGCTCCAGCAGGTATATCTCTCTGGTCACCCCCAAAATCAATTCTTCCTTTGGCCGCCTCTCCTTCCAGTTCTCTGCTGCCAATGACTGGAACGAACTACAAAAATCTCTGAAACTGGAAACACTTATCTCCCTCACTAGCTTTAAGCACCAGCTGTCAGAGCAGCTCATAGATTACTGCACCTGTACATAGCCCATCTATAATTTAGCCCAAACAACTACCTCTTTACGTACTGTATTTATTTATTTATTTATTTTGCTCCTTTGCACCCCATTATTTCTATCTCTACTTTTTTTCTATCTCTACTTTTTTCCTTTTTTTTTTTTACTTGCTATATTGTATTTACTTCGCCACCATGGCCTTTTTATATTTTTATTTATTTATATATATATTTTGTTTGCCTTCACCTCCCTTATCTCACCTCACTTGCTCATATTGTATATAGACTTATTTTTCACTGTTACTCCATGTGTAACTATGTGTTGTTGTATGTGTCGAGCTGCTTTGCTTTATCTTGGCCAGGTCGCAATTGTAAATGAGAACGTGTTCTCAATTTGCCTACCTGGTTAAATAAAGGTGAAATAAAAAAAACATTTCAAAAGTACTGAACAAATAGTTATATTGACTACATCCGTCCTAGCTCGTTCATTAATGTCTTAATCTAAATTACGGATTGCCTCTTATCGGCTTGTCGTCCCCTTATGCCACAGGTTGTACATCTCAATTGTCAGTAGAAACCACATTTGTTTAAACAAGTCAGCCATATCAGCTATGTTTTTTTAAAGGCAGGAAATGAGGCTGAATGAACTGTTTTGCTGCCAGACAAGGCTCCACTGATAGCCAGATGTAGCGGGTGTTGGGACTGCTGTTGGGACTCTGCTGTTGGGACAGCTTCATGTAGGCCCTAGTTTGTGAGTACCGTTTGTCACCGTTATAGTACAATTCATGTATTGTTTAGTGTTGTGTTGTGTGGTGACTTTGCTGGCATGCATCCCACTTCTTTTTTCTGTTGCCCCACCAAGATTTACATGCTAAAATCGCAACTGTCATCAACCATGTGTATTTCACTGCTACCTTGTATTGCTATTACAAGACGATGAAGATGTACAGTAGACATTGAAGACAGAGAAAATGTCACCACAGCTTTTGGATATTGTGATATATAAACTGAGTGATAATATTAAAAGTTTAGTCTGAAAGTCTAATCAAATATTATTCCTAAATTAACTGTTTTTTATGGGGATTGTTTTATTATGCTCATTAAATTTCAGCGATGGCGTGGACATTGACTCTAGGGTGGCATTTATTTTCTTTGGCACTTCTAACATCCATTTAATTGAACAACAACCCATTACTGAAGTTGTTTTTAAGAATGCCATTTTTATTAAATAATTGATAACTAAAAAGTAATCAATCATACCCTATTATAAATGCCTTGGGCAAGTGTCACATCTCCTATTCTCCTTCCAAAGGGCTTTAAATGTATTTTTGTTGATTTAAAGAAGGTTAACTACTGTATCTCTTTTAAAGAAAGCTTGACATTCCATGGTAAAAACAAGACCTTCCAAAGGTTTTCCAAAAAGTTTGCAACATGTTTCATTCTAACATGCTAATGTTACTTATCTGAAATGGCTAGCTAGTTAGCGGTGCGCGCTAGTAGCATTTCAATCGGTGATTTCGCTCGCTTAAAGACATTGAAGTAGTTGTTTCCCTTGCTCTGGAAGGGCGTTGGCTTTTGTGGAGCGATAGGTAGCGATGCTTTGAGGTGACTGTTGTTGCTGTGTTCAGAGGGCCCCTGGTTCAAGGCGAGGAGAGGGAAGGAAGACCAGAAGTCTGAGGTTTCACATTAAACTTGTTAGACCTGGTGACTAAGTTGAAGAATTTTGCATTTTTCAAACACATGAAACACCTTTTTCCTGCAATCTAGAGCCATAATCATTACGCTTAATTTTATGAAAAAAAATGTATAATCTGCATACCTCGAGCTGTCTGTATCCTCCTGACTTGTGATAATTTTTTTAAAGAAAATAAATATGATTCACTGTAATTGCTTGCTTTTCTTAAGTATACCGGCCTTGCCAGCAGGCATGCCAGCTAAGATAGTTAGACAAGCTAGCTGGTCTAAATTCATTGATAGCCTGAAACGGCTTCTTGGTAGCTAGTTATGAGGTTGGGAGATTGGGATCCTATCTGGGCTACCTAAAGCCATTTTCATAAAATTGGTTGGTGGCTAGTAGTATCACAGAGAAACAACACCAAAAACTGTAGCAAAAAAATATTTACATTTTACATTTTTAAACAGAAGAAATTTGAGGTCATGACATCGCCTTATTCTGGAACGTCACAGTGATCGTGTTGACTTAGTTGCAATTGTGTTTCTATTTCCGGAATAATTTGCGCGACGCTAGTGGCGCAAAAGTGGTACTTTTAGTTGAGAGCTTGATAGTTGTACACTGACAGAACCGCACAAAATCCTAAAATCGATCAACATGACAAGCATTATATGTTCAGTACGAGGCTGTCACAATAAGTGGATAAGAGGAGGTAGTTTTTACAACAGCAATGGTTCGAACACCAACCTCTAGGTCGATCTGAAAGTACCTGTGAAGCCCCATACGACCTGCATCCACCTCCTGAAGACGCAGAGTCTTTGAGGCTCTGGCTTAAAGCGCTAAACCTAAAGAAACCACCAAAACATCCATTTGTGTGCTCCAAACACTTATTTGTCAAGAAGCCTACAGTGGAGCATCCTCACCCAGAAAAATGGCTTGGCTACGATGCTTCACTCATGAAGAAGTGTTGTATGTTGGTCAGGCAGTCATCAATGACAGGTAAGCCAAACGCTTGAGCAGCTTGCCTGCTCTCATTTTGTGTCTTCCTCTTGTATCTAAGCACAGTCTCATAATAGTACAACTTATTTCCTCTACAACTCAATAAAACATTTCCGTTTTATATATACTTAATTATTATGATTATTAAATAGTATTAGTAGTGTCCATGCAGTATGGTGTTTTATTGTACGGTTTTGTTATTAATTGTCCATCGACTTGTTTAACAAGCCATACTGATTTCTGAACAGATGACACAACAGGCCAAATTCACCAAATTGAAAATGGGGATTGGCCAACACAGAAGGAATGGATATGCCTTCAGAGAAGGATGCCCAAACCCAATGGGAAGACCCATTTCTAAGTGATCACAACTACAGCTCAGGTGATCATGTAAAGCCCACTCACTACCTGTGAGGCAGGGGCACAGTGCCCAGCAGCACCTCTCCACAAAACCCTGCTGAGGAACGAAGCGGAACATCTCCTACCGCTCTATGAAGGTAGTTTTCAGTTAGACCTGACAGACCAACTCCTGATGACACTGATGACGCTGAAGCTCAACTTGCTGCAGCAGTACCTAGCAGAATGGTTCGGTGTTTCCCAGAGTATTGTCAGTCGAGTGATTAGTTATTTGATTGACACGATGGAAGAGAATCTGACGGAGTACATTCCATGGCTGCCGAGGGAGACCATCCGTGCTACAATGCCACAATGTTTTAAGGACCTCTTCCCAGGAACAACCTGCATTATTGACTGCTCAGAAACGGCTTTACAGAAGAGCAAGAATCTGGATTCAAGGGGGGAGTCATTCAGCCATTAATACGCCCAGAACACTATCAAGTACCTGGTGGCCATTGCACCTTGTGGTCTTGTGATGTTCATCTCCTCAGCATACAGTATGGCGGTAGATGTAGCGACAGATATACAGTATAACATCGGATTTTGGGTTCCTGGAGTACCTCTGTCCGGGTGATGAGGTCATGGCTGACCGGGGCTTCACAGTCCGTGATCGGCTACAAGAGAGGAAGGTCAAATGAACAATTCCAGCCTTCACAAAAAGTGGCGCACAGCTGTCACAGGAGGACACCACAAGTACAAGACGGATAGCTAACATGAGGGTTCATGTGGAACGCGTAATTCAAAGGCTCAAACGGTTTGGAATCATCTCACAGACAGTGCCAATCCACATCTCATCTAAAATGGACAAAATACTTAGAATCTGTGCTGCCCTGCGTAACCTGCGTGTCGATATCATTCATGAAGATGCTGAATGAGCTGACCAGTCAAATGCCATTCACATGAATTATAATTGTCTAAATTTACGCGAAATACATTTCGATTCATTCTCTAACAACTCGACTTAATTATTTGTTTTAGACACTCATTAATATCAATACAAACAACACTGTGACTGTTGACGCATTAAGTCAAAGCTTTTTAAATGAAACACAATGGGTTAACAGTATCTGCAAACAGGAGAGACATCTGACTACATACGTCTACAGAGCTGCATATATTTGTCACTCATTGACAATCTGCCTGCCTGATGCTCCTCAACAATAAATGGCAGCATGTGTGTAAAGTAGAATGCCTTCAACCTCAGGACAGCCTCTGCACAGAACTGTGCGTCATAGGGAACAGGGATGACAACTTGCTGGGACGGAGTCCAGATGAGCATCTTACTTTCTCTCAGTCCTGTGCAAAACATACCAAATTGCACCTGCGTGTAGTTGCCACGTGGCCCACGTGGTTGCAGTTGGGGTGTGCCCTCCACCACCTGCACATCACAGGCTTTCCCATTGAAGACATCATCCAGAGAATCACAGCACTTCCCCGTGACCGGACACTTGATCTCCAACAGCTCCTTGGAGTTCTGCACTCCGTCAGGGTTTGCTGATAGCCATGGCTCTTCAACACTGACAACAGTGCCTCTGTGGTCCACGGAATATCCACAGTCTTCCAGTCACTGGGAGGCCATCAGCTCATTATTTTTCCCGTAGCATGTGGCTGCATTCCTTCGGAACCTGGGATACAGATGCTCCTGGAGAAACTTACCAGGGTTGGTGGATTCCCTGTCAGGGACTGAGCTGAGCTTGCAGTAACTCGAAGCTTCCTTGAGTCATGCCACAAGTGTGAGGCACTCTGCTCCTTTGTGATCTGTTCCAAAACAGTCGACTGGGTTGGGTCAAATTTCACAAATTCATTATAGAAGGACAGGCACTTCTGGCAGTTGTAACTGACATGCTCTCCCTGTGGCTCTGAAAGAGTCGAGAATCTATATTAAGTTATTATATGGAGTTTGAAAGCATTGAACAGAAGAGACACACATCAGATCAAATATGTTAAAATGGTACAGCCACAAATAAATATTCCTTTCAGTCCAATTTTACCTGGGATGCTACTGGCTGTGATATTATTGTCGGTTCAGCATTAACACACTTATAGAGCAGACTCTCCACAGGCAGATTCACATGCAGGAGTGGGAGGCAGGGGTGGACATTCTGGACGCTTTTCTGCATATTGGTCACTGGCCTTATGGTGTGTGAAGTCAAAGCTGTTAAACCACATTGGCTCAAGGTTCCTCCGAGTCCCTTCGTACCATTGTCTCTGCTTATCTGTGGCAGGCTATGCCAGTTAGCCTACTGGACACTGAGATAGAATGTTTGTTACAAAAAAAGAAATTCAGAGAAAATCCCCTTATTAACAGCTGTGTGACTGAGGACTATGTAATCAAAACATAATCAGAACACATGCAAGTTTGATCATAAACGTACCTTGCTATTGTTCCCAATGAGATGACTTATACTTACCATACTTTAGGCATTACCCCCAACCACAAGGATATTTTACAAACCTTATTCACCCAGAAAAACTATAACACTAAAGAAATACATGTGATGCAGACATGTTTAAATAAATGTTATACCTTACTCACCTAGACTCCATAAACCTACCTTGCTTCACCGGCATGAGATTTGACAGGATACTTACAGATTACCCACATGAATACAGCAGTTCTGTTGATCCACAAATACATGTTGACATAACCAATACATCATGACATTCTCCATTCAGCTCTCATCCAACAAAACGTTTGGTCTAACTGCTATGTTAAGCCGGACTATTTTATCATTCTGTGTCTAGGTAAGGCAGTATTGCGCACTTTCATCTGTAAAAAGAACAAATAAAATAGGCTATACACATAAATTACAAGACCAAGTAATGCGGAGATTGATCATAGATATCATCTGAGAACTATCATAACGTTAGCCTATGGATTATAGTGTCAGTCACCACAACACGTGTAGGCTGCTTGTACGGTGTAATCGCTTAAATTAAGTAATGTTAGACTTAGAAGTGCTAGCGCCTTTGCTTATTAGCCTACCTTCCACAAAATTGAGGCTGCGTAACTTTCCAAGGCCAGCGATGCAAGAGCATCCAGCCGTCTCTACTGATCCGTTGTTGGATACAAGTACCCATGCAGAGTGGCAAGTAAGAGCTGCTTGATTGGCTGGGCTGAACATCGGCCTTCAAAAATACCAATCCTTTTCCCTCCTGGTGAAGAAGAACTCAGTCCACCTTACCATTGTGGAGGTACTGACAGGCCTCTGTACTCTTGTAATTTTTCATAGTGGAACCATCCACTCCCAAGGAGAGCACGAAGTATATAAAAATGTCCCCATATGTAACTCTATCATGTCATCCACACAATTATTAATCATGGACGGATGGGGCACCGTGATACCACCCGACCTACGGAAAGCCATTTGTGTGTGTTCTCAAATGTGAGCCATGTTTTGTTTTTGTATATTTGTTAAGATGTGTTAATGTTGCGCGTTTTTAATTATTAGCTAGCCACCGCTCGGAGGTAATTCGCTAGCGTTGACGGAAGTTGTGAAACGGAAACGCAAACACAAATCGCGTTCGAAAGGGAACTGGGTCAAGTGGGCAAGACTACTTAAGGTGAATACAGGACAAAACAAATGGACAAAGTAACTTGGTAGCACAGGCATTCACCTTTCTAAAACCAGCCATCACCTTCATGAGTGTTGCAGTATCATTCAGAACAATCTTCATAACACATTTATTCAACGTTATTTGAGGCTTGTCTCCAGAAACTCTTCAGTTAAACAATTGTCCGAGAATTGTAATGTGTTTTAGGAGGTGTGAAAATCTGACCTCACTAGAAGCTCTGTACAGGCCCGTATCATGATTTATCAAATAAACTTTGTTCTTTAAACGGCATTTGTCAGTGAAAGTGTGTTGGAGATATGTTCTCTGGAATGTTAATCATAAGAGATTAAATCTGCACTCACCACAATAGTTGAAACTCATAGAGGAACTAAACGCATCAAGTGAGACTGCCAGATAGTTTTGTCTACGTTTTTGAGTTTTTCTTTAAAACATGGGTTACTTTGACTCGTGCATCAGGGATAGGTCAGGAATGGGCCACATCCGGATTTTTTTTTAACCGATTTGTATTTCAAAATCAGTTTGCAGGCCGAAAAAAGGGAAGCTATTTCAATAGAACTTGATTATAATTTATACATACCGTATATCAAGTTTAAGAAGCTCAAGTGAAGCCTGGAGTCCTCTTTTCATCCAAAAGAATCATGTCTTGTGGAAAAGAGAAGTATGTACATTCATGTGCATTTAGAGACAACAATGATAGGTAGCAGCTGGCAATGTGTGGCAGCTGGCAATTTGTTTAGCTTAAAGGAGTAACACAAATGATTTGAAGTTGCAGAGCCATTTTGGACTGCCCAGTACATGTATCTCTACTCCCCATGCTCTCTTTCTTTCATTCTTTCTTTCTTTCTTTCTTTCTTTCTCTCTTTCTTTCTCTCTCTCTCTCTCTGTACAGAGCGTTACCTAGGCACAGAGACTTTTCCGTGGCTGTTTTTCCGTAAATGTCTAGGGTAAAAGGTCAGTGTGTGGGCTGGATGACAGCGCTATTGCTTTAAACCTCTCCATCGGCAGGCCTTCTTCCAGGGGCTTTTTTTCTGCTGCAGCTGCAGGCCCTATCATGACCCATGAACCTATAGCCTTCATACCCAAATTCTTCACATTCACAGAGCAGCAACATTTCAACCTTACATGCCTTGTACACACCAACTACTTTCTCGGAGAACGGTCAGTGAAGATCGCGTTGAAGATTCTCTGCATTTCAGCTAAAAAGTGGTTGTTTGTCATCTTCAGACCAGGCCTAATGGTTATACGGTCTCGTGAGCCGCTCTCGTTCTTTTCGTTGCTGACCGTGCAGACGGAGACGACGACTCAGACGAGAGACAAAGGTGTGTTTTTATGAGAACAGCTGTTAAACTCACGGCGTGTTCTGTTGTTGACTCCCACATGCACGAGAATGTGAGATTCCAACTGATCTCTGGGTAGGGGCTAGGGAGGTAGCGACAAGACAAAATACAGATAAAAGTAGCACGCCCCTCTTCCTGGGAGAGCCATTCTCTAGGCTATTTATGGCAGCATCGCAACTCATTGAACTGTTACACTATCTACATGTTTGACAAGATTGGAAAACCTCACAGGGACACCTGTATCAAGCTCCAAGTCGTTAACTTTACAGGATGTCAAGATGCAGCGTAGGATTCTGCTAAACAGAGAGCATATAGCGTTTTTATTAAACCAGGTCCATTCTCATATTCTCATTCAACATTTAATTTATCATAGCTTCTCATAACATACGAGAGCAGTTTATTCGGTGTGTGAGTCATCCCTTGACTATAAAATCTCAGTTTTTCATAAATAAGGCAATCTCTCAAAGGCAACATTCTTTTATGAAAATATGGAGAGGTCTAGTTTCCAAAAGAGCTCTGGTGGCTATGGAGGCTATGGTGGCTAACCCATCTTAAAGTATACATGTCCTGCATACCAGCATTTACCAGTGCTGTATCCACAACATGTGATTGCATAACATCCCACATGCAGGTCAAACAACCCTGATTTTCAAGAAGGGGGTCCTTTCTGTTTCAGGAAATAGATGTTTTCAGAGAATAGTCTTATCTTGGAGCTTCTCTTTTTCTGTTCCCCTTCTCAAACGTCTTTCTTTAGTTAGTAGGAGGAGAGCTGGAACTAAATGTGAGTTACAGTAGTCCTGTAATTGAATGTTCCTCTTCTCCAGCCTCTATTTTTAGACTCGGTGAAGGGTCTTATGCAACCTCACTGTAAAACGTTGCGGGAACGTTCACGCGGCACTCGTTGGGCATTTAAAAAAACAACACGGAGAAGGTTTCTTTTTCGAGAGCTGACATATATGTCACGTAGCGGATGCTTCTGAAATACCCCATCATATCTTCATTTGCACCACCGCTGAACAACATGAGGGAAATGGCCAGTTCACATGACACAACAGTCTATTAGTGGCGTAATGTATCAATGGTCGATGGCCATGAAGAGTAACTCCCTTGCGTTGGTCAAATAGCGCCTTCATTTTTAAAATCTTTATTCATCCACATATTATGTGCTTGCATTAGATCAGCCTGCTATTAAACTCTATTAGGCCTACAACTAACAATAGCAAGACTTACAGTATCTACATTCAAAATCATACGTCAGTGCTTGCCCTCTTTTGCAACAGTCTAAAAACAGACATTTTACAACGTCTGCATGCAGTAGACTGTTAAATGAGTGGTTATTTCATCCGTATTAGAATACCAGAAGACTCCAAAAACAAACAGATTCAGCTTAATCCTGCTCAGAGCGAAAAAATCAAGTTGCTAAAGGAAACGGCCAGACGGAATGGTTTATGCCGCGATAATCTCCTGCGGGCATCTTGATTGTGTGTTGGCAAAACATCAGCAGCGGCACATCGACCGCTGGCCCACACGGCAATTACACTGTGCTCTTATCAGAATGAATAGCATGCCTGTTGTCAGCCCGGGCTTAACAGCAGGTAACCATGCACTCTCTCTGGGCTGTCCCGACACTACTATTACACCTCTCTATCTCTCTCTTTCTCTCTTTCTCTCTCTCTCGCGCTCTGTCTGTCTGTTTCTGTCTCTCTCTCTCTCTCAGGTCACGAAAGCACACTTATTGCAGACCCCTCGCCTTGCACTCTGTCATTCCTGTCACCGGCCACTCATGACCTCTCTCATACTTATGGGGACTTTCACTCACCAAAGCTATTTTGGGATTTACAGTGCAATGGAGAAGACTATAGGATAGCAGTTGGAGAAGTTTATTTCAGTACACAGTCTTCTTATCCTTTTATTCATTGCATATCTTTTTATATAACTAGTGTCTCCGATGAAATTCGGGAAAAACCAACAACACGACAAATAAATGTACACAACTATCCTAAATGAGAAGAAAGTGTGTCAAAAGGTCCCCTCAGAATGACCCCAACACAGCCGCAACATCTTTCAGATCAACCTCCCCCAGTACATAATTGTTCCTTTGACCTTTCGAGTCTTAATGTCATTTGTGGTAACCATTCCAGGAGTTTGATTAAACGCTGCTTATCCTAACATCCACAGCAGATGGGCCGGGATCATGTGCTTCAGTTCCACAGCACCCTAATTTAATCAACAGCACCTGAGGGTTTGCAGGAGATTCTTTGCAGACCAGTCCTGCATGCAGCTCCCTACTGCTGTATTGCAGATATTTTCCTCTGGTTCGAAGATTACCGAAGGAAGTCCAGACGAACTCCCATGCAAACCTCTTGTTGTCTATTCATTCAACCCTCACAGTGAGCTCCTATAACGTTGGGTGTCGGTAGATATAATAATTCTGAGGACTGATGGATCAAGGCCCGTCTGATGTGTACACACAAGTATATGACAGGCTCTTCCTCTTCTGTAAATAGGAAGTTGTCGATGGAAGAAACTAAAGACAAAGTCTTCTTACGTATGGCAGCAGTCTAAAGATAGGCCATAAGAGGAGTCCAAGCAGGTATTACATTATAGCTGCTTTGACCTCGCATAATGGGGAAAGATAAATGATACCTTCACCGGCTGTGTTTAAAGTAGGATAGTCTTTCCTCATGCATTGGGGTCTGGCAGAAAAGGGCTTCCATGGGGTTTAATGCTCCCACAATGAGTCCAAACATGTTTGTTTATTTTTATAATTCTAAAGACTTTTTTCTCTCCCTTCGACTCCGGGAATTTCCATGGAATTGTGTTTAGGATTCCTTCTGTGGAGCTGTGTGCGTGCGTGCGTGCGTATCCCTTGGAATGAGAGTATGATTCTCTCTCTCTCTCTCTCTCTCTCTCTCTCTCTCTCTCTCTCTCTCTCTCTCGCTCTCGCTCTTTTCTCTTCTTCATTCTGTCTTTGCTTTGAGCTGTTCTCCCTGGACGAGCTGCTGCTGGAAGGATCCCATCTGGACGCCACTTGTCTAGGCTGTTGGGTAAACAACAGGCAGGCAGGGGAGGAAAAATGTGGCAATTGAGTATCGCAAGAGTTGAACCATTAGATTTATCTGTAAACAACCTCGTGACAATGGAATTTCCATGCATTTAGTCAACGTTTGGCCAAGTTAACGGAGCGGACATCAAGGCTAGTATGGTTCCACTTTCTGAGTGGCCTTATTACCTTCATAACAGTCAATGAATGTCCTTGTCTGTGTCGTTATCTACTGTCATCACTTAAGTCAGAAATGTGACGTTTGAAACTGGAAGTCTATTCCTTTACTTGTAGTTTCATTTTCAAGGGGACTTTTAGAGTTTAATGCTAACATTTAGGGCTCCCGAGTGGCGCAGCGGTCTGAGACACTGCAGCTCAGTGCTAGAGGCGTCACTACAGACCTTGGTTCAATTCCAGGCTGTATCACAACCGGCCGTGATTGGGAGTCCCATAGGGTGGTGCACAATTCGCCCAGAGTCGTTCGGTCTGGCCGGGGTAGGTCGTCATTGTAAATAAGAATTTGTTCTTAAATGACTTGCCTAGTTAAATAAAATACAAATTATGTTGGAGTGTGTGTTCTTGCTAAATAAAGGACTTTCACAACATTGCCATTTAGCTTCCATTTACCGTTCTACCAATCACCTTCTTTGCCCTGAACACATCTTAGTGAGTTCAGGAGACATCACTTCATCATCAGAGCTGAGATGACCATCTAAACATTGGTTTTCTCCAAGATATACAAGTCAAACTGTATTCCAATTATCACTGTTTGCTGCAGACTGTACTCACTTCTCCACTCTTTTCCACATACAGTATTTCTAATGCTGCTTTTGCCTTGTTGCTGTTCTCCTCTCCACCATGCGAGCCTGTGCTCCAGGAGGTGAGCTCCTGTAGCTAAGAGTACAGCTCCACCATCAGAGACATGTGTAAGAGGATATCCCCCCACAGCCCGCAGTTCCACGGCGGACTCCAAGTATCCGAGCCAGGGACCTGGGAGACTGGAAAGCAACTTAATCTGAGCCCCTACAGTCCCTATATAAATGAGACAGTCAGTCAGCCTCAGCCTCCCACTCCTCTCACATCTGTCTGGGATAGAGATCAAGCTCTCTCAACCACCACAGGCTCTCCTTCTCCTCCTGCTCCCTCATGCTGGAGCGGAAGACGACAGACTGACTCATGGGGCCGGAGGTAAACAGTTCCTGGCCAATTGTTTTGGGAGACATCTTGGAAAAGGGTTCAAGGGTTTGCTGTAGGGAGGTTGCATCCTGTGTTACGTGGTCATGGTCTCCCAATGTTTTCTAGAGAGTGGGAGAATGTTGGCTATAAGTTGTTGGCTATATATTATAAGTACAACTGCAAAAATGTATAGGCACACTTTTTCTTTCAAGGCTATCATTAGCTTTTAACAGAGAAATAGGTTAAAGAGGGCTTGGAGAACGATCTGGGCCCCATGTGATGCTCTCAATCCCCAATGTAAATACTTGCTCATTGACTCTTGCCATGTCAGCCTGCTCTATATATGCTGTACTCCTCTGCAAAAATGCCAATACTTAAAAAGAAGTTGAAATATACTCACCAGTTGAGCGTCTGAATCACGATCATTGTCCAGTGTTCCAGAGATGGTTATTTATAGGCTTAATAACTGCTTGAAAAACAGTGTAATAACTAATTGACTCCATTGTTATACGATATCCCGCTTTTAAACCCAACAGTGTCTACATTTGATAGTTATCAGTATTAAAAATGGTTGGTATTCAGCAGAGTGAAACAGAGTGGGTCAAACTTAAAGCTTACCATTTTGGGCCAACAACACTTTGCAGTTTAAATCCCCAGTAAGTAGGCGTTCTCATTCATGCTTTCCCTCAGAGGAATGCAGCGTTATCACCCTGGTTTCAGCTAAACCCAAGCACCTGACAAATAGGCACATTAGTTGTCCTTAATTAAACAAGAAGAAATGCTGCGAAACAAATCAAAACGTGGTAATTTTGAGTAACACAATACTTTAAAAAATGGTGTATAAAGAGGTATTATTAATAGCTGAAAGATTATTAGGGCTGTAAGTATACCCCGGGATGCATATTTTCTATCACAATTGAGTAAGGCTGCAAGTACGTTTTCTATCGCAATTGTATATATCGTGTAGAATTCTCTTGTAGAAGGGACGGCGACAAGTTCCCCCTGTTGCCGTGGAATGGCAGTGACCATTTAAAGTAAAACCTTTCAACCTTGAGTCATGTTTATGTGGCACCTTGATAAAGAGCTGAGTCTCCACAAGCCCTCATTGCATAAAGAGGAGATCCCTATGTGACTCTGTGTGCGTGTGCACGCACATGTGTGTGTGAATGTGTATGTCAGAGTGTGTGTGCTTGCGTGCATGGAGTGAATGCATGTGTGTGTTTGTGCGTGTGTGTGTGTGTGTGTGTGTGTGTGTGTGTGTGTGTGTGTTTGTGTGTGTGTAGGGCAGATAATGTGGGGTACAATAGAACACAAACAGTCTTGGTGCTAGTTACCGCTTCTTCTTCCCACTGTAATGCGCTCATAACTTTGAACTCCCAGATACCACAAAACACCTGTAGGCACTGTTTAGACTGAGAGATGCAATATGCATGTATGTATATAGTATAGTAGAGCAGAGCAGAGAGTTGGGTGTGATCATTTCTTCTCAGAACTGGTACGGTTAAAGTGTGATGTCTAGGATAAGAAACCTCTGTAGCTGTACTGTGACAATAACGAAATGCAAAACATTGATGAGTTCACAGGCCAAGTAGACAACCATAATGTCAATTATGCAGGTCCTACCTCAGGAATGCAAACTCATTTCCTCCATCATACGTCTCTTGGCCAACCAATTCTACACAAACCTCCTCTCGACAATGTCAGAAGCAATGTTGGAATGAGACATTGCTGGTGAAAACGGTGCATTGTACCACAAGAGACACAGCTTGTGGCACGGTTTGTCAAATGAATTATAAACACACTGTAGCTCTTAGTTTTAAGAACAACATGCAGATTAAACATGACGATCACAGAGCTTCATTCAGTGTCATTACCTATTACGTAGGATGCTTAAATCAACTGAGACATAATAGCTAGTGATTTCGCGACCCAATATTTGAAAGGCTGTTTTGGTTCTCCCCAGTCATGCAGATGAGGGAGGTTGAATGACCCGAGTGCGTTCCCATCACAGTTGGTCCCTGACATCCACTGTCTGACCCCAGACTAATAATTCAACACTTTTATGGGTCTGTATGTGTTTTTATTGGTCAAAAAGGTCCTTTGATGTAGAGAGGAAATTATACAAAAGGCAAGGCCAACGATCATCCATACACAGACAGGCCTTTGTGCTCTTTTGATAGCCGGATCACTAAATGCTTAGTTAATCATGAACACCTTATGAACGCGCCCGTGACTAACCTGTGTACTGTGCAAGTCAAACAGTCCTGCACTTTGGACTGAGATGTTTGGATATACAATACGGGAATTATTAAGTAAATGGGAACAACGTGCCATGTAAGGCAAGGCAAGCAAACAAAGTCTGATGCTGACAAAACAGTATAAAATTGTATCTCTCAAGCGTCTTTCAGGGGAAGTGAGGGGTTATAATTCTGGCATGACCTTTGTTTACTCTGTGACTTACACACAGTTTTAAGCCTTTATATTTGTACCATTGATTCATAATGGGCTATACTGGTATTATCGACACTTAGGTCAAGAGCTTGTTACAAAACCTTTGTCTGATGTGACAGGTGTTACGCTCTTATGCAAGTAAGAACATTAAAGCCGCAATATGTGTACTTTTTGGGCGACCCTACCAAATTCACATAGAAACATAGATCTGTCATTATCATTGAAAGCAAGTCTAAGAAGCAGTAGATCTGTTCTATGTGCTCTAATTTCTATGCTTCCCGTTCTTAAGTTTAGTTTTTGCATCTTTTACTTTCAGTTTTATACACCAGCTTCAAACATCCGAAAATACTATATTTTGGGTTATTGAAAAGACATTTCACAGCGGTTTAGACGGTACAATGGTTCTCTGAATTATCTTTGCTTGTTTTGTCATATAAACTAAAATTAGGCAAACTATTAGAATTTTTGCAACCAGGAAATGGCAGAGCGATTTCTGCATAGCGCAGCTTTAACCATAGTCGCCAAAAGTAATTATCCCATGCTAAACGCATACAGAGATCAGATAATAATCCATTTTATGACAAATCAGCATGTTCAACAAGGCTCTGCGCTATAAGCCCATAAATGCTTGAGGTTTGCACACACCACAAAGGATCTGTTTGCTTGATCTTCTTGGCTCCTCCAATTCACCAATTCATCAATGTGCCTAACCAGCTGACACTGTTTGTTCAGGTTTAGAGCCCTGGCTATTTGTTTTCCCCTTCAGTGGAGCGCACCACCACTTGGTTGCAGCAGTGCGTAAGTGCTCCTCCACAGGGTCACCAACCTGGCCACCCAGCAGGCAGTGCGTCACCTGGAGATAAGAGATCTGATGATGAGGTCTGGCTGTGGAACATCACTGCATTCAGAGGTAATCTACCATTAAATGTGGCACATTGATTGAGCCACCGGTCTCCAGATGTTGCTCTCTGTGTGTGGCACTTCCTTTACACACCTCTGTATTGTCCCTTAAGGACATCATAAAAGTATAATAACATGAGTGAGTAGGAAAGAGGATTGACTTTTTCCAACAAGGAAATCAGTGAATACTCCATGTGGCTTGACACAACTAGTAATTATCTGAAGTTCACAAGCTATAATTCAATGGTCTCATAAATAATGGATGACATTGGGTTAGATAGAGGATGACTTTGGGGCGGCAGGTAGCCTAGTGTTTACAGCGTTGGGCCAGTAACCGAAAGGTTCTGGATTGAATCCCTGAGCTGATGAGGTAAAAATCTGTCGTTCTGCTCCTGAACAAGGGAGTTAACCCACTGTTCCCTGGTAGGTCATCATTTTAAATAAAAAAAAATGTTCTTAACGGACTTGCCTAGTTAAATGAATAAAAAAAAAAAAAAGATAGCTTTTAAGCGCAAATAAAAACAATGCCTCTGTATTTTTTGAAATCATGAGAAGTTTTTAGCCACAACTTTTAGATAACTCCATATATAAATTCAGAAAAGAATACGGACTATTTCGATTAGGTGAATTCAAATCCATAATCATATTTACACAATCATTTTCACAGAAGCTGTTATAACAACTGCAGTAGGTTTATCTTCTTGTGCAGTAGTGGCAACAGTGCTTCATAATAACAAAAACGGTATTATAAATATTCAGTTGACCTGCTCTTGTGGCCTATACCATACCATATGCTATACTTATCGTGCAAGCTTGGATTTTATTGTTGGATCACAACCAAATCATCACATGCCCTTGTGCTACATTTCGAGGGTGCTGTCCCTTTAAGAGTCGGCAACGCTCGTTGAATTCACAGCGCCGTCGCTGAAAGTTTTGAGGCCATGCAAGTAGGATACTCTGCTGTAGTTTGGATACTGAAGGAAGTGACGGGACTGAATGAGAAAAAAAAAAGAAAATATATGAGGATAAAAACAGAAAGCAGATTACGAAGCAACGTGCTGTGTTACGATCGAGAGAGAGAGAGTGGGATACTACATCGCGCATGATTCTGATATGCATTGAAGTCGTGCGGGTCAAAGTTTTTTTTTTAGTTGTTTCGAAGTAGCTGTGAAATGAAAAGCAGAGATTGAACGCTTGATCGAGATGGGTTTACCTACTGTATGCGTTTGACAATTCACCCGAGTCGCGTTAATGTTTGTACAAAATCAAATCAATCACGGCATGAATTATAGCGTAAAGCATGGAAGACGAACAACTGGTTGGATTTCATATATATATATATATATTTTTACAAATAATAGATCGCAAAGGGGCTACCTGTTGAAACTGAAATGCTACTAAATAATTATATGTTAATATTGAATAGAGACGGTTGGATTTCTCCTGGACTTTAGTATTTTTCCTCTGTCAAGTTCAGTTCTGCGTCTTCTGGAATGTTTGGGAGTTGTGTTCCACCGGTTTCAGCTCGAATAAATGCATTTCTCTGGGCACTAATATTTTTAACAACGTTCGGACTTTGTTCAGAGCTGAAAGTTCGTGTTCGTTTAGCTGATGGACAAATCACCGAGGAAGTTCTAGAAGCAGACAGTGAAAAAGACTCCATCACACTTGAGTTCAAACAGGAAGATGGAACTCTCATAACATTTGTCGCTGACTTCAAACAGGTGAGCGCCTCCAAATGTGTTTTGCCCCACACCTTCATTGTTCTGTGTTGGGGTTATTGCCCAATGACCACCCATGTTGCCAGCCTGATCAGCGGTAATGCCGATGTTGAATGCAGACTATTATACCACCATGTAACTAATTTAGAAAACAGTACACCATAGCCTAATCGTGTTAGTCTAGCCTGTGTCATTTCAGTGCTGATGAGTTGACTCCCTGGCCATGGGCCCTCCTCTCCTCATGCTGGTAAATTCCTCAGCATGCATGAGTGGATAATGTGAGGTGGCACAACAAACTGAATATTGAATTAGGCTCTCACTTGTAAGGATCGGTTTAGGAATGCTATTCTTACTCTTTTGCACTACAACTCGTGTCTTTTACTCTGAGCCTGCTCAGTCCTCTCAACACAGAAGGGCCTAGTCGGAGAGCAAGGGCATCCATCTACTCCAGTGGTTCACAAACTTTGTTGTGCCAGGGACCGGAAAGCTATGGTCCTTCTTTCGTGCAGGACCAGTTCCATTAAACAAATGGCTACATTAAAACTAGCACAAAATAACCGACTAAGCCTAAACCAGTGTCCGCTAACCATAAGGGACCCGTCAGCAATATCGGTGCTGGTACCGGTGCTGGTCCATGGGCCAGAGGTTGAGAAACACTCACTGCTTCAGTGTGACATGTGAACCAGCACATATGCAGCCTGTTGCCCGGGTGCCTCTGGTCACTGTGCACTACACTCCGACACAGACCAAAGGCATGCGTCTGTGATTGTTGCAATCCCACAGAAACGGACAGCCTTCGCAAGAAGTGAAAGGGGGGGAGATTTTCTAGGACTAAGTGGGCATGTCTGACCTTTTTGATCTGTGGTATGGTTCACAAATCAAATGGGGAAATTTTGTGATTAAAAGAGGCCGGCGCGTTGCCAAATCGGCGATGACACATCTCTGAGCACATCACACCATGGTGGTGAAGCCTGTTTAGACAAATTAGCTACAGGCCTCTTTCCTCTTGGTTTCCTCTCTGTTTGAGCAGTTCCACTTGGAGGCCTGCCTCTCCATTCGGTTTACATGTGCTTCTCATTTAACTCTCTATCTCAAGTATTCATGGGAAGTTGGATCAACTTTGACTTCAAGCGGTCATGCAGAATTTACTGCTCAGATCCGCATCTGGAAAGGAAAGCGCTTAAACGGGATATCAAACAATGGGTAGCAGTGAATGGACAGAGTAGATATATATATATATATATGAATGGATTTGTTGCTGTAATGATTTTGTTCACGGGACCAACCAGCTAGGTGTGTAGATGCTGTTATGATCAGTCATAGCCTCATGCCAAAATCCCCGTGAGTTGGCATGGGTTGTGAGAACACAGAAGTAGTGTAATCTATGGGATCAGTACAACTATGAGAATCGGAATGAGTCATTCTGTGATAAGAAGGGGGGGGGGGGGGGTTGAGCTGAAAATTTTACATGGACGTGTGGTGAAATGATATGGCTACCTAACAAACCACACCTCAATCTGTAGGAATGGATAAATCTTATTCACCATTTGCATGAAAACAGCTGGAATGTGTATATTGATTTACAATGTTCAAGCAAGCGCTTGACTCCAAAATGTATCCCCTGATTCCCAAAAATAAATTTTTACAAAAAAAGGGTGATGCAATTGCCAAAGTCTCTATACTAACATCAAAAGACCACTGCTTTACATTGAACTCCAATGTTGTGGCACATTCAGAATTACCCAGAAGTAGCAGTTACGATATCAGAACAGTGCTTTTGCCAACCTGATAAGGTACTGATTACTTTAAAACAAGTAGGGCAGGGTACCCCAACCGAATTTGGCCCGCGTGTGTTTTTTATTTTTATATCTAATGATTGTGTGTGTTGTTGGACTGTTAAAAACACCAGCAAATCAGCACTAAGTTATTTTAATTTTGGATATCTGTTACAAAGTATTCCCATGCATAATATAGAGAGAAACAGTATGTAATCGTGTAAGCAAGGTTTGAAATATTGATTTAGTTAAATATTAAATCAGTTTGGGCTTCTTGCGGTCAATTTGCACTTGACAAATTATTTGTAATTATGTTTCGGCCCCCTGACCATCCTCTCAAAAAAAGATTGGCCCGTGGCTGAATCTAGTTGATGATCCCTGAAGTAGGGCATCCTATTCTAATTCGTGTATTTTTAAGTCTCTAGTCTAAGACGACCTAATGTGAAAACTAGAGGTCGACCAGTTATGATTTTTCAACGCCGATACTGATTATTGGAGGACCAAAAAAAGCCGATGCCGATTAATCAGCCGATTTATTTTATTTTTAAATTTATTTGTATTTATTTATTTGTAGTAATGACAATTACAACAATACTGAATGAATGAACACTTATTTTAACTTAATATAATACATCAATAAAATCAATTTAGCTTCAAATAAATATGAAACATGTTCAATTTGGTTTAAATAAAGCAAAAACAAAGTGTTGGAGAAGAAAGTAAAAGTGCAATATGTGTCATGTAAGAAAGCTAATGTTTAAGTTCCTTTCTCAGAACATGAGAACATATGAAAGCTGGTGGTTCCTTTTAACATGAGTCTTCAATATTCCCAGGTAAGAAGTTTTAGGTTGTAGTTATTATAGGAATTATAGGACTATTTTATACGATTTGTATTTCATATACCTTTGACGATTGGATGTTCTTATAGGCACTTTAGTATTGCCAGTGTAACAGTATAGCTTCCATCCCTCTCCTCGCCGCTACCTGGGCTCGAACCAGGAACACATCGACAACAGCCACCCTCGAAGCAGCGTTACCCATGCAGATCAAGGGGAACAACTACTCCAAGTCTCAGAGCGAGTGACGTTTGAAACGCTATTAGCGTGCACCCCGCTAACTAGCTAGCCATTTCACATCGGTTACACCAGCCTAATCTCGGGAGTTGATAGGCTTGAAGTCATAAACAGCGCAATGCTTGAAGCACAACGAAGAGCTGCTGGCAAAACGCACAAAAGTGTGGTTTGAATGAATGCTTACGAGCCTGCTGGTGCCTACCATCGCTCAGTCAGACTGCTCTATCAATTCATAGACTTAATTGTAACATAATAACACACAGGAATACGAGCCCTAGTTTCCAGATTCGACCATATTAATGATCGATCATCTCGAAAACAAAATGTTTATTCTTTCAGTGAAATACAGAACCGTTGCGGCATCCATAAGTCTAAATATTCCTGCTACGTTGCACAACCTTCAATGTTATGTCATAATTACGTAAAATTCTGGCAAATGAGTTCGCAATGAGCCAGGCCGCACAAACTGTTGCATATACTCTGACTGCAAGCAATGAACGCAAGAGAAGTGACACAATTTCACCTGGTTAATATTGCCTGCTATCCTGGATTTATTTTAGCTAAATATGCAGGTTTAAAAATATATACTTCTGTGTATTGATTTTAAGAAAGGCGTTGATGTTTATGGTTAGGTACACGTTGGAGCAACGACAGTCCTTTTTTGCGAATGCGCACTGCATCGATTATATGCAACGCAGGACACGCTAGATAAACTAGTAATATCATCAACCATGTGTAGTTATAACTACTGATTATGATTGATTGATTGTTTTTTATAAGATAAGTTTAATGCCAGCTAGAAACTTACCTTGGCTTCTTACTGCATTTGCGTAACAGGCGGGCTCCTCGTGAGGCAGGTGGTTAAAGCGTAGGACTAGTTAACCGTAAGGTTGCAAGATTGAATCTCTGAGCTGACAAGGTAAAAATCTGTCGTTCTGCCCCTGAACAAGGCAGTTAACCCACCGTTCCTAGGCCTTCATTGAAAATAGGAATGTGTTCTTAACTGACTGCCAAGAAAAAAAAAAAAAAAAACGGCGTCCAACATTACCGATTTCCGATTGTTTTGAAAACTTGAAATCGGCCCTAATTAATCGGCCATTCAGATTAATCGGTCGACCTCTAGTGAAAACAAGTGTAATGTTACCTTGAATGAATAGCGAAACCTCCCCAGAGTTTCACTTCGGGGCACAACCTCCAGCCCACTACACGGGTGGAATAAAATCGTTTCAGTCCTTTTTTGAAGACAATCAACTGGGAATGTCTAACATTTGAGGGGGAGAAATATCTGGGAATGATCACGATGATGCAGGCCAGGCCCGCACACACTCATCAGTGAGAGAATGTTTGTGGTCTTTCCCAACAGTTAGAATGTGAACCACAAAACTAGCTTGGCTATGTCCCAAATGGCACTGTGTACCCTTTCCCCTCAAAACAGCTTTAATTTGTCAGGGCATGGACTCTACAAGGTGTTGAAACCGTTCCACGGGCATGCTGGCCCATGTTGACTCCAATGCTTCCCACAGTTGTCAAGTTGGCTGAATGTCCTTTGGGTGGTGGACCACTCTTGACATGGGGAAACTGAGAGTGGAAATACCCAGCAGGGTTGCAGTTCTTGACACAAACCGGTGCACCTGGCACCTACTATCATACCCCGTTCAAAGGCACTTAAATATCTTGCCCATTCACCCTCTGAATGGCACACATACGCAATCCATGTCTCAAGACTTAAAAATCCTTCTTTAACCTGTCTCCTCCCCTTCACCTACACTGATTTGAAGTGGATTAAACGGTGACATCTATAAGGGATCAGATCTTTCACCTGGATTCACCTGGTCAGTCTATCATGGAAAGAGCAGGTATTCTTATTTTTTTTGTATCCTCGGTGTGTATAGGGAAAACACCAGGAGACAACAAACATGCTATTTACACAAGGGAACATAATATTATTTACAGTTAAATTAGATCTTTAGAAAGAGGATACAATATGTTTTTTTTTTTTAAGCTAAACTTTGCTTTTTGCCTGAGTAACCTCAGTAACCATTCCATGATGACATGGCTCTATACATAACTGAGCAACGCATTAAATCTCTATTTTTTGGTTTGGGTACCGTAACAAAACCATAGTGGCTTGTCTGGTGGGGTATATGATACAGCCTGGTTCGAATCCAGGCTGTATCACATCCAGACGTGATTGGGAGTCCCATAGGGCGCCGCACAATTGGCCCAGCGTCGCCCGGGTTTGGCCGGGGTAGGCCGTCATTGTAAATAAGAATTTGTTCTTAACGGACTTGTCTAGTTAAATAAAGGTTACACACACTGACCAAAACGTTATTTTGTTTGAGTCACGTATGTCCCCATTACCAGTAAAACATAACCAAAACCTATTTATTTCACTTACTTCCTGTGCGGTTTCGCTGTTCAGTCGTTTCGTTCTCATTCAGGATTTCATCATGCATGTCAAGCAGTGATGTTTCAGCTCTCTGTCCGTGGCCTTTCTTCCTCGGTGCATATTGTTTCCATATTGTTCAGCTGTGTATGTAACATTTCACGTAAAACCTGTTTCTTGTCTGCATCGAAGTAGCGGCCCTTGTACATAGCATCGTGGCGACACAGTAAAGAGAGAATGCCACCGAATCGATTGTTCACAGCCTGTGTTGGCAGTTTTGTTGAGCAGGCGTTTCAATGCCACGACCGAGGGTATCACGTCTGTTGCAGGCGCAGTTGATGAGCTTATTTCTCGAGTCAGTTGTTTGAATAGAGCTAGCTAGTATGTTCATGTTTCAAACATGTTCTCAAGTGCCATTGAAATGGCAGCAGCGGTATGATAACCAGCATGAGCATGCAATACGACTTTCCTCAGTACGAAATCCTTGACGACCCACTGTGCTATCAGTCTTGGCATGCTCATGGGGCTGATATCGCTGGTCCAAATGTTAGTCGTGACGCCAATAGCAGTGACGCTATTACTGTGTAACTCCGGTAGGGCAACATCTGAAAAATAGCACACTTGGTAGTGTGTACCAGTGCTCGATCAGTCGGCGAAAGCAAACATCACCCACAACAGAGAACGGTTGATTGTCAAGGGCAATGAATTCCATTATCTTGGCGTTAATGGATTTTGCCTTTTGAGTTCTCGCGGAAATGTTCTTACTCTTTCGAATGACTGCTCGACTTGTTGACTGCTCGATCCACACAGCAGACATTGTGGGCTAGGTTAGGAATGCTGTGTTGCATGTGTAGCGCAAAATTTTATGTGGAGTATTTACGTCACATACTAGCTAGCTCTATTCAAACAACTGACTCGAGAAAATACTACCATTCAAAAGTATGGGGTCACTTAGAAATCTTCTTGTATTTGAAAGAAAAGCACTTTTGTCCATTTTTAAATAACATTAAATTGATCAGAAATACAGTGTAGACATTGTTAATGTTGTAAATTATTATTGCAGCTGGAAACGGCTGATTTAATGGAATATCTACATAGGCGTACAGAGGCCCATTATCAGCAACCATCTGTCGGGTCTATGGCATCATTAAATTTGAAGACTTATTTTATCAAATCAATTCTCTGTAATTATTATTACATGATTAAACTAATCATGTAAATGTAATTAACTAGGGAGTCGGAGCACCAAGGAAAATCTTCAGATTATAAAGTTACAATTTTCCTAATTTAACTCTTCAGATATTTTAATATCTGATCAATTTGTCTAATTAATTATTCTTTACCTCACATTAGTCTCATTCCAAACGTCGTAAATTGTTGGTTATCTGCACGAGCCCAGGCCTTACTATGAATTATCCATACATCAATTGTCTTAATCATTTATTTACTAACTAAATAATCACATAAATGCATAAACAAACAGTAGCTATGGTTACAAGGAAATGATAGGGGAGGTTCCCTAGTGGACTAAGCCGATATGACGGCTTGGCGGACAAAGGAAAGTGGGTGTGGACTGAGAAGGGAGGGAAAGACGTTGACTACACAGTTGATAATTATATCAATTGAAATGCTAATCCTTTGCACTTGAACGCTCACTCATTCGGGAAGAATTGCAATCAATATATATATTTACGCCCAGTGTGTCAATGTGGTCTTTGTTGGAATCGTCAGGCCCTTCTGTTGGAAAGTTCTTCCGAGGGTCTCTCTCTCTCTCTGCTTCCCTGAAGTCTTTCGTGGTTAGAATGGATACTTCAGAATACCATTCAGAAATGCTCTTATAGAATAGGTGTTTCGGCGGTTGTCGGTCTTCGCATCCCATGTTGATATAATTTCTAGCTGCAGACTAGTAATTAGTGTGTAAGATTTGCTCTTATTCTGTCGGGATCGATAGTCTCAGAGTTTAACCATTTCCAGCCGTGTAGCCGATGCTCCATGTGGTATGGTTAGGAATTCAACAACCAATACAACCTTAGCTTAAACTGAGGTTTTTGTGGTCTAAACTCAACCTGTGCCTCCTCGGTGTCCATCGAGGTACGCGTGGTCTGAAGAGGATTTCTTCAGGAGGGTTTTTTATTCGTAACAGTAGAAAAGGGCTGTTCCATGACGCTAGATCATGTCTGTGCTCACGGGGGTGGGCCAATGACTTAACTTTAAAGGGAAACAATTCTTTCATATTAAAGGTTTCACATCATATTACATCATTTCACAAATAGTTTCGTTTTTACTCATTCATTTTATACACGAATTAGATGCAAACACCATATTTGAGAAATGTACATATTCAGAGATGGTCATGTGTGTTTCCTGTCCTCTCTGAGGTCACCAAATGAAACACACTCGTCATACCCGTCCGTTTAGGAGTTCATCATGTGAAATTGTTTGTTCTCTCTGTCTCTTTCTGCAAGGCCTGCGGAGAGGGTCTCCAGGAATTTATGACCTGAGATAACAGTGTGTATGTGAGCGAATACCCCAAAAGGGCCACGTCATGACACATCACTCCTGTGTTCCAATGGCACGTTGTCAGCTATTCCAAGTTAATAATTTTAAAAGGCTAATTGTTCATTAGAAAACCCTTTTGCAATTATGTTAGCACAGCTGAAAACGGTTGTGCTGATTTTAAAGAAGCAATAAAACTGTCCTTTAGACTAATTGAGTATCTGGAGCATCAGCATTTGTGGGTTCGATTACAGGCTCAAAATGTCCAGAAACAAATACCTTTCTTCTGAAACTCATCAGTCTATTCTTGTTCTGAGAAATGAAGGCTATTCCATGCGAGAAATTGCCAAGAAACTAAAGATCTCATACAACGCTGTGTACTACTCCCTTCACAGAACAGCGCAAACTGGCTCTAACCAGAATAAAAAGTGGGAGGCCCCGGTGCACAACTGAGCAAGAGGACAAGAACATTAGATTGTTTCTCAAAATAGACAGATGCCTCACAAGTCCTCAACTGGCAGCTTCATTAAATAGTATCTGCAAAACACCAGTCTCAACGTGAAGAGGCGACTCCGGGATGCTGGCCTTCTAGGCAGAGTTCCTCTGTGCAGTGGCTGTGTTCTTTTACCCATCTTATTCTTTTCTTTTTATTGGCCAGTCTGAGATATGGCTTTTTCTTTGCAACTATTTAATACATTTTAGAATAAGGCTGTAACGTAATAAAATGTAGATAAAGACGAGGGTCTGAATACATTGTATGTGTGACCGATACTATAATTGCAGCTCATTTGTCTCACACCTACACACTCCGGTTGAGATGAGCAACAGATGTTGGGAATACACCTGACACACTATCACTTTAAATTGACTATGCCTCTGTACCAACAATGCCACGGTCGTGTGAACGAGAACATTAGCTCTCTCTTAAGTCTTTTATCTGTGTTCATAAATGTATTGTGTTTCACAACTCCCTTAGCCCTCAGGCTGTTTTGTGTCTAGATATTCTCTCTTCAAAGAAAATTGTATTTATGAATACGCCCAAACAGTAAGCAACTCTCGGGATGAATTGATTTATTTCTATCACACACCCACTTGTTTGTAAAGAGCAGCGAGCACAGCGGTTAGCCTTTATGAGCAGACTCCCATTGCGATATCTCTCTGACCCGTTTGGCGGCTGCCCATCCCTTTTATATCCTTTCATAGCCATCGCATATCTCCCAGTAACCTTGGACAAGTAGTTGGAAACTTGAACAATAACTTGGTCCCACGTTGCAGCACAATTACCATCGCACCTTTTTTTGTTTCCAACTTTTCATTATTATCTGGGTGGCTAACACGTTGCTCGTGTGGGAATTCTGTGAAATTTCTCTCAGCATTTCCTCGTGAACGTGAAGCGGGATCCGGTGTGCAATGCGTCTAAACTCGACTCATTTACCAGATCGTATGCTTGACTGAGGCCATCCCACTGTCACTTGCACAAACTTGTCAGACTTTTTTCAACGGGCAAGCAGTGTCACCTTTTCCAGGAAATGTTGTGGTTTTTGGAATGGATGCCATACAGGTTAGAACTCTTGGGCCATCCAGTGAATCGATCCAGTGCAGTTGTATAAGGTCCCACTACTGCACTGAGTCATATGGGAAGGATATGGACTCCAACTCCCACCATGTATTGATCCCTGTGTGGAAGATCTGCTCCACAGATAAGAAATGGGTAGTTGCTCAATACACAGGACCTGCAGGGCATTTCCTCAGAATATCTTTTACGTTTAGCAGGCAGTCAGCATGCACACTAAAGAGGGAGGTGTGAAGGAAGAAGTGTGTCTAGTTTCTTTCTCTTAAGACAAGCTGCTTTCTGGTGGTAGCCTTGTTTTGGCGTGGCAAAACAATTAGGGCTACATTGTTATTTAGTGGTTCACTCGAGGCCAAGTTTGCTGTTTTGGCGATTTTTAGCCTGCTGTTTTCAGAGCCTGTTCCCATATTTTTTTTGTTTTGTTTGTTGCTGTAGCCAACTCACTGCTGTGGTTGTTGGCTACACAGCACGAACAGAGCCTTTCTCCCATACTCATTGTCCTCTACTCTGGGTTGCTCTCCCTGAGGACTAGCGGATGTCTTTATTCTGCTCTGGGTCGCCAGGCAGATGTTGGGCTTTGAACACTGCTAATAATAAAAAGGTCTCGTGTCGTTCCCACAGTCGGAGACAGGCAAGAGGGGAAAGGGCAGGCACAGTAACGCCAAAATATATCTTTTGAACTTTTCGCAATCAAATGCTCCACAACACTAGACCTTTTTGAATTAAATTATGACAATGGATATGGTTTCTGCTTGGTTTAGCCCATCTATTCCTTTTTGGGGTTGCAGCTCAACAAGGAAAGCAAGCCACCTTGTAAAATCAACACTAAGAGATACGTTCTATCAGATATGGCCAATTTTCGATATGTCAACGGGGCCTGAACTCCAGTGTGTTTTTAAACCTATCAAGCAACAGATGATGGGAAAATGGCCATTCCTACACATTGTAGATGACCCGTTTTGATGGTGTTATTTTTTTACTTTAATGCGTCTTTTCTTTTCAATGGATAACCAACTCGATCTCAAATTTAAGTTCGCTATGTTTATATTCAGGATCTTCCTGCCTGTCCTCTGAGGTTACTTTGGGTTGTGGCCTCCCAAACGTGATTGAGCTACGAAACTTATGATGGTCCATAACTACATTTTAATGTTACCATTTCTTTGGGTCATAAAAATATACAGTTTGTCTTCTCTGCGTCGCACCATTTACAGTGCTAAAGTTCGGCATAAGGGGAAGGAAAACCTAGGTGGGCAGAAAAATTACACCATGGAATTGATGAGTAAGTATTTGCTCAATGCCTGAGCAATTTGGATTCTGAAGAGGTTGCTCTGGATCTTGATGTCCGCTGCCTATTGCAGGATATGAACTCTGGGACAAAGGTGGGGGCTGGAGCTGTATGGGACTGAAGCTATAGCTGTAAGCAGGGGCGTTGCCAGCGTCGAGCCTTCTCGTGAGCAAACTCATTTATAATGACTAATTTTCTAGCTAACTGGTTTTCAATTGAAAGGATGGCAAGGCTGTTCAACCTGTCGTGGCACATTGTAGATCTTAGTTATTTTCGTACACGTTTCAGCTTACTGAAGGCCCGTTCGCCTCCAGCAACTGTTACAGACATTGTACAGAAGAGTCGCAGTGCAATGGACACCTCTCCAAAAAGTGCTCTGTAGCTGCATCTTGTGCATGGCATTCAGGAGCTCTACAGGAGGAAGACCATCTGAAAAAGTGGCACCATATCGTCTTTAATGTCGCACTTCCTTTTCAAATCCATGTGTGAGATCTTTGTTTCTCAATTTGTGGCAAGATTTATGTTTCAGTCATTTTCCTAAATGTAAGTTTTGGTGAAGACTCCTCGCATATAGCTTCAATCGTGTGGAACCGCGCGTCCAACGGACTGATTGAACTATCCAGAGCCACATAAAACACTGTTGTGAAATCCAGCGTCGGACTTCTGTTCATTCGCTATGTCATCTCCAGTCTCTTCAGGGAAACTCCTCTGCTCCTCTACACCATCTGAGTGTGCCAATCAGTGCACTGACATTTTAAAACATTAGATAACAAATGGGTTTGGACTCCTAGGAAATGAAAGGCCAATTTTCTGAATGTCAAAAGAGAAGACATGTCTGTTCATTTTGGATATCAATGCAACGCACTCATTTTGTCAGGTTGCTGAATGTTGGGTAAAACGCATAATTCTATATAATTTATGTGGTCATATTTCCGCTTATAGCAGATGGGCTTATTTTATCATGTTTTCTCATGGCACTTGGCACATTTTTAATTTAAAGCACAAATATGTAGTTAAAATATTAAAAGTGGTCACTTTTGGTAAAAAGCTGAAGGATGTAAATGTAACCACTCAAATTCATAAACAGCTGTGGCTGCAAGGACAGACCATACATGATATGTCATTTTATAATTAATTTTTTCTTTTTTTTTTTAACAAATATTGGAGTTAATCTTATATTTTGGGCTCTGATGGGGTTCCATGAGGCATAAGTAATATTTCAATAACCAATGGGTATAAATCATTCATTCAAAAGATTGGTACATCAATCAGATCGCCCTTTTTAAACTTGTTCACAGAAACCCATTTACCGGTTCTGATAGAACAAAGCCCCTGATTTTTAATGTATTTATTTTTTATTACAGATTCTCCTGACTAGTGTACAATACACACTTCAGTTTAGGGACATATTTAAACATGAAAATGCTTGAATAACAATGACAAGCTGTACAGTTGTTACAATCCTATCACACACATGTGTGAACGAGTTGAGTTCTCTTTGTCATTTTAATTGTCAATCTTTTAGGTTTGGGCAGCTGTGGATACAACCAGTGCCAGTCTCTGAAGTGCAAGGGAAGTAGAGTGGGCCAACAGGAAGGGTTACACACACACACACACTCCTCACCCAATTAGCATTCCTGTTTGCGTCACAAATGGCACCCTATTCCCTACATAGTGCCCTGTGGGCCCTGGTCGGGATACCATTTAGGACACGGCTCATATCTATCGATTAGCTCTTTGGCCCTAGCCCCTTAGCTGTTTGCGAATCTGGATAACTAAATCAGACTAGTGGTGGAGCTTCCATTATATTATTTCCACCTTACAGATGTACTAACGTCAAAGGGTTAGGGCCAGAGGTAAATGGTAGGGAGTGAATTGGAGCCGACTATCTATGCAAATTGATTCGAGGTGGCCAGTAGCTTGTGCTCAGTCACCATCTGCTGCTAAAGACATTTGCCTTTGCTGACAAGGCATTTGCATAATGCCCTGATTTAAAAAAAAAAAACATTACCAACCCACTTGCCAGATTTTTTAAAGTAGGATCTATCTTTTGATCGCTTAGGCTTTAATACTGTCTCGCATGGTGCCTTGCTCTTGACATGGCCTATTTGTGTTCTGTCATCATATGAGCAGGTATACTGCTTTTTAGCCATTTTCTGACACCGCCCATCATTGGTTGCACGATTTTCTCACTTATCCTGTAACCTATTGTCTGTCTTTTCTCAAGCGCACGGTGTGGCTGTGGTAGTTAGGCCTGGGACTGGGAGGGTGCCAACCTAGTGTGACTTGACACAGAGCTTCTGTTGCAGCCCAAAGTTAGGACTATTTCATGATCCTACTGGTGCTGTTGTATTTATAGAACAGAGGGTGTCATTTTATTTGTTTTTTAAAATAAATTATAGCCATTTTACCGGGTTAGTGAAACCACCCCAAAAATGCCATAAATGGTTTTAAAATAAAGTGCCAAAAAAACATTTTTCTTGTACAAAAAAACCCACTTCCGTTTTCGCCTTTTTTAAATTCACACACAGTAGGTCTCCAACATACTGTAGAGCAGGATGTTAAATGTAACATATAGATGTCACCCAGTCTTAACACCTGCCATAAAACAATGCTGGGGTTGGAGAAGCCTTGGCTGCATTACCATGTCCTCCCCTTGTACTACCCCCCTCTGCTGCTCTCTGCCTGGGTTTCTCCCCTATGATGTTGGTTTCAGAGGAGAGGAGCATTGCTGCTTCCCTGTAATTACCCTGAGTGTGCCTGGAGAAGTCCCTCCGCGGGCTGTCTGGTTCTCCGCGGACTGTCTGTGTGTGAGAGACGTCAGGGAAGGGAGAGCTGATGAATGGGGGAGACAGGTCTGTGGCTTTGCTGTCCTCGGCTGGAACTTCTCTTTATGGCCTTGGGGCCACAGCCAGATCTCTCGTTCGGTTGCCAACAGCAACAAAGTCGTGGTAAAACCTTCCTTCCAACATCTTCGTTTTTTAAAACGTTGTTCACGTGAAGAGTGTAACGAGATGATTCACCTGTTGAAGTTATGGGTGTTGTAGTTTAAGAAGAACTCTTTGGGCACTGATTTGACTGTGTAAATAAGCAGTGCTAGTGAAAGGAGACTGAATGGGAATTTATTTCCAAATCTCTCATTCTGTGGTTTAGTGTGTAACAGTGCAGATGCAGGGTTCAGGGTTCAGTTGCTTAACTTGCATTCCAACCTTGTTTCAAGCCAACTATACTGGTCCAAAACAGTATGGCGCACACCCTAGCAAAACATTTTTTTTTAAATGGTGAATTAAAATCTTTCTTTCTTATTGGACAAGTCCAGGAAGTCCCTCGCTGTTTCAATTTTTTCTTCCATATGGTGCGTAATGAACACGACCCAGATCCTATGCAGTTGCAGTTACCCTGCCTCACAATCGGTCTCCCTCCTTCCCTCCCCTTCAGCATGTGAAGATCTTCCGGGCGCTCATCCTTGGGGAGCTGGAGAGGGGCCAGAGCCAGTACCAGGCCCTGTGCTTCATCTCGCGCCTCAACCACAACGAGTTCATCCCCAGCGAGTCCATGGCCCGACTCAGACAGGTATGTGTCGCCCACCGGGGTTCTAACCCGGGCCTCGGGTGCTTCAAGACTGTTAGTTGCCGAGGTTAAAGGCATTCGCTCAGGGAGCTAACAGAAGTATTCAGGTCTCAGGCAAGTTTAGTCATCGCATGAGAGTGGATCCAAACCTCCTCTGCTACATATGCACTAGTAGTACAGAGAAATGTAACTTTCTGAGTTGCCCTGTTTTGAATATGTTGAAAGTGTATCCTTCCTCTCCTTCAGGTAATCACTGATCTAACAACATGATACTTGCTAGCAAGAGGTTCCTATGTAGCTTCCACCTATTCCTGCTATGTCAGATCAGTGATAATGCCAAAGGAAGGGTACAGGGAATAACAAATAATAAGGCCAGTGGGTATCTATGCTGGGTGGGTATCCAGTGGGTATCTATGCTGGGAGTGTGGGGGAAGTGAATGAGCATTATCCCATTTTGATAAAGTGACCTTGGCGACATGACTGACTTTGTCCTGCGGTCCGCCAGAAAAACCCTCGATCCATTCGCACGGCGGAGGAGAGGCGGGGCCTGGACCAGCTGACCATGAATGTGGCGGTGAACCTGAGCCAGGCGTGGCAGCTCAGCAGCCACATCCACAACATGTGCAGCGAGGCCCGGGAGGCGATCTACACCCGGGAGAGGGACGTCAAACATTGGCTGGAGAGAGGTCAATAGAATGAATATGTGGGCACATCGTCACAGATTTGAATTGATTTTGGGCAACCGACATGTACAACAAAATGCACAATGTGGACCCAGAGGATATCGCTTGAAAGTATGAATTAAAACGCTTATTTCCAAAGTGGTCCTCGATGGTAAAAACATTAACACACATTAACACATAATGATTAAAAGACAAGAAAAAATTACAAACAACCATAAATGCATTCATTTATATTGACATCCTAAAAAATTGCACTATTCACTGCACTTCTCCCTAACCTTAATCAACCACATTTAAAACAATCTATTAATAGCACATCATACCATTCTTCAAATAAATACACCTGACCAGCAGTAGGGGGCACAAGGGTCAGTGGAGTGGCTTCCCTTACTATTACGACCTTGTCCAAATTAAACTTTGCCTGCTTTTTAAAGCTATTTTAACTTTTTCTTTGCTTGATCTCTAAGGGAAGGCTGTTCCATAGACAAATGCCTGTATAGAAAAACGTGCTCCTCGCAGTACTGTTTACTCTTGGGATTTTACAAGACATAACACTAGCTCTGGTATTGTGACTGTGTTGGTTATAGACCATATCAATGTGGGTTTTCATGTAACCTGGGGCACGATCATTTAAGATGTCAAGCATATGATTTACGTTGGTCCACTCTGGACTCCAAAGGAAACAAGCCCACCTCCCAGAACTCCTGTACCCCTATGTGGGTCCTAGGGGGAACATTTAGCATACACCTGATAACATTATTTTGCATGACCTGCGTTCTCTTTTCCAGCTTTTTTGATAGCCCACTATACCAAGCAGAGCAGGCATAATAAAAATGACACTGATTCAAGGTTGAGACAAGCAGTTTAACTTTAATGTTAAGATATGTAGTAATGATATAAATGGAATTTGTTTGCCATTTTTAGATTTTTTTTATTTTTTTTATTTAGCAGCAATCATGTCTCCAGAAAGGAATTCATCTAGGGACACAAAGATAAGATACTTGTTTTAGATTCGCTCTCCTTGGCTGCACAGTTTACCATTATCTTGTCAGCCCTAAGCAATCTCCGTTTTGTTCCAAACAAAATCGATTCGGTTTTTACCAAATGTAGTGAGAATTTGTTGTCAAGCAACCAATCTCTAACAAAATGCAGTTCTATAACTCAGGGTCTCTATGTAAACTGTATCCTTCCCTGATACCAGTATGGCGGAATCATCAGCATTTAAGAGTTTGCACTTTACTGTATCTGGCATATCATCAACGTGTATATAAGAGGCCCTAAAATTGATCCCTGTGGTACTCCATAGGATATTTCTTTGGCCTGACAGAACATCAACATTACATACTTGTGTTCTGTTGGTCAGATAAGACCTAAACCAATTCACTGCTACATAATTTAGACCCATGCATTTCAGTTTCATCAGGAGAATATTATGGTCCACAGTGCCAAAAGCTTTCTACAAGTCTAACATGACCCTACCTGTATAGTTCCCCCTTCTCACTTTCCTGCTTAATGTGGATATGGCAAGTATCAGTGGAATGAGCTGTTTTTGAGCCAATGTTCTTTTAAAATGTTCCACAGTTTACGTGGCTGATGTAAGGTGTCATTAACGCCGTCTATATAATGTTGGGATTTGGCATTATCCATCTTGTATCTTGCCTGGTTTCTACAGTTAATATAACCATCATCATCTTGTTGTGGATTTGTCCTTCTGATTCTGGCCAGGTTAGCGATCTCTTTTCCTTATGAGGTCTAAGATCTCGAAGTGATCCATTTCCCTGACCGCTGTTTTGATTCGAATTTGTTTCATCGGCGCCAAACAGATCATTTAAAAAGATACCAAGCTTGATTAGTACATGAGACCAATCCAAAATTCCAAGGACCTCTACATAATGTTTTTTTGAGTATTGTTTCATAGACCGTACCTTCATGTATTTATTACCTGGCTCTAGTAGCATTTTGGATGTCTTACGGGTACAGTAGGTTACCATATGATCACTAAAACCGGTATTAAGACTCCTGACTGGCAGACGTTCTCTTGATCTGATACAATAATCAAATCCAAAGTTGATTTACTGTCAATACACACCCGGGTTGACTCACCAATCAGTTCTAGTCCAAATAACTGATTTTTAAAGTTATACAGGGCATTTACTAGTGTACTTAGGTGATAACTGCACATTTGTATTAAAATCGCCAAGCAGAATACATTCTCTATCAGCTGATAGATCACAGCAATTCGATTCAAGTAAATCATAGAAATGATTCTGCTTAGGAGGCCGATAGCACACACCAACAAGTACAGGACGACGTTTAGGAAGAAGTATTTCTACCCATGCAACCTCAAGACCATCCATTTTCAGATCTGAAAGCAGGTTAAAATGCACATCATTCCTAGTAAAATCACACACGCTGCCACCATTTCGGTTTTGGGTCAATTCTATGAACGCTATAACACGGTAGTTCAACCTCATGGTTGGATGGGTCAATTGAGGACGATGTCACAGTAACTGCTGCAGCTCGTGTGTCAGAAGCAAGGAATTTTAGTTCCTCTAATTTCGGCAGCAGGCTCTGTGCGTTCACATGGATAAAATGAAGTCCTCTCCGGTTGAAACAGTCAAACATGTAATTTTCTGTGCCCACTGCTGGTACATCGACTATCTCATTTAGATTACACTCATCATCCCCTGCTTGTGTCCAGCATCCCAATGTTTGGCACCGCATTTAAACAGTATACATTGTAAGCAAGCCAAATGTTACTTTGAGACTTTTACAGCTTCATCATATGACAAGGGGTTGATGGCTCCACACTTTGTGAACAAACAAATGTCACAAGCCACCGCTTTTGAATTCTTCCTTACTGTCTTACCACAGTTTGGGCATAGTTGTTTAGCTTGCTTTGTGGTGTTTGGGCCATGACGGGTGTACAGCGTAGCAGGCCTATTGTAACACCGGTCTCAGCGGCGTTTACTGTGTACCTTCCCCGAGCGGCTCGGCTGTACCCGTAGGAAAGGTGATATCAGGTGTCGGTGTTGTACCGAAAAATCTCCCCCTGCCATAACCCCCCCCCCCCCTTCGCGTTGTTCATTGCTGCGACTTGCCTGCTAGTTGAGACTTCTGCTCCTCACTCCGTTGTCAGTTTAGCCTACATTTCACTGATCTTAGTAGCAGAAAGCATTTTTGTCTGCAGTTTTCGGTTTGGCTATTTGTTTCAAGTGTATGTGGCGGTTCTAGCCCCCCCCCCCCCCCCCTTTAGCACCCGGGGGCGCCCCCTGCAAGATGCCGCCGTGGGCGGCTGCCCATGTCGCCCGTACCTAAATCGGCTACTGATTTTATATTAGTCTACAAATCAATCTCTTTGCCAAAATTCGTCATCTCTCCCATGTCTTATTCGACTAGTATTTTTGAAAGTGTAAGGATAATAATTCATGCTATAATTGTTCTGAAATGTTTGCTTGCCAACATTTTCCTCCCTCTGTTTAAAATAACACACATTTAATTCGGTTGCCTATCCTGACGTGAAGTTTGTTCTATAGAAAGTATTTGACTCTGATGTGTGCCACAGAAAGTATTTGACTCTAGTCACAAAATGAAGGAAATTAGAAGGGGAGGGGAGGGAGGGGGGGGGGGGGGATTTTCGGCACAACACCTGTTCAGTTGCTCGTGGCCGACGACGTTCACAATATGAAAGCGAAGATTTCCATCCACGTCTTTCGGTGTAGGTGGAACGGGAGTTTAGGATAATCGCCATGTTTGAATTGTAGAATAAATCAGAAACGCCAAATCAAAACTTCTGGCTAAAGCCATAATATTATTGCGCGTTGCGATAAACAAACAAACAATTTGCCCATGTCATCTTGAAGAGCAAAAAAATTAATTAAGAGTCTGTTAGGCAAAAATAATAAAGTTATCTGCAGTGGTGTAAAAATATTTTAAAGTACTACTTAAGTAGGTTTTTGGGGTATGTATTTGACTATTTAGATTTTGGACTACTTTTACTTCACTACATTCCTGAAGAAAATAATGTACTTTTTACTCCATAAATTTTCCCTAAGACCCAAAAGTACTCAATACATTTTGAATGCTTATCAGGTCAGAAAGTGTCCAATTCAACACTTATCAAGAGAACACCCCTGGTCATCTCTACTGCCTCTGATCAGGTGGACTCACTAAACACAAATGCTTTGTTTGTAAATTATGTCTGAGTGTTGGAGTGGCTGTCCGTAAATAAATAAAAACTAAAATAGGTGCCGTCTGGTTTGCTTAATATAAGGAATTTGAAATTATTTATACTTTTACTTTTGATACTTTAAGTATATTTTAGCAATTACATTTGATACTTAACTATATTTAAAACCAGATACTTTTACTCAAATAGTATTTTACTGGGTGACTTGAGTCATTTTCTATTAAGGTATCTTTAGTTTTATTCAAGTATGACAATTGTGTACTTTTTTTCCACCACTGGGGATCTGTATCTTTTCAGAGTCAATGTTTTGGCCTCGTGGCCATTCTCAAGACGAGGTACACATTAGTCCACCTTTGTGTGGACGTGGAATAAAAGATGCAGATGCCCTTTTTCATTTTTGTCCTCCCAGCTTCTCTGGGAGGACAAATGATTGACTGGAGTGCTGAGCTGGAATAAAAGCCTGCACACACTATGGCCTCCAGGAATTCAGTGCCCATCCTTGGTCTAGACCTTAATCACACACTCGCTCCAACTTAAATTCATCCAATACATTTTAGCTCTATATGTACACTACCAAACTAGCCCAGTTCTACTTCAATAACACTATTAGTATTTGACCATGTAAAAAAAAAAAAAAAAAAAAAAAAGATTACGCAATTGACTGTAAAGTCAAACACTCTCTCCCTGATAGTCTGTTTTGCCCCTATTGCTCTCTTGCTCTATATCAGTGTATACATGGCTCAACTTTAGGAAAATGCTTTTTGTGGTATTTGTTTTTTAACGAGAGCTGACTGAAGAGCCCTGTCTTTTAGTTTATATGAAGTCAACAGTGTCTAGTCGTAGATAATGTGCTACTGTCAAAAATGTAGCCTAATGGTCGGTGCAGTGCACGGTGAACCATCTGTGATTGAATAGAGATAGCAGCAATCTTTTGCATGAAAAAGCTCCTTTATTACTAGCCTAGTCCCAGATCTGTTTGTGCCGTCTTGCCAATTCCTATTGTCACAGTGGGTGTTGGCAAGACCGCACAAACAGATCTGGAACCAGGCTACCTTAATTAGTGCATTGACTAATTGTTGCTTGCTGCACCTGTAGGAGTGGAGGGCTCCATGTTTGAGATCCTGCCCCAGTCGGTGGACGTGGTCCCGGACCTGCTGTCGTGCCGCTCTACGAGAGACCTGTGGCAGCCCTGCTCCTGCAGCTTCAGCCTGCGTCTGGAGTGGTATCCCTGCCTGCTCAAGTACTGCCGCAACCGCGACACGACAGGCAAAGGCAGCCCCTACAAGTGCGGCATCAAGAGCTGCAGCAAAGGCTACCAATTCACCTACTATGTCCCCCACAAACAGCTCTGTCTCTGGGATGAGGAGACTTAGCAGCACACGGCCGTGCAGTCAGACCCCCCCCCCCCCCCCCCCCACCCCAAACAAGCCAATGCTTTTCTTTTCATCCTTATTTAACTTGGATATCACGTTGGAGTTCAGGTCATCCTGTCGTGAGATGATAGTAGTTTGACGCCTTAAATGGGACAGTTTAGGTTGAAATTGAGACCAAAGCTATACCCTCTCAATGACTCCTTTTGACATTTCCTATAGTTGGGATGCGAGGCTGCCGAAGTGTCCAGGTGCCTACTGTGCAACCTAAAGTTCCTCTCACACGTTTGTTACTCACACGTTTGTGCCCCAGCTAATAAAAACTGACTACAAGAACCTCCTCTCATGAGGACACGTTTATGCATACGGCTGGACAGTGCAGCTATTCTACATTGCTTGCCCAGTGGGATGACTGGTGAAGGAACAACGTTCCCATTATGTTGTCACAGGAGACCGTGGGACGGGATCGTAACGGTCAGTTGGACAGTAACTTATGACGTCAATAACACAGCTTTAGCCAGCTCTCTTCCTGGTCGATGGCAACTCGGGTTGCAATCAACACTGTTTCTCTGATGCTGGGATTATTTATTTGGTTGCAAAGTGAAATTATTGAAGATTCTTATGTATAAAATGACTAATCTTAAAAGTTTTCTTTATATAAACTTCATCCCATTTTGTCTTTGATTTGTGTCAATTACGAGCTTAATTTCCCAAAATTCTGCATCTGTTAGCAATTAGACAGAATTGTAGCAAAACAGGCAGATTATAAACACAGTGTAAAAAAAAAAAAAAAAAAAACATTAGCAACACCTTCCTAATATTGAGTTGCTCCCTCTTTTGCCCTCAGAACAGCCTCAATTTGTCAGGGCATGGACTCTACATGGTGTCAAAAGCGTTCCACAGGGATGCTGGCCCATGTTGACCCCAATGCTTCCCACAGTTGTCAAGTTGGCTGGATGTCCTTTGGGTGGTGGACCATTCTTGAAACACACGGGAAACTGTTGAGCGTGAAAACCCCAGCAGCGTTGCAGTTCTTGACACGCTCAAACCAGTGTGCCTGACACCTACTACAATACCCTGTTTTTCAAGGCATTTAAATATTTGGTGTTGCCCATTCACCATCTGAATGGCAAACATACACACTCCATCTCTCAAATGTCTCTAGGCTTAAAACGCCTTTGTTAACCCGTCTTCATCCCTGCATCTACACTGATTGAAGTGCATTTAACAGGTGACAATAAGGGATAATGTCTTTCAACTTGTCAGTCTGTCATGGAAAGAGCAGGTGTTCCTAATGTTTTGTACCCTCGGAGTATATAGTGAAACTGTCTGGGCGTTGTATTTAGTCAACAGTATAGATGTTGATGCTAATTTAAAGTACATTGTCGAAGAGCAAGTTAGTTCTATCACAGTAGCCTCGATGTTGTTTTTCTTCTGTCAATGTGATCTTGTCTTGGGACCAAATTTCATGATTCCCAATTCACAATGGAAGATCACCGTTGTCACCTCTGAGTATTTGTAAACCGTCTGGGTTTGAGAGAGAGAATGCCACTAACTTGAACGTCATTCACAGCTCAATCACTGATGGCCATGATCTTTCTTTTGCATATGTAAAATGTCATTTTGACAAAGGTCTCCAAGTTGATTTGCTTATATTTCATTATTTTTTCAAGTTTGTCGGCAAACCACAGTAAAGATTCACAACGGAAATGTTCTCCAAGGAAGGGCTGAAGTTGCAACTTATTTGATTTGTGTTCACTTTTTTTCACTTCTCATGGAATGGATCTGATAAACTTTCTAAGCAATACTTCCGCCTGCCGTTGATGCAATGTGTAGCTAATGCATTCCATTCAAACTTCAACACGTGGATTATTGGGGGGGAAAACCATCTAACCATAGTCAGTGAAACCCTTTTACCATTATTATATTTCTCATGTCGGTTCACTTACATTTAAGTCATTTAGCAGACGCTCTTATCCAGAGCGACTTACTTCACAATTTGTTAAATGTACGTGTAGGCCTTCCTGATTTATCACTTGGATATGTGATTCCATTCCACACAGAACACTTTGTTCAGGTAGGACTAAAATAATCAGCAATCTGTAGGGAAAAGTCCAATTTTATTCCACAATATGATCACTTGTCTGCTATCCGATTCCTATACCTCATTACGTCATTTTACATCTTGAGTAGCTTAATGTGTTTAATCATATTCATTAGTAACTGGTACCTAATTGTTTTGTTTTATTATGTCACATTATGCTAATGCAATGTCTTTGTTCACTTTGTATGACCTCTTCCTAACTGACAAACCAAAATGTCCTTTTTTGTTGTTGTAAAAACCCTTCAAACTGTGGCCATTCTATGGTAACCTATGTGCCTTAACACTTCAACTGATATTTTTGCAACGTGAAACTAGAGTAAAGTCTCTCGTATTTTTCTATGTAAGAGTTGTGTATGTTTGCAAAGAGCAATACCACAGAAAATGAAGTAATTTACATTTCAAAAGTATATTTTGGCCTGTAAGGGTTCAATAAAGGCACCTCTTTTGCACTGCACTTTTGTGGGTGGTTTTATTCAGCTAAAATCTGAGCAGATTCTAAGACAACAAGATTCACTGACACCTACCATGCGCCAGGTACAGTATACATTTTCACGTAGCTTTCATGTTCCCCACCTGTACCAGAGAGAACATTTCTACAGAAGGCTTATACCTGCGTCTCACCTTTTCACCTCCACGTACTGATGGAAAAATACCAAAATATTACCAGCGGATGGCGCCACAACCCCATTCTAGTTGACAAGTAGACACCACCCGACCACAGTAAAGCTACTGCTACATTCGGAACCAGGCTACCAGTAATTATATTTAGTTTTTGTCTTGAGTGTTAAACTAATTCACTAATTTCGTTTAGGGTTGGGCATCTATCTGCAGCACCATTTTCTGACACTGCAAGGTGGGGGAGTTGGCTATTGAGATTAGATACTCGAGACGCAATTGTTTGTTTATGAGCCAAGTAACGCAATGGACACAAAGAAACAAAGATGAAGTGACTGTTACCCGAGGGACCATGCTGGCCACAAAGAGACTAGAGATGTCACCGACATGAACGTGCAAGCGATGCAGAAATAAGGTGATGTTACAAAATAGTTATTTCGCTTTGTTCAGTTTGACAACATTTGATAGCTTGAGGAGCCAAGCTCTTGTCCATCTCGCTTGCTGTCTTCTAGCCTGCCTTAGGAAACTGATCTTGTCTAGACAGTTCATCGGGATTCATTTTTATTCACTTTTAATGTGTTTTTAGCTCAAATATTCGCATTATAAATGGCTCAGTCTGAAGTCATCTTGGCAGTGTTATTTTCTCTCTTTGCTATAGAGCCCTACAGTGGAGGTGTCATAAAACCCCTAAAATGTAGTGGTCAAACGGGAAATGGTTCCAATCGTTTTTCCACCATACATTTTTCACATAGGGGATTTTAGAAACACTTAAAACAAGGGCTGTGTTTCGTGTAGGCTTACCCTGGCGTGACGTTTTGGTAACCATGTAAATCTCTTTCTGACAAGTGACTTTTTTTCATCAATATATTCAGCTCCATTTACTCTGATTCGAAAATGCTAGTTAGCATCAAAGTAGACATGTAAAACTACAAGTCCCTGCAAGCTCCTAAATATCATCTTTGCAAACGGGTATTGTGTCTTTTCAAAACGTGCACAAGATAGTTCACAAAATTGTACATTTAAAGAAATGTAGCCAGTTTATTAATTACTACATTTAACTAACATTAGATAGTTCATCCAGAGATTCTTTCCTTTCTCTCGATTTGCTAGTCTCGTCCAGATCATTGTATTTGTAGTTATGATAGCCACATTAGCATTTCATTTTGGGGGGATAAATACAGGCTAATACATTGATACAAGTCACAATGTCTTAGAGAGATTTACAAGGTTATCAAAATGTCATGCCAGGGTAAGCCTACATGAAACACAGCCCTTAGTTTAAGTGTTTTTAAAATCGCCTATGGGAAAAATGAATGGTGGAAATATGATTGGAACCATTTCCCTGTTTGACAGCTCAGTTTTATGGGTATTATGACTCATACTGTGGTACTCTATACTAGCAAACTAGCTGCTCTCTCTCCCCTTCTGCACTGATGTCAAAACAACTGAACAGGGGAAATCATAGCTAGCTCTATAAATAGTACGCCAAATTCATGATATTAATAATATACATTTGGATATTGTCTTTTTTTTGTACATAATGTACATAATAAAGGTGCAAGTATAAATAATAAATAGGTACTCTAGCTTGCTTTATGACAATTTACTGGCAGATATGGCTACTGTCTGCACTGCAGCGCAACCTGGTCTCAGAGCATTTTGTGTTATTCAGTATGTAAAACCGGAACTCCATTTAGTATGGTAAGTATTCATTTGTGAATGTCCATCATCCATTTCGTATGATATGTTACGTGATACGTACATGTTACGAATGAGCTAAACGTACAATGTTATGGATTTGCTAAACATGTTACAAATTTCAATTTGTTGTGCCTAACGTTAGCTAGGTTGCTAACGTTAGCTAGTCAAGCGTTTAGAGTTAAGTTTAGGAGTTAGGTTAAAGGGTACGAGGAAGGGATAGCTAAAAGTGATACGGTTGTCTATGATGAGATTCGAACATGCAACCTTTGGGTTGCAAGACATTTATGTTATACAGCCATCCATCCCGACCTACCACCCTCTTGTTTTTTGCCTTAAAATAACCTTCTGTCTTATGTAAGCATACCAAACGTAACATACAGTATGATACTGATTTGAGTGCCCCGGATTTGAGTTTACTATGTTACGTCTTGTCTTTGAGACCAGGATGTGTTGCCCCACTGCCCCAGACACAATTACTTTTGGACTAGTTTTGAAACTCCCTGAAGTGAGCTAGCATGAAATTTCCCCTTACCAACGAGGTTGTATCATGGTCTCATTTCCCAATCCTACGACATGAGACGTCCCCCTCACCAGACCTTCACTACTCAGACTGGCCAGAGCACTGCAGCTGCTCAGTTCAGATATACACTGTTTATCAGTCTCTTTGGATTATAACAAGGGTTCATTGAAAGGTAATGTATTTCCGTATTGCAATTATGTTTTTGTGTTTTTAGCTGAGGGATGACATCGCTGGCTGTCGGTGTGGTCCTCTGCCTAACAGGCTGGATCACTCTCTACATCCTACTGTGTAACACCAGTGGCAGCCATGGCTCTGAGTGGAACTGTAGGCTGGTCACACTGCTCCATGGAATCCTGGCAGTCTGTATAACGGCATACATAGGCTATGTGGATGGACCTTGGCCCTTCACACATCCAGGTAAGATGCTCACTATCTAACCCCATGTAGCGTTGCTTCTGCATCACCTTTCTGTAAAGTTGGTATAGGAGCTACATGTTTTTTTTTAAATGTAGTTTCTTGATCAGTATACTTTGATGTGTGTACAGTGCCAGTCAAAAGTTCCATATGTGTTATTTCATCGTTTTGATGTCTTCAATATTATTCTACAATATAGAACATTGTAGAAATAGAGAACAACACTTGATTGTGTAGGTGTGTCCAAACTTTTGACTGGTACTGTATGTATGTTACTAACCATGAAGAGTGTTTACAATAACGTTGTGATCTTGTTTCCAGGCACTAAGAACACCCCCCTTCAGATCACTGCTATGGTCATTAGCCTGGGCTACTTCATCTTCGATATGGGCTGGTGTGTTTACTTCCGCACAGAGGGACCGGTGATGCTGGCTCACCACACCATGAGCATCCTGGGTATCTTGTTGACCCTGAGCTTGGGGGAATCAGGCATTGAGTCATGCGCCGTAATCTTTGCCAGTGAGATCACAAACCCTCTTCTGCAGGCTCGCTGGTTCCTGAGACAGTTGGGTCGCTATGAGAGCCTGACAGGGGAGGCGGTGGATCTTCTGTTTGTAGTGCTATTTGTCTTTATGCGCATAGTGGTTGGCGGAAGGATGTTGTACTGCGAGCTCATCTCCCCATGGCCCATGTTCATTATAAAGTGTGAGGGAGTTGCCATGTATGTGCTATCCTGGGTGTTCATGGTGGACATTGGCCGTTTCGCCTACCGCAAGAGTCAATCCAAATACAGACGCTGGCGAGACCAACACAGATTGGAAACAGTTAACAGAGATGATGGAAAGACAGACTGAAAGACTTCCTGATCTTTAGAAGATGAATATAAACATCCAATGTTTATACTAATATACCTTTAACAAATGATTAACTAACACATGGTTGTGTGTAAGCGGAGGGTCAAAGTCAAGCGATTCTTTAAGTCTGTATGATTATCGGGGAATAGTCTTTGGTATTCAGATTTACACTTTTTCTGTGCTCAGTTCAGAAAAAACAAGCTGCTCAGTTTAGACATGCACTGTTCATCAGTCACTTTGGATTATTACACAGGTTCACTGGAAGGTAATGTACAGTGCCTTCAGAGAGTATTCACGTCCACATTTTGTTCAAATCAATTTCTATTTGTCATATGCTTTGTAGACAACAGGTGAAATGCTTACTTACGGTTCCATTTCCAACAATGCAGAGTTAAGATACAAAATGTAATACTTAATATATATATATATATATATTGACACAAGGAATAAATACACAGTGAATAATTAATAAAAATAACAAAAATAACATGGCTATATACAGGGAGCAGAAAATAACATGGCTATATACAGGGAGTACCAGTACCGAGTCGATGTGCAGGGGTACGAGGTAATTGAGGTAGCTATGTACTGTAAATATAGGTAGGGGTAAAGTGACTAGGCAACAGGATAGATAATAGACAGTAGCAGCAGTGTATGTGGTGAGTGTGTTGTGTTACAGCCTGGATTAAAATGTATTAACCTTATATTTTTGGTCACTGGCCTACACACAATACCCCATAATGTCAAAGTAGAATTGTTGTTTGAAATTTTGACAAATGAAAGCTGAAATGCCTTGAGCAGTGGTGGAAAAAGTACCCAATTGTCATATTTGAGTAAAAGTAAAGATACCTTCATAGAAAATGACTAAAGTGAAAGTCACCCAGTAAAATACAACTTGAGTTAAAGTCTAAAAGTATTTGGTTTTAAATATAGTTAAGTATCAAAAGTCAATGTAATTGCAAAAATGTACTTAAGTATCAAAAGTAAAAGTATAAATCATTTCAAATTGCTTTTATTAATCAAACCAGATGGCACAACTTTATTTTTTTTATTTTTTTTATTTACGGATAGCCAGGGGCACACTCCAACACTCAGACATAATTTACAAACAAAGCATTTGTGTTTAGTGAGTCCGCCAGATCAGAGGCAGTAGAGATGACCAGAGATGATCGTCTCTTGACAAGTGCGTGAATTGGACCCATTTTCCTGTCCTGCTAAGCATTTAAAATGTAGCGAGTACTTTTGGGTGTCAGGTAAATGTGTGGAGTAAAAAAGTACATTGTTTTCTTTAGGAATGTAGGGAAGTAAAGGTTGCTAAAAATATAAATAGTAAAGTATAGATGCCCCAAACAATGACGTAAGTAGTACTTTACACCACTGGTCTTGAGTCAGTAAGTATTCAAACCATTTGTTATGGCAAGCCTGAATAAGTTCAGGATTAAAAATGTGCATAACAAGTCACATAAGTTGCATGGACTCACTGTTTGCAATAATTGTTTTTAACATGATTTTTTAGTGACTACCTCATTAACCCCACACATACAATTATCTGTAAGGTCCCTCAGCCGAGCAGTCAATTCCAAACACAGATTCAACCATAAAGACCAGGGAGGTTGTCCAATGCCTCGCAAAGAAGGGCGCTGTTTGGTAGATGTGTAAAAAACAACAACAACAAAAACAGATATTGAATATCCCTTTGAGCATGGTGAAGTTATTAATTATACTTTGGATAGTGAATCAATCGATACACCCAGTCACTACAAAGATACAGGTGTCGTTCCTAACTCAGTTGCCAGAGAGGAAGTAAACCGCTCAGGGATTTCACCATGAGGCCAATGGTGACTTTAAAACAGTTAGAGTTTAATGGCTGTGAGAGGAGAAAACTGAGGTTGGATCAACAACATTGTAGTTACTCCACTATACTAACCTAATTGACAGAGTGAAAAGAAGGAGACATGTACAGAATTAAAATATTCCAAAACATGCATCCTGTTTGCAACAAGGCACTAAAGTAATACTGCAAAAAATGTGGCAAAGCAATTCACTTTTTATCCTGAATACAAAGTGTTATGTTTGGAGCAAATCCATCCAATACAACACATTACTGAGTACCACTCTCCACATTTTCAAGCATAGTGGTGGCTGCATCATGTTATGGGTATGCTTGTAACCATTAAGGACTGGGGAGTTTTTAAGTATAAAAAAAAATTGGAATGGAGCTAAAAACAGGCAAAATCCTAGAGGAAACCCTGTTTCTGTTTGTTTTCCACCAGACACTGGGAAATCAATTCACCTTTCGGCAGGACAACAACCTAAAACACAAGGCTAAATCTAAACTGAAGTTGCTTACCAAGAAGACAGTGAATGTTTCTGAGTGAACAAGTTACAGTTTTGAATGAAATCTTCTTGAAAATCCATGGTAAGACCTGAAAATGGTTGTGTAGCAATGATCAGCAGAGCTTGAAGATTTTTGAAAAGAATAATGGGCAAATGTTGCACAATCCAGATGTGGAATGCTCTTAGAGACTTAACCACAGAGACTGACAGCTGTAATCGCTGCCAATGGTGGTTCTAACATGTACAGTATTGACTCAGGGGGTTGAATACCTATCTAATCAAGATATATTAGTGTTTTATTTTTAATAAATGTATTTTTATTTATTTTTCTTCCACTTTGACATTAGAGCATTTTGTGTAGATCATTGACAACATTTTTTTTTACAATTGAATCTATTTTAATCCCACTTTGTAACTAAACAAAATGTGAAAAAAGTTGAGGGGTGTGAATACCTTTTGAAGGCAATGTATTTCCATATTGCAATTATTCTGTATTTTACAGACCATTTACTGAACATAAAATGTAGGTTAATCGGACTTGCTCGCACAAATCTTGAGCATAGCTGATATTTTTGGTGATGGTAGAAAGTAAAGTGCGTCATGCAATCTTGTAAAACTTCTATATGTGTTTGTTGGTCATTAAGTGTTTTTTGTCTTGTTTTTGTGTATTTAGCTGAGAGATGACATCGCTGGCTGTCGGTGTGGTCCTCTGCCTTACAGGCTGGATCACTCTCTACACACTACTATGTAACACCAATGGAAGCCGTGGCTTTGAGTGGAACTGTAGGCTGGTCACACTGCTCCATGGAATCCTGGCAGTCTGCATAACAGCCTACATAGGTTATGTGGAAGGACCTTGGCCTTTCACACATCCAGGTAAGATGCTCACTATTTAATTGCACGGAAACAGTGTAATCGTTGCCATGTAGAGTGCTGCTTCTAGAACACCTTTTTCTAAAGGTGGTTAAGTTGGTATAGGGATCATTCCATGCCATTTCAGCAAGCCATAACACCCACCCTCTCATAGTGTTCTGAAATCGTTTGTTCTGTTCTGAAAATTTTCCTACAGATAAAATTTGCATTTTTGCTACATTATTTTGTTCAGATAAAATTTGATCTGTGAGAAATTAGGCTAAATGATTTTATCCAAATTTGCAATTTTAATGTGTAGGCTTCATATAATATTCAATAAATATAGTACCTTACATCCAATTACAAACTTTTTTGTAACGATGAGTAAGACATTAGGAATCCAAATAAATTGTTAAAAGCCACCCAGGGACCAGCACACCCCACGCCAATCCCAACCCAACAACGAGTATACAGTATCAGTTCTCTATGTCTGACAAGTAGTATGGAGCTGCAGCTTGGAGTATTGTTTCTGCATCCTATGTAATGTATTCTCAAAAATGTGTAATTTTAAGTTGTTAGGTTTATGTCGCATTTATGTTGCAAACTCTCCTTCCAGACTCATATCAAACATCTCCAATCCAAAATCAAATCTAGAGTCGGCTTTCTATTCCGCAACAAAGCCTCCTTCACTCACGCCGCCAAACTTACCCTAGTAAAACTGACTATCCTACCGATCCTCGACTTCGGCGATGTCATCTACAAAATAGCTTCCAATACTCTACTCAGCAAACTGGATGCAGTTTATCACAGTGCCATCCGTTTTGTTACTAAAGCACCTTATACGACCCACCACTGCGACCTGTATGCCCTAGTCGGCTGGCCCTCGCTACATGTTCGTCGTCAGACCCACTGGCTCCAGGTCATCTACAAGGCTATGCTAGGTAAAGTGCCGCCTTATCTCAGTTCACTGGTCACGATGGCTACACCCACCCGTAGCACGCGCTCCAGCAGGTGTATCTCACTGATCATCCCTAAAGCCAAAACCTCATTTGGACGCCTTTCCTTCCAGTTCTCTGCTGCCTGCGACTGGAACGAATTGCAAAAATCTCTGAAGTTGGAGACTTTTATCTCCCTCAACAACTTTAAAAATCTGCTATCCGAGCAGCTAACCGATCGCTGCAGCTGTACATAGCCCATCTGTAAACTACCCACCCAATTTACCTACCTCACCCCCTTACTGCTTTTATTTATTTACTTTTCTGCTCTTTTGCACACCAGTGTCTCTTCTTGCACATGATCATCTGATGATTTATCACTCCAGTGTTAATCTGCTAAATTGTAATTATTCGATTTATTGCCTACCTCATGCCTTTTGCACACATTGTATATAGATTCTCTTTTTTCTACCATGTTATTGACTTGTTTATTGTTTACTCCATGTGTAACTCTGTGTTGTTGTCTGTTCACACTGCTATGCTTTATCTTGGCCAGGTCGCAGTTGCAAATGAGAACTTGTTCTCAACTAGCCTACCTGGTTAAATAAAGGTGAAAAAAATAAATAAAAATAAAATCCTACATCCTGATATTACCAGGTTCTGACCGCTAGATGTTGCTGTTGCAGGACTATATAAATATTTACGGTAATATAGTAATATACACTGAGTGTACTAAACGTTAGGAACACCTTCCTAATATTGAGTTGCACCTCTTTTTGCCCTCAGAACAACCAATGCTTCCCACAGTTGTATCAAGTTGGCTGGATGTTCTTTGGGTGGTGGACCATTCTTGATACACATAGGAAACTGTTGAGCTTGAAAAACCCAGCAGCGTTGCAGTTCTTGACACACTCAAACCTACTACCTACTACCATACCCCATTCAAAGGCACTTAAATATTTTGTCTTGCCCCTTCACCCTCTGAATGACACACATACACAATCCATGTCTCAATTGTTTCAAGGCTTAAAAATCCTTCTTTAAACCTGTCTCCTCACCTTCATTTACAATCAGTGGATATAACAGGTGACATCAATAAGGGATCATAGTTTTCACCTGGATTCACCTGGCCAGTCTATGTCATGGAACACAGTGTATAGATATAAACAGGAGTAATGGTGATCAGTAACAGGATAAATACTAATAGTAATGGCAATCAATAATCAATGGGCAGCAGCGAAATAGAGTATTAAATCAAATCAATAATCATTTTGGCAGCAGCGTAGGTTGTGTCGGAGTTGGTAAAGACCTGTGGATGGGCATATATAGAGTCAGTGTGGACAGAGAGGGAGAGCAGTAGTTGTTAGCCATTTAAGAGTATTATGGCCTGAAGCAGTTTAGGAGTCTGCTGGACGAGAGCATGGAGAACAGTCTTCGGCAGTTCTTTGACGCTTTCTCAGACACCGCTTGGACCGTCCTCAACTAACTCTGTAGGGCCTTCTTGTCACGGGCGGGGCATTTGCCATACCAGAGAGTGGTACAACCAGTCAGGATGCTCTCAATGGTGCAGCTGTACAAGTTCCTGAGGATCTGAGGGGCTATGCCAAATCGTTTTAGTCTCCTAAGGGCTTCTTCACGACTGTTCTGGTGTGAAGAGACCATGTTAAGTCCTCAGTTATGTGGACACGGGAGAGACTTGAATCTAATGACCCCCCCCCCCCCCCTCCTCATTTCCTGTAGTCCATGATCAGCTCCTAGCACTTGCTGATATTGAGGGAGAGGTTGTTGTCCTGGCAACACACTGCCAGTTCTCTGACCTCCTTCCTGTAGGCTGTCTCATCTCCGTTGGTGATCAGGCCTACCACCGTCGTGTCATCAGCAAACTTGATGATGGAGTTGGAGATGTGCGTGGCCACACAGTCATGGATAAACATGGAGTACAGGAGGGGGCTAAGCACACACCCCTGTGGGACCCCCGTGTTGAGAGTCAGCGTGGCGGGGGTGTTGTTGCCTACTCTAACCACCTTGGGTCGGCCCGTTAGGAAGTCCAGGATCCAGTTTCAGAGGGAGGTGTTCAGTCCCAGGGTCCTGAGTTTGGAGGGCACTATAGTGTTAAATTCTGAGCTGTAGTGAAAGAATGAAAGAATGAGAATGAAAAGCATTCTCAAATAGGTATTCCTCTTGTCCAGGTAGGAGAGGGCAGTGTGGAGTACAATTGAGATTGCATTGTCTGTAGATCTGTTGGGGCAGTATGCAAATTGTAGTGGGTCTAGGGTGTCTGGGATGATGGAGGTAATATGTGCCATGACCAGCCTTTCAATGCACTTCATGACTACAGATGTTAGTGCTACAGAGCAGTAGTTAGTGTGGCAGGTGGCCTTAGAGTTCTTGGGAACAGGAATGATTGTGGTCAGCTTGAGACGTGGGGATTACAGACTGGGACAAGGAGAGTTTGAAAATGACCGTGGAGATGCCTGTGAGCAAATGTTGACCAGATTAAAAACCTTATTCACGTCGGCCTCGGGGAGCAAGATCATCCAGTCCTCTGGGACGGCGGGGCCCTCGTGCACGGCTCTGTGTTGTTTTTGTCGAAGCGTGCATGAAATGTATTGAGTTCGTCTATATAGGCGGGAGTCTCGAGACAGGATTTTGCTAAGTATTTAAGCAGGAGTCTCGCCCCCTTATCTCTACAGCTTAGTGTTGCTAGCTATTCTCTCAAAGCATCCGAAGCCGACACCGAGGCACCAGCTCGCAGCATCAAAGCAGACACTGAGGCACATCAAGACACAAAGCTATTTAGCATATATTTTTGTATTATAGCGACTTTTTCTTGGAACCCACTTCTCTTGTGTATCCAATTGTGTGAAATCCGTTCTTTGCACACAGATTCAGTGCTGTACTCAGAATGTCATTCCACCCGTGTCAACAGTGTGAGAAACATCTCCCAGCATCAGATGAGATACTCATCTGCTTGGGAGTTGAACATGCTCAAGCGGCTTCACAGTGTAGCACCTGTTGTACTCAGTGTCAGAAATTCAAACAGATTAAAATCTCGATTTCAGAGCTTTGTGGGCGGAACCTCCAGACTGTCATCAGATGAGCCTCATTGATCGTAGACCTTCCTCTGCAGATTATTTCAAACACTCCAGGTCAAGTTACAGGTCTCACTCACCTCGTGATCCACCACCCAATTAACACCATTTCTTATCCTCGCCTGGGCACAAATCTCGCCATACTGAGGTGTGCAAGGAGATTGTCACTGGGCAACCATTGAGTCCACCCTCAAGCACATCCTGGCCAGACTTCCTTCGCCGGTACCAAACTCAACCCCTACCTCTGAACAGAGTGTGGTTGTTGAATCGGACGATACTGATGTACTGTCCACAAGAGCTTCCCAGTCTTATGCCACCGACTATGATCACTCTGATGATGATGATAATGATGGTATGCACCATGGCTCTAGCATCGTCCAGTCCCAGCCTGTCGGCCTGGCAGTAGCCCGCCCACTTGCGGATCTGTATTTTTCAGCCATCAATTTCCTGTGTTTGAGGGGTGCAAAATCCACTTGTCAGTTAAATCTCCCTGGATTGATTGCTTTCATTTTACTCCTGCAACTCTTTCGTACTCTTGCTTGTGCCTGACGTTATTTCACGTTAACGTTACGACGTGGAAATGTTTGTAAGGACCTGTCAAACACACCCCGATGGCTGAAATGGGCTCAATGGAATACATTCTCTTTCCGTTGCATTTATAAGAATGCTAAAGCTTAATCTTGGATTTAACACATCATCTCAACTCTTGCGTCACAAGGAAGAGAAGAAAGAGACATTTATTTTGATGAGGGTTCATTTTTTGTTGAATTGAAAAAAGTTATAATTTTTATAATAATTAGATGCACTGAAAGGAAAGCAACTTCTGAAAATGAAGACTTATGTCTGATCTCGCAAACAATGTAAAGTATGTATAGATATATGTAATATAGAGCCAAGCATGTTGATTCTTTATCAGAGGGTAACCTGCTATTGACTCACTTGTTGAATTATGCAACAGAATGTGACAACAACAGTAATTAATGAGGCAGTCTAGACAGCACAGGTGAGTGCAGGTAGGCCTAGACATTTTTGTGGTTGCAGCCTTGTTCCACCCCTTTATCTTAACGTATTAATGTGTGTATTTATGCAAATTAGGCACATATAGTTTTCTTTATTTTAACACAAAATATAAAATAAATACCTGATACCATCAGAACATGTAGTATATATGAGTCATTCAAAAAAAATATATAGTTAAATTTGACAAATGGAATACCTGATTTCCCACCAAAATCCCACTCCATTCATTATTTGTCTGTGCCAATAAAATGTTTTCTGTGCTATAATTGAGTCAATACTTGATGGATTCAAACAGTTTGGAGTATCTTCATTGTCCAACTGTTGCATTTATTGGAATTGTTTCTAAAACCTTTTAACAATTTTGATGACCGTTGCTACTGGCAGTGACAGTCGACCAGAAAATATCCTTTGAAATCATTGAGAGGGCAAGCAGGAACCTCAATGTGGAGCACGCCCCTTCTGCCATGATGTCCACATTCAAGTTTGATGAATTCAGTTCTTCAAAGACTGAGGTATGCCTCCTGTTGTTCAAAGACTTTGTGTGTGAGCTCCAATGCACATGAAACACGCCAAATCAAAGAACCCCTGCCGTGCCAAGCAAATGCACTCGCTTAGCTACAGTTCATGATGCAGACAAGAATGGTTTTGGCCATTTCCCCATATGGATAAATAATTTGCTTCACTTGTTCTGCCTGCTTCTCTCTGTCACAGTTCAGACCAAGAGCTGGCTTACAAACAATGCAGGGCATTTGATTGCTTCCTACGCAGGACACATGACAGCACCTCTCTAGCCCCTAGGCTTGGCAATTCAGCAACGATACTGGCTTCCTTTCAGGAGTAGCTGCAGGCACGCCTCTCCACAATCTACGACACTAAGACCATGAAAAAACTGTCGACAGTGACAGATCTGCTCATCCAGTGCATTCAGGGCAATGCTAAGATGGTTGGGAAAACTTTGGTCACACTGTGTGTTGCACAGCGCCATTTATGGTTAGCGCAGTCCAAGCTCCCAGACAAAGAGAAAGTTCCACTCTTAGTTATACCCATATTACCCGGCCAGACTTTCGGCCCAGCAGCGACCCACTTACAAGGCTCAGACAGGCAGCAACTGCTCAGCAGTGAAGGAACAGACACTCTCAGCCATACCAAATAGGTGGAGGGCCTTATTGCCCTCGGAAAAGGCAGAGATGCACCACATGCAGACCGCGTACACTCTGCATAACAGCACACAGAGCCTTGGTCCTACCGCAAGTTTCTCGCTTGCTTTCACAAATTGCATAAGCGCAGCGTCAACACCCCCTCGCCAAGCAGGAGTCGGGGTCTTGGAGTACTTAGACGATTGGCTAGTATGTGTAGGGTCACAAAGCCTTGGCACACACATCCATTGTCTCGCATCACCTCTCTGAGTTGGGACTAACAATGAGCTTGGAAAATAGTTCTCTGGTCCCTACTCAGTGTGTGCGCTTCCTGCGTTTGACACTGTACACTGGTGCAAAACCCTTGCCGGAAAGAGTGGTATTGTTTAAAAAATCTCCTTCAACATTCGAACTGAGGAAATAGGTGACAGTGCTAGAGAGTCAGAGACTTCTAGGTCACGTTGTTTTGTTGGGCTTGCTCCACATGAGGCCAATACAGTGATGGTACAACAGACACAGTCTATGTCCCAGAATGGACAAACACAAAAAGCTGACAATTTCAGTGAGTTGCTAGAGAGCATTACGAGGGTGGTGAATAGCACTTCAAACTCCCAGTGAAGTTCTCCTAGGCGCATTACACAACCAGATGACTTTGATTACAGACACATCCCTACAGGGATGGGGAGCAGACTTGAACCAGTAAGGGGTTTGTGGTGTATAGTCAGCACCATGGAAAACAGCTCACATCAACGTACTGGTGCTCAAGGCGTCCACCTTGCACTCCAGCACTTCCTCCGAACATGTACTGATACGGAAAGACAACACGACAGTGATTGCGTACATCAACTGCCAGGGCGGACTGAGGTCAATGGCACTACACCAGGTAGCAAGGGAGCTACTGCTTTGGGCAAACACACGCCTTACATGCCTCAGAGCAATACACCTACTTGGACCAATCTGTTCGCATTGGAAGACTCAACACATTGTCCTATGTGGTTCTCCATGACGGGTCCAGCAGGCCCACTCGGGATCAATGCCTTATCACACTGATGGCCGACGGGGCTGCTCTATGCGTCTCCACCAATACCCTCGCTCCCTCAGTCCTTGAGGAAGATCAGCCTTGAGCACGCGTCAGTTCTACTTGTGGCTATTCATTGGTCACAGAGTCACTGGTTTTCAGACCTTGTACAGCTGACAACCTCCCAACCATGGGAACTCCCTCTTCAAGCGGACCTCCTGTCACAAGCAAATGGCAAACCCAGCATTTTGAAGTTTGTGTGTGTGTGGCCCCTGAACGTGACCGCCTTGTAGCTGTACCCTCCTTAGTAATTGATACAATACAGGCAGTAAGGGGGTCCTCTACACAAAGACTCTATTCCAACAAGTGGAACGTGTACAGGAAGTGATGTATTGCCCATGCAGAATCGCCATCTGAAATTTTGTCTTTTCTCCAGAAGCTTATTTCTGCAGGGAAGTCCCCATCTACATTGATTGTGTATATGACAGCCTCCCCACTTCTCACAGGAGAGTTGTGAGTTGCATACACTTTGCACTGTTAGGGAATTGAGTGACCATCTTGCCACAACAAGAACTGTTCGTCAAACAGAACAGCTTTTTGTGTGTTATGGGGAGAACATCAAAGGTTGCACTGTCTCGAAGCAGAGACTGGCACATTGGATTACCAATGCAGTGTTAGTCAAAATTATACGTTGCAGCAGGTACACCAACTCCAGATGGCATGGTAGCACACTCCACTAGGGGTACGGCCACCTCATGGGCCTTGTTCAGAGGGGCCTCCCTGGAATCAACACCCATTACTTTGACGCGGTATTACAGACTCAATGTTATGTCCACACCAGCAGTGGTGTCTGTAGTTCTGGACACAGCACCCTCTCTCAACCCAGATAAGTGAGCGTACTGTGAACCTTGTACATGCTTATCAACCATCAGTGAGATGGATGTTCTATACAAAGGCCTTTTACTATTTGTGCTGTTACACCTAATTGAAGCCTCTCATGTTTTAAGTTCTAGCTTTCAGCTTGTTTGTGCTTACAGTTGTATACTACAGTTGGCATTTAATCCACCCTGTTGGGTTAATATATTCTGTTGCATCCTGTGGTGCAGGGTTTCCCAACCATTTCCTCGGGCCCCCCCCCAGACATTTCACATTTTTGTTTTACGCCTAAACTGGCACACCTGATTCAATTAGCCAACTATTCATCAAGCCTTTGACTAACTGAAGCAGGTTTGGCAGTTTAGGGTTAAAACACAAAATGTAAATGTCTGGGGGGGGGGGGGGGCTGAGAACAGGTTTTGGAAACTCTGCTGTGGTACATACAAGGACTTCCCAGGGACTCATCTAGACTAAGGTTTAATGATGAGGTATCCCACTCTGTTGCCTGAACCACCTGTTTGGTATAGCAGCCCCTTTACTAAAACGAAAGAGAACTTTACGGATTTAGCCCTGGTTCTCTGAGTAGAGTAACGGATCGCCAAGCATTCATGTCTTTCCTCCACCTCCGGGGAATTCAAGTGAAGTAATAGACAGTATGTCACGTCACACCGCCCTTTATATTGACAGGTCACACGGGTACAGTGAGGGAGCGGCGTGACTGTAAACATCTTTGATATTAAGCATCTCACCGCGTGAAGGGGAAGGAGTTTCCATAGGTCGTTTGGCGACCCATTCATCTACTCAGAGAACCAAGGCTTACATCCATAACCAAATGTTCTTCATGTGGAGTTTCTTGCCTAGTATAATTTGATGTGTGTATGACAATGTTACTAACCATGAAGAGTGTTTACAATAACGTTGTGATCTTGTTTCCAGGCACTAAGAACACCCCCCTTCAGATCACTGCTATGGTCATTAGCCTGGGCTACTTCATCTTCGATATGGGCTGGTGTGTTTACTTCCGCACAGAGGGACCGGTGATGCTGATCCACCACACCATGAGCATCCTGGGTATCTTGTTGACCCTGAGCTTGGGGGAATCAGGCATCGAGTCATGCGCTGTAATCTTTGCCAGTGAGATCACAAACCCCCTGCTGCAAGCTCGCTGGTTCCTGAGACAGTTGGGTCGCTATGAGAGCCTGACAGGGGAGGCGGTGGATCTTCTGTTTGTAGTGCTATTTGTCTTTATGCGCATTGTGGTTGGCGGAAGGATGTTGTACTGCGAGCTCATCTCCCCATGGCCCAGGTTCATTATAAAGTGTGAGGGAGTTGCCATGTATGTGCTATCCTGGGTGTTCATGGTGGACATTGGTCGTTTCGCCTACCGCAAGAGTCAATCCAAATACAGACGCTGGAGAAACCAACACAGAGCGGCAGCAGTTAACGGACATGACGGCAAAACAGACTGAAAGACTTCCTTATCATGATGAATAAAAACATCCAATGTTTATACTAATAGACCACCTTTATACAATTGGTTGTGCATACTGTAAACATGGGGTCAAAGTCAAGCCATTCTTTGGGCCTATATGATTATTGAGGACTATTTTTTTGGTATTTAGCTAAACACTTGTACATTTTTTGTTTGCTTTTTCATTAAAAACAACTGCAAGAGATTGTTGCAAAAGCATCTTGAAAAATGTACAACTGTAGCAAAAACAATTGCGACATAGTTTGACATTGAAACCAAAGGACCTAGTGCCAATATGATGAACAGATGTATTTCACAAGCTTACTGCAATGAACTGTAACCTAATAGTATATTCTTCTAATCTTGTATCCAGCAATAAGTTGACTATTGGGAAACAGACACTTTTGATATCCATCCATTGATTCCCTCCATCCAGATGACGTAACATTCCCTAACCATCATAGATTAGGCCACACCTGTTTTGAGGCAGTGAAATTGAACCAATACTAACTGTTTCCTTAACTTCTGCAGTATTTTGTTATTGTATGCAGTAGTTTTCCTTGCAGAAATGCAACTTTTTTGCAATGTGTTGGATAATTTTTCTAATTTGTCTAATTTAAATTGTGGTACTCCTTATAAGCCATGGTATATCCCATGTTCCATTTCATTTTCTGGAAGATGTTTATAAACGCTCGCTGAGATTGTAGTGTTATAGATTGTGTATTGTATGCATATTCATATGGAGTACATGACACTGGCTTTTATATAACATAAAACTCAGTAAAAAGCGACGTGTTTCTTATGATATCTGCCTTTCGATTTAGCTACAATAATGCTTTTCACAACGGTTTTTTGTTTAAGTTCACAGCAACAACAAATCAGTAACAAATTTGGAATAAAGTAATTATATGTTTAGTGGCATTCCATTGCTTGATTGGGTATATTAGTCATTAGTCATTGTAAATTTGTTGAAAATACCAACTGGTAAACAGTGATTTGTGCTAAATGTTTTGTATTGGTTGAAATGTTACAGTATGACGCAAGGTCACATTTCCCAATATTGTATGCATTCATATTTGAAATTCACTACTTTTATATTAAATATTTAAATCTGGTGCCCAAATAGTTAGATATGTGGATTGGTATATTAACATTAACTTTCACCATCCCTGTGTCTGTGATAAGGGAGAATCATACAAGTGTGCCTTTGTGACTTTATACGTGTTCAAATGTAATGTTTACTTTTGTTGTGTGTTCAATAAATACCCTGAATACAGAGCTTGTATAGAAATATGTGCTGTAATATCAAGTAAATGATTCCAAATTGATTGCTTCCCAGTAGGACTATATAGTATAAAAACGTTTTTGAACAATTTGAAGAGGTTTTTTTTTTACTCAGGGAACTACTAGTTTGACCTTTGGTGCAATGAACTTTTACATGTATTTATTTTTTATTACAACAATTTTAAAGAGATACTAGTCTACATTACAATCAGAGATGTAGTGTAGCCTTGCCCCATACTGTAGGGTAGGCTTATTGTGCAAAAGCCATCACAGAGTTCTCCTTGCTTGAAATATTCAAATTGTCCACATGGAGGCATATGTAAATCACCAAATCCTCCATGATACTGTAGTATAGTCTTCAACCAAAAAAGTTTGAACATGTTTTGCTGATAAATGCCATAACCACTTATCCCTGTAAAGTGTTATGAGTTATGATTGTCAGAGCAGGAAATGATTGTACTTTATTAACTGGTCATTTTAATGGGATAGTTCTCCCACAAATTAAAGTTGGTCAGAAGTTGTCACACCCTAAAAGGTGAGTCCTGATGAGTCCACGTCCTAACCATCTGCTGTGTAGATCCAAGTATACAGTATACTTGAATCGCAAATGAATGGGTGTGGTATAGGGATCTCATTTCATTCTGTGCCTTGTTTTCATTCATTTGGGTTGGAGGCATACAACAGTTAACATGGACTCCTCTTGACATTTATGACCACTTTATGAGACCTAAAAACATCTGACAAACTTTGATTTTGGAGTGTCAGATGTTTTCAAGTTTTAGAAGTGGTCTAACACAAATATATAAGTAGATACAATGAGGGGAATATAAGATGGTGTTGTAGAATACCAATGTGATAATATTTAGGCCAATAATAACAATGATAATTTTAGGTTTCACAGAAAATGTATCTACATTTTAAGTTCAAAATAGATTTGGTCTACCGTAAAATATATTCGTAATCCTATCTGCCAAGGACATCCAATCAGACTCTATAATGAAAAAGGCGAATGTATTGTTATTATTATTAATTAAAGTCTGGCAAGGTTTTTATTTGAATCCCATTTGCCAATGGCATCCAATTAGACACCATAATGAAAAATTAAAAAGACAAATGTATTACTATTATTATTGTTATTATTTATGATCGTCTGGCATGTTTTTTTTCGGCGGAAGTAGACAGACGCAAATTGGGAGCTGTTGGCCAGGGCGTAGTTATCCTGATATTTTGTGAAATTGTAGAAAGTCGTGTATTTTTCTCCTCAATAACACATCTGGAAACACATTCTAATAATCACATTATTCTAAAGTGATAACCGGCTCAGTGTTTATTTTTTGTAAATGAGATAATTATTTTGTTAGCTACTATCCTTGTTAGCATAGACATCCAAGGGAATTCTGCAGAGAAACAACTCAAATTGTCTGAATTCTGGAAACATGGAGTCAATGAAAACTGCTCTCCGTTAAGTTTTGTGGATGTTTGCAACCCGAAGGAGATCTACAATAAACATTTGAAACGGTTCCTTAGGTCGTGAGGACTTCATATATATTCGTCGGGACACGTATTATATTTTTTGCTAAGCTTGTTTTTGTGATTTCGTTTTTTGGAATGACATTCAGAATTGTCGGAGCATACGAAGCAAAGTTTTCTAGTTACTTAAAGTGATCCCGTTTTCGTTAGTACAGTAGATAGCTAGCTAGCCACCGTTGGCCGAGACTCAGCAGCAAGGGACAGTAGTTAGCTAATGTATTCAGTCGGCTGAATTTCAATGATTTACTTTTTTTCTTAGCTAGCTATCACTCTTAACTTTTAAGGAAAACGTATATTATTGGACACGTTTCGAGTCGACTGGAGGAAAAGGCGTTGGATTTTCCACTCCCTGGAGTTAACTAACCGCTAGTTAGCTAGCTAACGTTAGAGTCTGGCTAGCTTCAAGCTATCTGAACTGAAGCTTCCAAAAAATTTAGAGGGGCACATTGGCTAACAAGCTAAATAGTGCAATAGCTAGCTGGGAAAAAAATATGCATTTGCTATAGCTAGCTGATCAAGCTAAGAATAGTACATAGTTTGTTATTTTGCCGCAATAATTACCAATAGTTATCTAGTTAATTCACAAGACGGGTTTCAACTCAGACTTGTCAGTTTTTGGAAATTCTCATGGTCACGAGGGGCTGGCTGCTCGTCTACGGATAAAGGCAAACCTGGAGGCTGGGAACACCAAATGAGACTGAGTCGATTTTCAACATCTTTAAAAAAAGATACGCTGGCTGTTACTACACCAGGCCAAGGTTAACTGGTTGCATTTTCTATAGGGCAGAAAGAGTGAAAGTGGAGCCTGTATCAACATTTTCCAAAGGAACACATCATTGTCAATAGGAACATCATACCCGACCCTGGTGTGCGATAAAGTGGAGAGCTGCACGACGTAAAACGAGGGCTTATTAGAGGTCCTAATTTATCTCACGAAATTGCTACAGTCGCGAACATTGCATTATCATCCGTGGCTTCACTGAATACGTACCATTTCACTGCAAATGATTGCAAAACTATTACATTGAGCTATTGAATTCCGTATTAGGACATACCCAGACATTTGTTTTTCACTGGGAGTCTATCGCCGACAATTGAAGGTGTTTTCATGACATTGTTATTTGGAGATTCAGCTCTCAATGTTGTTGATTTTTTGTTGTTGATGTCATCACCTTTTTCAATCATCTCTTCAACATAGACGGATGTTAGGGAAGGGCTATTCAAAGAGTCTGTCTTATCATACTTTGGAAAATGATAGTTGGATATAAATCACAGCAAATCTAGAAACGGAAGCCCAATGAGCGACACACAGTCCAGTATCACTGATAGGTAAGTACGACCTTTTCCAGGCATTACGTAAACACACTTCACAATGTCATTGAAGACAGCATGCCTCTTGGCTCCTGTACTTATGCACCTTTGCTTTATCAGACATGTTATGTTTGATCTCAAGTCTTGTAAAAGCATGCAAGGATTGTTATTGCCACTATGGGAATTTTCCACCGGCTGCATGCAAGTGGCAATTCTTCTCATGTTATGTTATGGCCAATTGTTACAGTTTCTGGAGTCAGCTATCGACTTTTTCTATCTCCCATATGGTATAGCCTAAACTGTATGTAGGTAATTTGTATTAAATGTGTATTAGTACTGAATGTTACTCAATATGTATTCCAACAACCCAGGCAAGTAGTGTTGCCCCATTTCAAAACGATAAACCAAAAGGCAGGCCTGTGTGGGGCTTTATTTTTCATTGCAGTGTTGTTTTTAAGTAGCACAATAACCCCCAATCTATTTTCTCAAACCAGCACTCTACTCAATTCTCCAATTTGTCACACCACTGAAATTGCCCTTTTTGGTAGGGGCAGACTTCTGACCATTTACCATGATTTTGGCACCAACAACTATTTTAATTTAGAAAGAGGTCTTGAGTTGGTTGTTTTTGCACCACCAAAGAGTGAAAATGGAATTTGATCTGTTCCAAGAGCATCAGCCACAATCATGGCAATAGTGTGTGTAGAGCTGATGAGGCCTGACAGCCAAATGAAGGAATAGTGCAATTGTGTCGTCTGCACCTGAAATCCACTTTTTTGCAAAGAAGGTAATTAACCAACCAGATATTCCACTTGTAGGCTAACCCTGTAGCCTGTACTGGAAGCTGTTTCATTCATCTTATCCAAAATAGACACATTACGTTTCCAACATGAGTCGTCTTATGGGGTGTTTTGAATTAATAGGATGCTACTTGGTCAAACTAGGCCTATAGCCTAGTAAAAATAATTCTACCAATGCAACTACATTTGTGTTTAATGACAGGCGTTATCTATCAGTGGCTGCGGTGCAGCACTCTTCTCTCCTCTCTGTGAGCTGCATTAGGTTTATGCTTTGGCTTGTCTAAAGGCAACAATACACTAGACAATTTTGCTTTCTACGGGCTCTAACCATGGGAAAACCTCACATTTAACGATTCAGTCAGTCCAAATTGTAGTGACCTAGTAATCAGTATAGTACATACACCTGGCCGCACCTCTGGCAGTACGATTGTACAATTGGGCCAGAATCAGACTATATTTGCTGGGCATGTTTGCACATGTGCAGGCCTAGTAAGGAAACCATCATAGCAACTGAGGAAGCATAACAATGTACATACAAGGAACGCAACGTCTGTGCACGTGGATTACTGATGTTCAGTTTGAGAGCACGAAGATGAGTACTGGAGGTAAACTTTGATAGCTTGCTGCTGCTATAATTGATTTGAATAAACACTATGTTTTGTTGCCCATTGTTAAGCTATTTATCAGAGATGTTGCCCTCACAATAAGCCAGATACGAGTAACTTACACAACTTGCATTACATTGATTGTGCCGCGGCTGCCACTTCAATCAGAGATGGACAGCGCATGGGTGCTGAAATTAGTCTTAATTTTAATTTGACTTTACTAACAACTAGGGCTTTGTGTTGAAACCTATTTTTTGTTATTTAAGAAATAAGAGCTAGGGCTGTGGCGGCCATACATTTTGTTAGCCGGTTATTGTCATGCAATTGAGTAATTGTCACAGTAATTGACCGTTAATTAATATAAACACATTTAGCATCTCCAGGCCTCCATGGATATAAGCCGCTGATGCGTGCCTTTTGGAACATCTACACAAAAAAAAAAGTTTAATAAATCAATTCAAAATACATCACAATAAATTCATTATTTATTTTGGGCAAAAGAAACATGATATGAAGAAAATGTATTTCAGAAGAACAGAATGAGTTACTTGGCTTACTGTATGTTATCTGGCTATATACCATCCCGTAGGCTTGTTCATTTAGCACTAGAGGTCGACCGATTAATTAGGGCCGATTTCAAGTTTTCATAACAATCGGAAATCAGTATTTTTGGGTGCCAATTTTATTTATTTTTTATTATTTTTTATGTACCTTTATTTAACTAGGCAAGTCAGTCAAGAACACATTCTTATTTTCAATGACGGCCTAGGAGCGGTGGGTTAACTGCCTTGTTCAGGGGCAGAACGACCAATTTTCACCATGTCAGCTTGGGGGACCTAATCTTGCAACCTTACAGTTAACTAGTCCAACGCAATAACGACCTGCCTCTCTCTCTTTGCACTCCACAAGGAGACTGCCTGTTACGCGAATGCAGTAAGCCAAGGTAAGTTGCTAGCTAGCATTAAACTTATCTTATAAAAAACAATCAATCATAACCACTAGTTAACTACACATGGTTGATGATATTACTAGATATTATCTAGCGTGTCCTGCGTTGCATATAATTTGACTGAGCATACAAGTTTCTAAGTATCTGACTGAGCGGTGGTAGGCAGAAGCAGGCGCGTAAACATTCATTCAAACCACACTTTTGTGCGTTTTGCCAGCAGCTCTTCGTTGTGCGTCAAGCATTGCGCTGTTTATGACTTCAAGCCCATCAACTCCCGAGATGAGGCTGGTGTAACCTAAGTGACATGGCTAGCTAGTTAGCGCGCGCTAATAGCGTTTCAAACGTCACTCGCTCTGAGCCTTCTAGTAGTTGTTCCCCTTGCTCTGCATGGGTAACGCTGCTTCGATGGTGGCTGTTGTCGTTGTGTTGCTGGTTCGAGCCTAGGGAGGAGCGAGGAGAGGGTTGGAAGCTATACTGTTACACTTGCAATACTTAAGTGCCTATAAGAACATCCAATAGTCAAAGGTTAATGAAATACAAACGGTATAGAGGGAAATAGTCCTATAATAACTACAACCTAAAACTTCCTACCTGGGAATATTGAAGACTCATGTTAAAAGGAACCACCAGCTTTCATATGTTCTCATGTTATGAGCAAGGAACTGAAACGTTAGCTTTCTTACCTAGCACATATTGCACTTTTACTTTCTTCTCCAACACTTTGTTTTTGCATTATTTAAACCAAATTGAACATGTTTCATTATTTATTTGAGGCTAAATTGATTTTATTGATGTATTATATTAAGTTAAAATAAGTGTTCGTTCAGTATTGTCATTATTACACATAAATAAATAAAAAATCGTCCGATTAATCGGTATCGACTTTTTTGGCCCTCCAATAATCGGTATCGGCGTTGAAAAATCATAATCGGTCGACCTCTATTTAGCACACAAGATATGCCATTGTTTTATGATTTTATAGTAAGAAGAATATCATTGAACTTAGCTGAATAAAATGGAAAGGATATTTTTCCCATTTCGGAGGCACATATGAAGTGGCTATGTTGAGTGTAAAAGTGATCATTTGAAACAGGTCCTATATTTAGAGTTATTTGGCAACTTCAGTTGTAAGTGATACAAACAGTTAGAATGTCTTACAAATCAAAACCTACACTAAATGACCAAAAGTATGTGGACATCTGCTCGTCGAACATCTCATTCCAAAATCATGACCATTAGTATGGAGTTGGTCCCCCATTTGTCGCTATAACAGCCTCCACTCTTCTGGGAAGGCTTTCCACTAAATGTTGGAACATTTCTGTTGGGCAATTATGCCTGGCTCGCAGTTGGCGTTCTAATTCATCCCAAAGGTGTTCGATGGGATTGAGGACAGGGCTCTGTGTAGGCCAGTCAAGTTTTTCCACACTAATCTTTACAAAAAAAATCTGTATGTACCTCGCTTTGTGCACGGGGGCATTGTCATGTTGAAATAGGAAGCTGTTGCCACAAAGTTGGAAGCCCAGAATCATCTAGAATGTCATTGTATGCTGTAGCGTTAATATTTCCCTTCACTGGAACTAAGGGTTCTAGTCCGAAAAATCTAAAACAGCCCCAGACCATTATTCCTCCTCCACCAGACTTTACAGTTGCCACTATGCATTTGGACAGGTAGCGATCTCCTTGCATCCGCTTAACCCAGATTTGTCTGTTGGACTGCCAGATGGTGAAGCGTGATTTACACTGCTTCAGAGGACAGACTATTTTTACTCGCTACTTCACTCGATTGGCCCGTTCTGTGAGCTTGTGTGGCCTACCACTTCGCGACTGAGCCGTTGTTGCTCCTAGACATTTCCACTTCACAATAACAGCACTTACAGTTCACCAGTGAAGCTCTAGCAGGGCAGAAATTTGACAAACTGACTTGTTGGAAAGTTGGCATCCTATGACGGTGCCACGTTGAAAGTCACTGAGCTCTTCAGTAAGGCCGTTCTACTGCCAATGTTTGTCTATGGAGATTGCATGGCTGTGTGCTTGATTTTATACACCTGTCAGCAACGGGTGTGGCTGAAATAGACGAATCCACTCATTTGCAGGGCTGTCCACATACTTTTGTAAAATGAGTTTAGATTTAGAATGTCTCGTTTTGAAATGGGCAGGGGGGAAAAAGACATGTCAGATGCCGCTTTCCCACGTGTTTGTTTTTCAATCATGCCAGGTAGGCTACTAGAGTTATTTCACTCCATGCATAAACCACTGTGTGAGATGCAGCGAGAGTGCATGCTCGACCGATGATATTCTGGCCAAACTCCGTATGCCATGTGCTCTCCAACCCTGTTCCTGCAGCTACTTAGTGTATTTCATTTGGGGAACCAAGTGAAATTTGTTTGAAAGTAACATGTTTTCACGAGGGATGCATGACATATCGGTGAACATATTGGAATCGGACGATATTAGCTAAAAATGCCAACATGTGTTTCGGACGATGTCTAGTTTAACACCGATTTGCAAAACCGATTTTAAAGCTGTTGTGCATACCCATTTAACGTAGATACATGACGTAATGACGGCACGTAAAATTTTACGCTATACGTGCAACACAGAATTCCTAAACTTGCCCGCAATGTCTGCTGTGGATCGAGCAGTCAACAAGTCGAGCAGTCATTTGAAAGAATAGCAAAATTTCAGCGTGACAACTTAAAGACGATATCCATTAAAGCCAAGATAATGGAATCCATTGCCCTTGACAATCAACCGTTCTCTGTTGTGGGTGATGTTGGCTTTCACCGACTGGTCGAGCATCGGTACACACTATCATGTGCGCTATTTTTCAGATGTTGCCCTACCGGAGTTACACAGTAATAGCGTCACTGCTATTAGCTTCACAATATACATACTATGGAACGCCGTTTGAGTCTTTGCGTGTCAAAAAAGATACAGTAGCACTGTCAAAGCTGTGCAAACTAGCAAACACCGGCCACAAACGATGTGTTTACAATACCGCATTGGTAATAAAGCATAATTTGATCGACCGCAACTTCTGGGGTAGCTAGCTTTAGCTTGGTACCTAGCTAGCACCAATACAACCAGCCTGAAAACAATGACCAGTAGAAACTGCAGTCATTTTCAATATTCTTAGCAATGATTTAGGAATCCTTGTGAGTAAGTATTAGCTAGGTTGCCACTTGTTGTTCGCCTATTGAAATTGAACTTCAGTTCATGAAAATAAATAGCTAGCCAGCTACTTAACCCTGCTGCCCAAAGCTAACGTTATAAGCAGCCAGCTAGCTTCATCTGTCTAGTGAAGCTCGATCGGACCGGGTTTTGTGTTGTGTAGCTAGCCACAATAAGGATTTGGCACAAAAGTGGAATTTGCGGTTTTTCTTCAAAATAAAAGTATGTAATTGACAGTGATGCAAATTAATACAAATAGTAGAATTATGCCATACTTTTATTTTGAAGGCTAACCGCAAAGTCCACTATTGTGGCTAGTTTCACATAGATGGGTCCGACCACCATTAATCAAATAAGAACTGTCTTATAAATGAGGGTTGTTTTAGATGATGACAGATTGTCATTTTGCTATGTTTTTGGGGAAGAACATTGTTTGCATCCATGAGCTAGCTAGCTTTTTTTTATGACCAGCACTGCAGGTGCGCGACACAACTTTACCAGGAATGTAGCATACGTATCAATGAATCGTTGTGACATATGAAATACAAGTGATGGCGTAATCAATGTGTAATAACTACGTAAAAATGTATGAACACGTTAAATTATGTGACATGCAGTCATATTCAGGTCCTGATTGGTCAACAAGCTTATTTGACACATCAAATAGTATTTATTAGTACCTTTTTTGAAACGCAAAGACCCAAACGGCATTCCATAGCGAAGACCCAAACGGCATTCCATAGAAATCCTGGTTGAGAATGAAACGACTGAACAAATGAAAAGCTAAACAGCACAGGAAGTAAGTAAAAGGAATAGGTTTTGATTATGTTGTACTGGTAATGGGGACATACGTAAACACCAAAAAAACAACATTTTTTTGTTTGTTAAGAACAAATTATTTTTTACAATGACAGTCAAACCCGGACGTCGCTGGGCCAATTGTGCACCGCCCTATGGGACTCCCAATCTTGGCCAGATGTTATACAGCCTGGATTCGAACCAGAGACTCTAGTGACACCTCTTGCACTGAGATGCAGTGCCTTAGACCGCTGTGTGTGTGTGTGAACTATTGTACTAGAATGCTTAAGGCCGCAAAAATGTTAAAAATCGGTTATCGGTATCGTTTTTTTTTTTGCCAAGAAAAATAACGGAAATTGGTATCGGACCAAAATGTAATATCAGTGCATCATTAGTTTTCACAACAAAAGCTATTTCATTGAACGTTTGACCGTCCCTCTCTCTACTAGCTTGAGAAAGGAATGAAGGAAAGACTGGAGGAGATGGAAACACATGGTGGTGAGCTATTCTGTAGCCAAAGTTAATGTCAGTCTATTAATTATGAAAATATGAAAAATGCCGTATTACTAGGCTATTCAAAATAGTATTTGTTTAATTTTGGAATTATAGGCTAGATCAATTATGCACCAGACATCTTAAGTCTCTTAAGTTTTTTTCTGCCGTGTGCAATATGTGGTAGGCTATGTATTGTATAAAAATACAATCATTTTAATTCTGTTTTTTTTCTCGGGCTTGCACTCATATATAGGCCTATGCGTATGCATGAGCTCTATAATTTATATGGGTGTTTTGAATGAATCATCACCTTAAACCGCTGTCCGTTTAATTGTTAGTCGTTGTGGATGTTGTTTCAAAGCCTATGTTTTCCACTCAGTAGTCAACCTGTTGTTGAACTCATTTCTAGGGATGCACGACATATCGGTGAACATATCAGAATCGGACAATATTAGCTAAAAATGCCAACATTGGTATCGGCCCGATTTCTAGTTTAACACTGCTGTGCAAAATTGATGTCAAAGCTGACATGCATACTATAGGTCGACCGATTAATCGGCATGTCCGATTATTTAGTGCCGATTTCAAGTTTTCATAACACTCGGTAATCTGCATTTTTGGACGCCGATTACATTGCATTCCACGAGGAAACTGCGTGGCAGGCTGACCACCTGTTACGCGAGTGCAGCAAGGAGCCATGGTAATTTGCTAGCTAGCATTATACTTATCTTATAAAAAACAATCAATTTTCACATAATCACTAGTTAACTACACATGGTTGATGATATTACGAGGTTAACTAGCTTGTCCTGCATTGCATATTATCAATGCGGGACCTTTTAATTTATCATCGAATCACAGCCTACTTCGCCAAACGGGGGATGATTTAAGCGCATTTGTGAAAAAAGCACAATCGTTGCACAAATGTACCTAACCATAAACATCAATGCCTTTCTTAAAGTCAATACACAGAAGTATAATTTGTTATACCTGCATATTTAGTTAAAATGAATTCATGTTAGCAGGCAATATTAACTAGGGAAATTGGTATTGGTATCGGTATTGTTGTTTTTTTGGCAAGGAAAATATCGGATATTGGTATCCGGCAAAAATGTCCTATCGGTGCATTACTAATTGCTTAAAATTGATCAATCACAGTGAGGTTTATTTTATTTTATATATAAATATATTTTTGTGTATTTTACCCAGATTTCCCCCCCAATTTCGGTCTCATCGCTGCAATTCCCCAACGGGCTCGGGAGCTGAAGGTCGTGTCATGCGTCCTCCGAAATATGACCCTCCTAACCGCGCTTCTTAACACCCGCCCACTTAACCCGGAATCCAGCCGCACCAATGTGTCGGAGGAAACACCGTTCACCTGACGATCGAGTATGAATGTATGTAAATGTACATAATTAGCTTACATATCAAATTGTAGGTGATAGCCTATGCGTATTGGCTACAGCCTCTCATCTCCACACCAATGCTGACATTACAGAGGCGCCATAAAATCTAGCCAAACTTTACAGACGCTATATATCCCTTTATATACACTGTATGTGGACAACCATTCAAATTAGTGGAGTCAGCTATTTCAGCCACACCCGTTGATGACAGGTGTATAAAATCGAGCAAACAGACAAACATTGGCAGTAAAATGGCCTTACTGAAGAGCTCAGTGACTTTCAACGTGGCACCGTCATAGGATGCCACCTTTCCAACAAGTCAGTTTGTCAAATTTCTGCCCTGCTAGAGTTGCCCCGGTCAACTGTAAGTGCTGTTATTGTGAAGTGAAAACATCTAAGAGCAACAACGGCTCAGCCGCGAAGTGGTAGGCCACACAAGCTCACAGAACGGGACCACGAGTGCTGTAGCGTGTAAAAATTGGCTGTCCTCTGTTGCAACACTCACAACCGAGTTACAAACTGCCTCTGGAAGCAACATCAGCACAATAACTATTTGTTGTGAGCTGGACAGGCCGAACAGCCTCACATAAGCCTAAGATCACTATGCGCAGTGCCAAGCGTCGGCTGGAGTGGTGTAAAGCTCACCGCCATTGGACTCTAGAGCAGTGGAATCGCGTTCTCTGGCGTGATGAATCACGCTTCACCATCTGACAGTCTGGAGGATGAATCTGGGTTAAGGAGCATGCCAGGAGAATGCTACCTGCCTGAATGCATAGTGCCAACTGTTAAGTTTTGGTGGCGGAGGAATAATGGTCTGGGGCTGTTTTTGATGGTTCGGGATATGCCCCTTTGTTCCAGTGAAGGGAAATATTAACGGTATAGCATACCATGACATTCCAACTTTTCGGCAACAATTTGGAGAACGCCTTTTCCTGTTTCAGCATGACAATTTCCCCATGCACAAACCGAGGTCCATACAGAAATGATTTGTCTACATCGGTGTGGAAAAACTTGACTGGCCTGCACAGCGCCCTGACTTCAATCCCGTCGAACACCTTTGAGATGAATTGGAATGCAGACTGCGAGCTAGGCCTAATCGCCCAATGTCAGTGCCTGACCCCACTAATGCTCTGGGGGGCAAATGGAAGCAAGTCCCTGCAGCAATGTTCCAACATCTATTGGAAAGCCTTCCCAGAAGAGTGGAGGCTGTTGTAGCAGCAAAGGGAGACCAACGATTTCGGAATGAGATGTTCATCGATTAGGTGTCCACATACTTTCGGTCATGTAGAGTATATTGGCTAAACAGCAGTCATATTTGACAAATATTTAATGTAGGATAATTAATATTAATTAATATTAACGTCTAAAGCAGGTGTATTCAGCTCTTACCCTACGAGGTCCGGAACCTGCTGGTTTTCTGTTCTACTTGATAATTATTTGCACCCACCTAGTGTGCCAGGTCTAAATCAGGCCCTGAGTAGAGAGGAACAATGAAAACAAGAAGTTGAACTGGCTTCGAGGTCCAGAGTTGAGTGTGAAGGGTCTGAAGACTTGATTCTGTCAACATACTCGAGGCACGATTCGTTCAGATAGGAGTTGTGTAGCTTACCAGATTGAACGCAACTCAATCGAACTGCTGAGTGGGATTTTAAATAATTTTATTTAGGTTGTTCACCATAAGAAGTAGTGTAGTAAGTTTATATATGTATTTTTTCTTTAAACAGTCAGTGTATTTGGTCAGTTTTAAATTAACAGGGTAATTTCATAAAGGACTCATGCTCATTCTGCCCTATCGCTGAGCTCAGGTGCCTAAACACACCATTGACACACACACTCACACTCACCTACTACGGCTGGGCGTTATGGCCGACAAATCATGTCTCTCTATTTTTCCTAACTGAGTGCACAAGCATTAGGAACACCTTCCTAATATTGATTTGCACCCCGCTTTGCCCTCAGAACAGCCTCAATTCGTCGGGGCATGTCTCCTCCCCTTCATTGATTTGACATGGATTTAACAAGTGACATCAATAAGGGACTAGCTTTCACCTGGTCAGTCTGTCATGGAAAGAGCAGGTGTTCCTAATGTTTTGTACCCTCAGTGTATATCTCGATTTTCTCAAAATAAGCTTTGTTGTACAATTTCAAGATCAAATGCATTGCATTTCAAACATTTCAAGTCTGTCTTTGAAAATGCCCTTTTTGTTACAAATGTAATCAGAACCATCATAATAATGCACATTCACTAATTATGACTAACTTATTGTAGCAGGCATTATAAAAAATGATCAACTGGGTTGTTCGAGCCCTGAATGCTTGATTGGCTGACAGCTGTGGTATATCAGACCATATACCACGGGTATGACAAAGCATTTGACTTTACTGCTCTATGTTGGTAGCCAGGTTATAATAGCAATAAGGCACCTCATTTGTGGTATATGGCCAGTATACCACAGCTAGGGGCTGTATCCAGGAACTCCGCTTTGCGTTGTGCATAAAAACAGCCCATAGCCGTGGTATATTGGCCATATGCCACATCCCATCGGGCCTTATTGCTTAATTAACATAGCTCTCATTAAACATCTCTCAAGCACAAGCTCACGTACTAGTGAGTAGCCAGATAATCTTTATATTTCAAGTTTCGCCAACTTGGATCTATTTGCTAGCTAACAAGGCCGTCCATCTCCAGCTGTTTGAACAGCATGCTAGCCTGTCCACTTTGTTCAGATGTTGAAGTCAAGTGGCCTACCTTATTTCTCAGAATGAGGAGTTGCCAAATCCTTATATAATTGTATTTTATGCATATTGCACATTTATAAATCACAGACCAAACAGCTAGTATTACAGCCTTTGGCTAAAATGATGCTAGCGGTATGTGGTACCAAAGTGAGCATGAATTTTCCCATATCAATATTAATTGATACTTTAAACATAAAAACGGTAACTTCACCTCTGAGACGACATTATTTTACTGTAATGTGTTTTGGTGTCAATATGACTGATGTTGTTGGACCTAAACTCAAATGCAACTGGTGAGATGTCAGAGAGGAAGAAGTGATCTCTCATCTTTGTTGTTGTTAGTGGTAGGGGAGGGGCTTGGTGTGTGTAATAACAGAGAGGAAAAGGGCGAAGTTACACTCCCCAAAATCAGTCCAAAATAAGCCCAGAGCGTTTCTATTGGCTTATTTTGGACCTAACCTTGTCGCCTGCCTTTTGAACAATGACTCCCATTGTTTCGGTGGAGACATGAGAATCTCGTCATTATCCAGATCCCTGGCTTAAATGGGAGGTGCACACAGCACAGAAGAAGTGAAGGAGACGAGACCAAAAAGACATGAGAAAAAGCGGACATAAACGCTCATAAAAATAGAAGAAATAACCTTGATTCTTGCAATAAAGACACTTCGAATATCACGCAAAAACATACATTCGATATGTAGCCCAGCCCTAACAGACAGACAGACACACACACACACACACACACAGACACACACACACACAGACACACACACAGACACTAACAAAGAGCCACTCAGCTTAGAGAAGTGATCTCAGACAGATCCAGCTCAGAGAGGCCCAGCTCCTGAGTTCCCATCAGCAGCAGATATTCATTTTTAATTGGAAAATGAATGTGTTCATGCAAAACGTTTTTTTTTACATCGAATCTTATTTAATCACATCAATTAGTACCCGGAATCGCACAGAATCGTTTCAAACTCAAATGTATCATATCGGAGCCAATGTATCTAGATGCGTATCGATTTGTTAATTTAAAGGAGAGCTGCATATCCCTATGAGAGACCCATGTGAGGTGCTTCAAAGCACGGCTATTGGCAGCCGGGAGAATAATTATTATATATTTAACTTAACGGCACAAGGGCCACTTTTAGGGGCCATTACAGCCACACAAGGGGTCATCGACAGCCATGGCTGGGAAATTCAAGGCCTGGTGGGACCACACTCCCTCCCGGCCCTCTCCCATAGGTCTGCTTGTCTGTCAGTGGAAGGGAGGCTGGAGTGGTCTGTTCTACCTGGCTGTTGAAGGCCTAGGACACACAATCGGAGACCCTATGAGTTGGGATCTGACTAAGGTTCGCTCCGCCAGGTTTGTTTTTGAACTGCGTGTTAGCCTACTAAATGACAGCAAAACATTAATGTGTACATTACTCCCAGCCTGTGTTGCACTCCACTGGTCCGTGTTCATGCAGAGTTAGCTTTTTTAGCAGGTGTGAACTGAGCATGCAGGGGTCAAAGTAAAAAGGGAGGTCTCGTGATGAGCTGTGACGACTCCAGCTCCATGGAGGGGAAAATGTCAATATTGAATCAATATTTCATTGGTACTATTAGCTAGAGCTGGGAATTGCCAGGGACCTCACAATCTGATATTATGACGATACTTTGGTGCTGATTCGATTATCTATTGCGATTCTCGGTATTCTATATGTATTGCAACTCGATACTGTGATTCGATTTTCCAAACATTTTGCTCACTATAAGTCTCCTGCAGAGAGACATAATAATAATTATAATGACTTTTGATCAGTCATAAAAATAAGTGCCAGAAACATGTTGGCTAACTATTTTAAAAGAAGATAAACAAGCTTTATGATGAAAAATACCAGCGTTTTGGCGCAGGTACAGCCGACTAGCGGTAGGTAACGCTACCTAGAAAAAATGCTTTCATCTTTTGTCTTGAAGTCAAGGTATAATATTGTCTAAAATAACATCATGATATATATAACTGTATCGATTTATTATCTTCATCACTACTATTAGCACACACTTAAACATTACAGGCCGGAACATCTGAAAGAGAAAACCTTGTTGAGCAACCGATTTCATGTCAAATCAAGGTCTGTTCTAAGCTATGCAAGGCTTTAGCAAGGTAGCCTAGATATTATGACTGGATACCCTTATTATGCTTGGAATAGGTGTTGAGTCAGATGGAATTACTGGGCATACAGTCTGGTTGGTGCCCTCTCACTAGAGATGCCTCATGGGTCCTTTCATTCTCTGGCCGGTGACGCTACATGGCCGTCCCATCCGTTCACTCTCAACTCCTACGTAGTTGTTTTAGTTTCCTAATCCCCTTCCTCTGTCGTGCTTCTCAGGGTGCCGCTAAACCTCGTAGTGAATTTACTGTTTCTTGAGTTTGAATAAAACGTCATAATAATCCAGTCTGCTCTCTCACAACCCTTCCCCAATGTTGGGTTGGGCACCTGATTTTCCCTGTGGGTTTAATTGCCTTGGAGGCATATCGTAGATCGATTCAGTCTCTCACTGGGGTGTAAATGAGGAGCTGTGGAGGGCTTGCCTCACACCTTGCTGCCACTTTGGCAGGCACACACCAGCTCCCCTACCACTGCAAACTCCCAGTCCCTATCACCAGCCCCAGCAGCTCTAGAGCGAACAAGTACATTTATAAAAGATTACTGTAATGTTGAAGAATGACAGGTCAGGCGGGCCACACCTATTAAGCAATCAATGTTCCCTCAACAACAAAAAAATCAGCACTGAGCAAATTTCATGTCTGCTGAGCGCAAACTTGTAGTTTGTGTTTACTGTGAACATTGAGGCTGTACCCGCTTTAAGTTACAACTTTAAGTGGTCAAGTAGGCTACTTTGGCTATTTGATCATAGTGTAGCCTTACCAGAGTGGCCTACCATCAAAAACAATGGAGAAAATACATCCCATAACATTTTAACATGGAAGTAGCTGTTCTAACATTCAGCCTACAGTGGCAGCCAATGTGTGGTGTTCAATGTAGGTCCACATTCCTACATGTAGGTCCACAGACTTTTGAATCAAAATATGCAGAGCTTGACATTAACCTGTTTATCCACTTGTCTTTCAGAGAAGGTGACTGAAAATGTTGGTTGATGCAAGAAACCCCTTTACAAAATCAAATGCATTATTATTCCCATACCATTATTACAGAAAATCAGACAAATTATGCTACGCTCTGCCTATTGGCTACTTAGCTTTTTCAAGACATCTCAAAATACAACACTGCCCCTTTTAAGACAAAAGAAAAGCTATTAGCTGACTCGCTTTTCAAAGATGTCAAGAAATGCACGCATTTTGTGCTCTTGTTTGAAGCGACCACACCCCCTTTGTTGACTAGAAATGATCTTTAACTGGGCTAATAACGCACTAACTAGCAAATAATATGAGCAGGTGCAGCTCTCGTTTTGATAAAAAAATTAATAATAATCACATGCGCCAAACACATCAGGTTTACCTTACCGTGATATGCTTACTTACAAGCCCTTTAGCCAACAATGCCGTTTTAAGAATATAGAGTTAAGAAAATATTTACTGAATAAAGTAAAGTTAAAAAGTAGAAAAAGTAACACCACAAAATAACAATATATGAGACTATATACAGGGGGTACCCGAATCAGTGTGCGATGGTACAAGTTAGTCAAAGTAATTTGTACATGTAGGTAGGGGTAAAGTGACCATGCATAAAAACTAAGGGCGGGGGGGGGGGGGAGTGTCAAAGCGTGGTCTCAGTGATTTACTGGGCCATACGCACTACCCTCTGTAACGCCTTACGGTCGGATGCAGAGCAGTTGCCATACCAGGCGGTGATGCAACCGGTCAGGATGCTCTCGACGATGCAGCTGTAGGATCTGTGGACCCATGTCAAATCTTTTCAGTCTCTTGAGGGGGTAAAGCCATTGTCGTGACCTCTTCACAATTTTCTTGGTGTGTTTGGACCATGATAGTTTGTTGGTGATGTGGAAACCAACTTAACTCTCAACCCACTCCACTACAGCCCCGTCGTTGTGAATGGGGGGCGTGTTCGGCCCTCCTTTTCCTGTTGTCCACGATCATCTCCTTTGTCTTGCTCACGTCTCCTTTGTCTTGCTCACGTTGTTGTCTCTGACCTCCCTATAGGCTGTCTCATCATTGTCGGTGACCACCGTTGTGTCATCAGCAAACTTAATGGTGTTAGAGTTGTGCTTGGCCACAGTCATGGATGAACAGGGAGTACAGGAGGGGACACAGCAAGCACCCCTGAGTGGCCCCTGTGTTGAGGATCAGCGTGGCAGATGTGTTGTTGTCTACTCTTAGCACCTGGGGGTGGCCCGTCAGGAAGTCCAGGATCCAGTTGCAGAGGGAGGTGTTTAGTCCCAGGGTCCTTAGCTTAGTGATGCGCTTTATGGGCACTATGGTGTTGGAACGCTGCGCTGTAGTCAATGAACAGCATTCTCACATAAGTGGTCCTTTTGTCCAGGTGGGAAAGGGCAGTGTGGAGTGCGATTGCATCATCTGTGGATTTGTTTGGGCGGTATGCGAATTGGAGTGGGTCTAGGGATTATGAGATGATTGTGTTGTGAGACATGACCAGCCTTTCAATGCACTTCATGACTACTGACGTGAGTGCTATGGGGTGGTAGTCATTTAGGCAGGTTACCTTCGCTTTCTTTGAAAGAGGGACTATGGTGGTCTGCTTGAAACATGTAGGTATTACAGACCCGGTCAGGGAGAGGTTGAAAATGTCAGTGAAGACCCTTGCCAGTTGGTCCGCGCATGCTCTGAGTACACGTCCTGGTAATCCGTCTGGCCCGGGGCTTTGTGACTGTTGACCTGTTTTAAAGGTCTTGCTCACATCGGCTACGGAGAGCGTGATCACACAGTCGCCCGGAACAGCGAGTGCTGTCATGCATGCTTCAGTGTTGCTTGCCTCGAAGTGAGCATAACCGGCATTTAGCCCGTCTGGAAGGCTCCCGTCACTGGACAGCTCGCGGCTGGGTTTCCCTTTTGTAGTCAGTAATAGTTTGAAAGCCCTGCCACATCCGACGAGTGTCGGAACCGATGTAATAGGATTCAATCTTAGTCCTGTATTGACGCTTTGCCTGTTTTGAAGGTTTGTCTGAGGGCATAACGGGATTTCTTATAAGCGTACGGATTAGTGTCCCGCTCCTTGAAAGCGGCAGCTTTAGTCTTTAGCTCGGTGCAGATGTTGCCTTTTAATCTATGGCTTCTGGTTGGGATATGTACTTCTGGTCACTGTGGGGACGATGTCGTCAATGCACTTATTGATGAAGCCGATGACTGAGGTGGTATACTCCTCAATGCCATTGGAGGAATCCTGGAACATATTCTAGTCTGTGCTAGCAAAACTGTCCTGTAGCATAGCATCCGCGTCATCTGACCACTTCCGTATTGAGCGAGTCACTGGTACTTCCTGCTTTAGTTTTGGCTTGTAAGCAGCAATCAGGAGGATAGAATTTTGGTCAGATTTGCCAAATGGAGGGCGAGAAGAGAGCTTTGTACATGTCTCTGTGTGTGGAGTAAGGTGGTCTAGAGTAAAAAAAAATATATATATACTTTTTTTTCTCTGGTTGCACATTTGACATGCTGGTAGAAATAATATTTTGCAAAGTTAGTTTTGCATACTATGTCTTGCATAGTTTTGAAAGTGGCTAATATTGTGTTTTCAATCACAATTCCCATAGTAGTGTGACATGTTGATTGTGTTAGCTTTCTAGAGATTTCCCTTTCAGTTAAGTAAAGTTCAATCTAGTGCTTCTCTGTGCAGGCTCATATTTCTTCTGCATGGCAGTCCGAGGGGAGCTGCACGACTGCACGCAGCTTAGAGAGAATATTGAATGCAGTATGCAGGTGTTAGTGCCGGCCCTTTCTTTGACAGTCTAAAGACGTAGCTGGTAACTCAAAAGCCGCCTGATGGAAATATGTTTTGTCAGACGGCGGTGAGTCATTCTCTTCAAGTCAGAGCCCAGTATTTTAATCCCAGCCCTGGTTGGTTTCCCATCCCTTCAGTTAGATCACTTTCTTACCTAGAGTTAGGTTAGTGGAGCTAATATTTAGACTGCAGAGGGAAAATAATGCTTTATCCATTAACAAGTTAGTCGAACAAATGAAAGTAAGGAGTGGATAAAATAGAATACCATCTGCTCCCAGTATTTTCTGTAATTATGTAGCCTAGTATTTTCTCAGCCGTGGGTGGTTGGGAGTTGTTGGGCCAGCATAGCGAGAGAGAGATACTGGGAGATTCAGATAAATCTAGGCAATGCCCCAGGGCTGGTGGTGGAAAGGGGGCGGGGTAGGAGCCCAGGCTAAGGGGTGGGTACCCACCACCACGCATCTCGCTTTGTGATGCTGATGCTAGTGGACACATTGCAATCTCTTATTTGCAAAGAAGTGCTGCAGGGCCCAACATTACTTTCACTTCACAAAAGACCGGATCGCAACAATGGAGAGAAGGACACGGAGGAAGGCAGCGTTGCCAATGTGTCAAGTCTTCACATGTCTGTGCTGTGATTTCAGAGACCAAGATAAAGTAGGCCCATTCAAGGCATTATACTCCCTCATGACTCTGCATGTAATTGTTGTTTTTGCCACTTAGGACTGTCAGCTCTCTGTTTTTACCCAAGGGGTTTAGGAACTTTCTCGTTTTAACTGAGAGCTGCATGGACAGATAACGTTGCATTTCTTACTTCAGTAGAAGACTCGTTTCCTGACTTGGATGTTTAAAATACTGCAAATCAGAAACGAACAAAGACCAGGGAAGCAGTCTTGCCAGTTAAAGCTCAGACACACCGGTAGGTTTGTCAAATGTTTGCCTGGTGACAGTACTGACCACCTCTGAACGGTGCCGGCAGTCAATCTTATTTGTGTTCACACAGCAAAGACCTTGGAAGTTGTCAGCACTCAGCCTTGTTAAAATACTCCAAACCAGAAGGTGGCAGTAGCGTTGTTTGGCAATGCATATCTTAGCGTATTGCTTATGGTCTAGATTCCAAGCTATCTGAGCTAATGTTGCTATTTTGTAGAAAGCCCTTGTTGATACTAGCCAGATGGCCATAGCTAGATGACTTCCTAGCAAGATGACAAAGATATATATAATTCACTACCCATACGGCCAGTGCCAGCTCATAGCCAAGTGATTAGCTAGCTAGCTAAAGTTAGCTATGTTGTGCTAGCTAGTGAATATGCTAACTAGCTAGCTAAGGACACTGCACTAGCACAGGCAGCTGTTTCATGGAAACTAGCTAGTCCATTGTGGTTTAATTATGTCAATACTAGTTAGTGGTTAGCTAGCTTGGAGGAAGTATTGGTGCTCTGTGCATTGCATCTGTGCACTTAGCTTAGCTACCATCCCATAGCCTACATTGCATATGAAGTGTGACAGGCTCATCTGTGGATGTACAGAGAAAATGTCTGTTTCTTTTCTTGGCTCTCCCACTTGGGGGTCCGTGCTCTTTGATTTGCTCAAGTCAAGTTGTTGGCAACTGACGAGCATTGCGATTCTACAAGAAGAATCGGTAGGTTTGTCGGCATCTTTCTTTTCTAGCAAGAGATGAAACGGCCTACCACTGTGATGTCTGTCGGCAGAGAGATTCTGTGTGTTTCATGCTTTAGGCCTATATAAGTTAAATGGGCAATCTGCAGTTGCTACATACATTTTTGGATTTTTAAATGAACGATATGTACACATTGATTCTTGAAGAATATAACTTATAAATGCCTCATGAGCTTAGTTCAACTGTTATACTCCGTCAGAACCCAAAATATAAGTTTGTTTTACTCCAATGTTTATAAACAAAGTAAATATAAACAAACACTGTATAGCCTCGAAACATGATTGGGTACATTTCTCAAGCCCCATCCCTCAGCATTTACTGAAACAGGGGTGGGGATGACACTTTCTTATTGTTTCAACTGCTGATTGACCCTTTAACACACAACCAGCCTCCTCGTTTTTCCTTTATCTAGGCTTCCTCTAGGTCCTATTACACTTTTACTACAATGGCATATGGGAAGGTGTTTGTGTGAGGGAGCAGGGTCTGCTTCTCTGCAGAGGCCGATTAGACATGATTTATTTTGCCCGGATCTCTTTCCCTGCATCTTGGTGAGGATGCTCAAATTGAACGCGGTCTCAAGGGGTAGTGTGGAGCAGAGCGGGGACTATCAGTGGCTAATGACCGACTAGAGCCTAGAATTCCTGTGGTCTCAAAGATTAACTCACCAAAGCAGAACATTAGGAAACAATACAACATTTCCACACTCTCCGGCGGCACAGATGCTGTCGTGAGCCCCCCCCCAATGCGCGTCAGTTGAGGAAGTGCATTAGGCTAGATGTGCAAAATACACTTAAAGGGACATTTCACCTCTGCTCTTTCACTATATATGGCCATTAATATGTTATTAACATATATAATGTGCCATAAAAGTCATTCATTTCCTCACACAAATACAAGCGTTTCTGCATCTCACCAGTAGAAATTAGCCATCTGGGCCTCCCGGGTGGCGCAGTGGTCTAAGGCCGCGACCGGGAGGTCCGTGGGGCGACGCACAATTGGCCTAGCGTCGTCCGGGTTAGGGAGGGTTTGGCCTGTAGGGATATCCTTGTCTCATCACGCTCCAGCGACTCCTGTGGCGGGCCGGGCGCAGTGCGCGCTAACCAAGGGGGCCAGGTACACGGTGTTTCCTCCGACACATTGGTGTGGCTGGCTTCCGGGTTGGAGGCGCGCTGTGTTAAAGAAGCAGTGCGGCTTGGTTGGGTTGTGCTTCGGAGGACGCATGGCTTTCGACCTTCGTCTCTCCCGAGCTCGTACGGGAGTTGTAGCGATGAGACAAGATAGTAATTACTAGCTATTGGATACCACGAAAATTGGGGAGAAAAGGGGATAAAATGTATTTTTTTTAAATTCAAAAACGAAATGAGACATCTACATTTTCCTGGTTGTAAGCAAACCACAATATCCAGAATTCCATAGCAATTTCAGGACGCCTTCGACGGTGGGAACACAGTTGAACAAGAAAGTAGGGCTCCCGTCAGCTGTAGTCTTTACAAAGCCAGAGAAAATATGTCAACCTTGATATCCTGCAATGCCCTGGCAGATAGGTTGTTGAGAATGCAATGGCTTTATTGATCAAGGACAACCAAATCAACTCGCTGGTAGCGTGATCGGTGAAACAAAAAATGTCACAATAATTGCTACAAAACAATGATTCCATACATTTTTAGATCAGACGGCAGGCTCAATCAACCGATGACATCATTGGTTGAACTCTCCCGGCGTGAAAATTTATTTAACAAAAATACAGCTATAGTGCATAATTACAGTAGCAGTCAAAAGTTTGGACACACCTACTCATTCCAGACATTTTCTACATTGTAGAATAATAGTGATGCATTTCAATTACCAGGTGTGCCTTGTTAAAAGTTCACTTGTGTTATGACAAGGTAGGGGTGGTATACAGAAGATAGCCCTATTTGGTAAAAGACCAAGTCCATATTATGGCAAGAACAGCTCAAATAAGCAAAGAGAAACAACAGTCTATCATTACATTAAGACATGAAGGTCAGTCTATACGGAAAATGTCAAGAACTTTGAAAGTTTCTTCAAGTGCAGTCGCAAAAACCATCAAGCACTATGATGAAACTGGCTCTCATGAGGACCGCCACAGGACAGGAAGACCCAGAGTTACCTCTGCTGCAGAGGATACGTTCATTAGTTAGCTGCACCTCAGATTGTAGCCCAATTAAATGCTTCACATAGTTCAAGTAACAGACACATCTGTCACGAACCGGCTCGAAGTTCGTAACAAAAGGGAGACAACGTGGAGAAAAGGAATAACAAAATATATTTATTAAATAAAGTAAACTAAATACAATTAACAATGGTGTATGTAATCAGTAGTGTGAGTGTTTGCATGCATGAATGTGATAATGCAGGGTGTTGAAAAGTGCCAAAGCAAACCAACAAAGGGCCACAAAAATACCACAACAAAATCTATAAAGGTGTCTGCATGGAGAGAGTTTCTCGAATTAATGTGGAAGAGGTGCATTTATCCTGGGACACACCTGGGCCCAGGTGTGTCCCATGTCGCTGACGACCCTCCCGGCTTCGCCCACTGACATCCTATTAAGGAAAACAAGAGCAAAAAGAAAGAATTTGGCCGACAGAGTGGGAGGGTCGTCACACATCTCAACATCAACTGTTAAAGAGAGGCTGTGTGAATCAGGCCTCGTGGTGGAATTACTGAAAATAAATCACGACTAAAGGACACCAATAAGAAGAAGAGACTTGCTTGGGCCAAGAAACCAGATCAATGAACATTAGACCAGTGGAAATCTGTACTTTGGTCTGATGAGTCCAAATTTGAGAGATTTGGTTCCAACCGCCTTGTCTTTGTGAGACGAAGAGTAGGTGAACGGATGATCTCCGCATGTGTGGTTCCTACCGTGAAGCATGGAGGAGGAGGTGTGATGGTGTGGGGGAGTTGCTGGTGACACTGTCTGATTTTATTTAGAATTCAAGGCACACTTAACCAGCATGGCTACCACAGCATTTTGCTGCGATACGCCGTTCCAGCGATACGCCGTGGTTTGGGCTTAGTGCACTTTATAATTTGTTTTTCAAAAGGACAATGACACACAACACACCTCCAGGCTGAGTAAGGGCTATTTGACCAAGGAGAGTGCTGCATCAGATGACCTGACCTCAACCCAATTGAGATGGTTTGGGATGAGTTGGACTGCAGAGTGAAGGAAAAGCAGCCAACAAGTGCTCAGCATTTGTTGGAACTCCTTCAAGACTGTTGGAAAAGCATTCCTCATGAAACTGGTTGAGAGAATGCCAAGAGTGTGCAAAGCTGTCATCAAGGCAAAGGGTGGATACGTTGAAGAATCTCAAATGTAAAAAATATTTTGATTTGTTTAAGACTCTTTTTGTTTGCTACATGATTCCGTATGTGTCATCTCATTGTGTTGATGTCTTCACTATTATTCTGCAATGTAAAACAATTGTTAAAATAAAGAAAACCCTTAAATGGTTAGGTGTGTCAACATTTGACTGGTAATGTATGTCTGAAACACCTCATCAATCAGAATTATGTAGAGAGACTGGAAAAACACCCCAAGGAACCATTAAATTGCAAACATCTTTAAAGCTCTATGCAAGTGCATAACAGACTGCAACACTGGACTCGATGCACGCGCTTCAACTAGCCTATATTTCCTCCAAATCGCCACACAGCTCGTGAAGGTAAACACTTGATGTAGCCTAGTGGATTGCGCTTCCTCTGGGATATGCTTCCAGTTTTAAAGTTAAAAACCTACAACGACAGGCTTACATTTAACATTTAAGTCATTTAGCAGACGCTCTTATCCAGAGCGACTTACAAGTACATACATTTATACTTTTTTTTTGTACTTTTGTTAAACAAACACCTTGCCTCCAGTGTCGCTGCACTGTGACTGACGCAGAGTCACGGTTGCGCTATGATGGTGGAAGGTCGTCCAAGATCTTATCACTGGCCCTTGCTATACGATCTGACTCCTCAAGCAAAAGTTTTGTGGCTTGATCTCAAGTCCTTGAATTTTGGATCAGATTGATACTAGTGCCGTATGGAGTTTCCTGTTTTCACTGCACGTTCAACGCCGCCCTCAGTCGGCGCTGTCTGGCCCAAAAGGTAAAGCCAGTTTCTCGCACCCTGCCTTGCAATATAAAAGGATAGTTCCAGACAGTCTAGGGTGAAAAAATGTCTGTCCTCAAGCTCTGTCAGAAATCCTGATTGGGTTTATTGGGGCAGAAACGGTGCCTTCCCCTCAGGCTGTGACTGTAGGAGCTCCCTTTTCTTCTCACCAAGGCAGTGCTTTGATGCCATAATTGGGGAGGGGCTGTGCCTAACGGTGCCTTAGCTTTGACCCTGCCACTTCAGCCTGGTAGCCAATCCACTGGTTTTCTTTTCCCTCTATCTCTCTGTCCTCGGTAATCAACATGGAATCTTACAGGCAGAAGACAAGGGTCACGTATTCCAAAGACACTCGATTGACAATTTCTCTTTTCGCTCGTATCGTGACTCATCTTGACTTGGATCTTGTAGCACATATCTTTTAGCTGTGCAGGACAGGTTGTAGCCTATTATATGGCACTATATCACTTTTGAAAGTTGTACTTTGACTCCTCTCTCAGACTTCACAAGTCAACCAATTGCTTTAGCCTAAATGCCCATAGGTCACATTTGGTTCATTGGCTAATTGCAGGGCTGTCAAACTCATTCCATGGAGGCCCTAATGTCTGCAAGTTTTTGTTTTTTCCTTTCATTGAAGACTTAGACAACCAGGTGAGCGGCGTTTTTTACTAATTAGTGACCTTAGTTTATCAATCAACTACAAGGGAGGAGAAAAAACCTCCAGACAGTCTGCCCGCCGTGGAGTGAGTTTGAAACGTGGCTTATTGGCTTTGTGATTATTTTCACATGAAGGTAGCATTTCTTTGCACAGTATTGTATGTAATGTATATCAACCATATATAATACAATATTGTCACCTGTCTGTTCAATCAGACATTGCATTATCAACCTGAATCCCCCAAGAGAGTTTTTCAAATCAAAAGCCTTGTGTGTGTTTGCGGGAGGACTTCTCCTCTGTTAGTGGAAAGACAAGTGATGTCATAGTTGTGACCACAGTGAGTGAGTGTGATGTTGGTGTGTGTAGTCTGATACAAACAGCATGTGTACTCTCTCTCGCCCACATTGGCTCTGCAAACATGAGTCATTTTTCTCCCAGCCCCTTTGGCCAGCAGCCCTGAGATCACCCATTCACAGCTCTCAGATCATTGAGGATGTCAGAACAGAAGGAAGGGCCCCTCTCTCTCACTACAACTCCTGTCTGTGCACTACTACACTGCTGCTGGAACCTTCCTTAAAATTACAGCAGTTAGCTCAGTTTTAAACTACACTTTGGCCTGGATGGAAAAGTAGTTCTAGGTATGTGTTGCAGCTACCTTTTGTGCTGCTAAGCCCTAGTTGTTTGTCAGGTACACAGTAGTAGTTCACCAAACCCTCAGATCAGAACGTATTGGGTTCTTTGTTTGGTTACGGTACAGCGGAAAAATGAAATGCCAACAGTTTCTGTAGTCAGTTTTTGTTTATTTGGCAAAAGGCGCTAAATGAAAAGGTACCCTATTTGTGGCCCAGGTTAGGGCTGGGCGATAGTTGGACAGTTTGACAGTATTTTGTTTCTTCATTTGCTTTATGAGTAGTGCATGATCCTAGGGTGGCAGCACACATTCTAAGTGATTTCAATGGGTCTTTCTCCATTCTGATTGTTTATACTGTTTTAATTCAACTTCAACCCAAAATAATTTAACATTTTCATACATTTCGGCATTTCCTGCACTCATTTGAGATCATTTCCATACCGCCATGTAAGGCTGTGCGATATTGGCCAACTATCTAGGCCTTATTTTTAACCAAATGTTGCAATTGTGATTTGGCTTGCGATTTAGTGCGAAACAATTGGAGAACTGCTGGAATCATGTAAATAGAATGATTATTCTAATTCTACAGTTAGAATACAATAGTGGGCAGATGAAATAAATGTGTATGGCATCGTGGGACCGAGCGGTTTGCTGCTGTCAATGTTGTGAACAGAGTGCCACGTGGTGGGGGTTATGGTATTGGCAGGAATAAGCTACTGACAACGAACACAATTGCATTTTATTAAAGGCCATTTGAATGCTCAGAGATACCGTGGTGAGATCCTGAGGCCCGTTGTCGTGCCATTCATCCTCCGCCATCTCCCCATGTTTCAGCATAATAATGCACAGCCCCATGTCGCAAGGATCTGTGTACAATTCCTGGATGTGGAAAATGTTCCAGTACTTCCATGGCCTGCAAACTCACTAGACATTGAACATGTTTGGGATGCTCTGGATCGACGTGTACGACAGCGCGTTCCAATTCCCGCCAATATCCAGCAATTTCGCATAGCCATTGAAGAGGAGTGGGACAACATTCCACAGGCTACAACCAACAGCCTGATCAACTCTATGTGAAGGAGATGGGGCACGCTGCAAGAGGCAAATAGTGTTCACACCAGATACTGACTGGTTTTCTGATCCAAGCCCCTCCTTTTTTATTTTATTTTAAGGTATCTGTGACCAACAGATGCATATCTGTATTCCCAGTCATGTGAAATCCATAGATTAGGGCCTAATTAATTCATTTCAATTGACTGATTTCCCTATATGTACTGTATGTTGCGTGTTGCGTTTTTATATTTTTGTTCAGTGTAATTTGATGATGTAGTACCGGTCTTGACTGCATCAAACCGAGAGAAGCTGGTTAGCTAAGCTAGCCATGTTAGGTAGCTAGATAGGCTAATTGAGGCTTCATTCGCTTTCTCCATGTCCTACAGTTAAAAATAACACCTCCATTTAGATTATTAAGTAGCAGCCTACTTGTTGGCTCTTGGTCGTTGTAGCATACAGTTGAAGTCGGAAGTTTTACATACACCTTCACGAAATAAATTTAAACTCAGTTTTTCACAAGTCCTGACATTTAATCAGAGTAAAAATTCCCTGTCTTAGGTCAGTTAGGATCACCACTTTTATTTTAAGAATGTGAAATGTCAGAATAATAGTAGAGAAGTATTTATTTCAGCTTTTGTTTCTTTCATCACATTTCCAGTGGGTCAAAAGTTTACAATACACTCAATTAGTATTTGGCAGCATTGCCTTTAAATAGTTTAACTTGGGTCGAATGTTTCAGGTAGCCTTCCACAAGCTTCACACAATAAGTTCCTGACAGAGCTGGTGTAACTGAGTCAGGTTTGTAGGCCTCCTTGCTCGCACACGTTTTTCAGTTCTGCCCACAAATTTTCTATAGGATTGAGGTCAGGGTTTTCTGATGGCCACTCCGATACCTTGACTTTGTTGTCCTTTTCCTCTGAATCAGTGTAACAGCATTGCTACTTCCTCTTACAGTTAGTTCACTGTTTTCTATCCCCCAGCCACTACTCTCTTGTTGAAAATGACTCATAGACAAGCTCTGTTTTTCGGCGTCCTCCTCTGTTTGGGGTGTCCCTGATCCAGGCCCTCTTGGCCCATTCCGCCAGTTTCCCAAGAAAACACAAAACCTCAATTGACTATTCAAATCTGGCCCCGCCTTTACTGCCCCTCCCATTCCCCACCTTGTTCTCTGCTGCTCCCTTTAGTTCCTCCCACTTTGTCCTCACCTCCTCTTCCTACAAACCCCCTCCCCCCTTCTCCACTACTTCTTTCAATGTGAATCCTGGTCCGGGCGCCTATACCTAGGTGTTTTGTGAGGACTCTGCCCCGCTGGCATAACAGTGCAGTGATAAACCTGGCAAAAAACATCCAGGGACATTCAGGCAGAAGGCCATGAGTTCACAACAGACATTTGTCTTTGTTTTTTTTCCTGAATCTTTCCAGGTCTCTACACTGACTTTTTTTTATTTATTTTTTTATACAAAGAGCACATGTGTGCCTACGTTGAAAAAATGTAGGAGCTCATAAAGAATTTTAGGAGGACAATTAAAAATATTTTATGCAACAAAGCATTTTCTTTGTGATAATGGTGCAAGCATGACGGTCATGCATTCAGTGTATTATACATGGCACTCAGGGGCTGCGGTACAGGGAAGTAATCTTTGCAACAAACTATCATCTGTGTGATAATTTTTTTAAATAGGTGCTCTGGTGCTCCTAAATGTATAATTCCAGGTCACACAGCTAAATATTTAGGCGCATATGCAAGTAAAATGGTCGCACTGTAGAGCCCTGCTTTCTTGAAATACAGCCCCATTTCTTTAAATAGCATTCAGGAAGCCTTCTAGCAAATGCTTTTGCTCAATGATGATGAATGTTGCTTTTGAAAGTGAACAGATACTGGTAAGCGCATATTTTTTTGAGAGCGACTGCTCTTCGTTTTCTTTCCATTTCTCTTATGATTCACCGAGGGAGAGAACAACACATCTTCAAGCTATGATTATAAGTCCCTGGGTTTAACCTCATTGAGGTTGTTTGTGCTTACTTTTCCATTTCTCCTCTATGGCTTTTTGATGGAGTTGCAGGCAGCCGTCTCTGGAACTTATTACAGTCTGAGAACATTTCATAAATGGGCCATTCAGCTCGTCATTGCCTTGCTGAAAGGGATTCAGTGTCACCAGAAAAGAGATTTAATATGGTTAGTTGGTGAGACAAATGTCCCATACGGTTGACATTCACTCTTACAAACCACAATACAAAATTTGGTCTCACTTCAGTATTGATGGAGAGGAACTGGAACTTTAGCATACTAGTTGGTCTTTAACCTACTAGTTCAGCTTCATGCGTAAATCAATTTGAATTCGATCACCTTTTGATGGCACACCTTTTGATTTGAGCGAAACCTTCCATATTTTCCCATTGTAGAAATACTCAAAAAGTGAATTTTGGGACTTGAATGCCAAAACAATCAAGAGATAAAGGTACGCAAACCTATTTCTTTTCAATTTGATCCCCTTTTCTCCCCAATTTTCGTGGTATCCAATCGCTAGTAATTACTATCTTGTCTCATCGCTACAACTCCCGTACGGGCTTGGGAGAGACGAAGGTCGAAAGCCATGCTAGGCCAATTGTGCGTCGCCCCACGGACCTCCCGGTCGCGGCCGGCTGCGACAGAGCCTGGGCGCGAACCCAGAGACTCTGGTGGCGCAGCTAGCACTGCGATGCAGTGCCCTAGACCACTGCGCCACCCGGGAGGCACTCAAACCTATTTTGCATACCCCACCATATTTGAGACATCCATGTCCTCATCACTGGAAAAGATAAATGGTTGAGATTGATGTAATTTAAAAGTTTGCAAAAAGGACTATTAAAATATTTAATAATTTATTAGAAAAGTGTTTCAATAAAAAAAAACGTTATACCTTTAAATGTAAATTATCTTCTTCTTCAAAAAGTCACTTTCTGATCACTGCCATGGCAAAACATGTATGGAAAGTTTTGTTTTAAATCAAGACATGCTGTCAATAGGTGATTTACCCTTTATATATTTGTAACCCATCGCCCCTTTTATGAGACCATACCAATGATTTAGCTTACTTAATCAGCCTAAACTCGCTTATAGGTCTGATTTTCAAGAGGTAGCCTCGTTATTATATCGAGTCATGCCTAAGAAGGCTGCAGCTTACGCAAGTCATTCCTAAGTAGCTTGTTTAGGCTTCGTGTTTGAAAACCGTAGTCATCAGAATAAGTTGTACCCACAGACTGGAGGAAAGTCCCTGAATCTTAACTCGGGCCCTATAAAATGTGCGATACGGAGAACGTAGACAGAATTGCGGAATCCAGACATTAAAATGGAATTCAACAACCTACATCCCACTGCTGGCTTGCCACTAAAGCTAAGCAGGGTTGGTCCCTGTAACTATTCCCCAGTTCGTTGCTGTAAATGAGAATGTGTTAAGTCAACTTACCTGGTAAAAGAAGGGCAAAAATACAAATACAGTGCACATTTTACACATTGTTAGGTTACAGCCTTACTCTAAAAAATCCTCATCAATCGACACAATACCCCATAATGACAAAGCAAAAAACTGGTTTTTAGACATGTATGAACATTTTTAAACAGAAATGACAGTTACATAAGTATTCAGACCCTTCACTCCGTACTTTGTTGAAGCACTTTTGGCAGCGATTACAACCTTGAGTTTTCTGATCTCTCCAGAGATGTTCGATCGGGTTCAAGTCTGGGCTCTGGCTGGGCCACTCAAGGACATTGACAGCTGTTCCGAAGCTACTCCTGCGTTGTCTTGGTTATGTGCTTCGGGTCGTTGTCCTGTTGGAAGGTGAACCTTCACCCCAGTCTGAGGTCCTGAGTGCTCTGGAGCAAGTTTTCATCAATAATCTCTCTGTGTTTTGCTTCGTCCATCTTTCCCTAGATCCTGACTAGTCTCCCAGTCCCTGCCGCTGAAAAACATCCCCACAGTATGATGCTGCCACCACCATGTTTCCTCCAGACATGACGCTTGGCATTCAGGCCATAGAGTTCAATCTTGATTTCATCAGACCAGAGAATCTTGTTTCTCATGGTCTGAGAGTCCTTTAAGGGCCTTTTGGCAAAATCCAAGTGGGCTGTCATGTGCCTTTTACTGAGGAGTGGCTTCCGTCTGGCCATTCTACCATAAAGGCCTGATTGCTGGAGTGCTGCAGAGATGGTTGTACTTCTGGAAGGTTCGCCCAGCTCCGCAGAAGAACTCTGGAGCTTTGTCAAAGTGACCATCGGGTCTCTCCCGATTGCTCAGTTTGGCCAGCCGACCAGCTCTAGGAGGAGTCTTGGTAGTTCCAAACTTCTTCCATTTCAGACTTATGGAGGTCACAGTGCTCTTGCTGACCTTCAATGCTGCAGAAATGTTTTCATACCCTTCCCCAGATCTGTGCCTTGACACAATCCTGTCTCGGCGCTCTATGGACAATTCATTCGACCTCATGGCTTGGGGCCTCATATAGACAGGTGTGTTTCTTTCCAAATCATATCCAATCAATTGAATTTAGCACAGGTGGACTCCAATCAAGTTGTAAAAACATCTGAGGGATGATCAATGGAAACAGGATGCACCTGAGCTCAATTTCAAGTCTCATTGCAAAGGGTCTGAGTACTTATGTAAATAAGGTATTTCTAAAACCTGTTTTTGCTTTGTCATAAAGAGGAATTGAGTAAAACATTTCATTTAATCCATTTTAGAATAAGGCTGTAATGTAACAAAATGTGGAAAAAGCTAAAGGATCTGAAGACTTTAGGAATGCACTGTAAACAAAAGTTGAACTTTGGGAATTAACTAAATGTATTGAAAAGTAATTAATTTGCCCATGTTTATCATAAGACATGAATAGAATGCATCAGTGTTTTATATTTCATGCCACTTTCTGAGGAGGCAACAAGAATTCCCCGTCTGTGTATGTGTTGTGCTCGCGTCTACCACTTAGTGTAGCAGGTAGCGATGATGCTAATGAAGAGTCTTCTGGTAGATGGAAAACTTTCCCAAATGTTACATTTTTTTAACTGGACCGTGACTTCTGTGTGTGTAAAAGAGAATAATTTGCTGGTGTCAAACCTTGAATGAAACCATGATACGTATTTTGAAATCTGAGAAACCGCTCTTTCAAATGATTTGACACACAATAGCACCACATCAATCAAATTGTAATCAGTCAAGAAAAAACATTTGTGAAAATGTGTATCTTATATGAAAATCAATGCTTTTCTCCCCAACAACTGCCATTTGCCCAACTTAATAATGGCGACAGAGAAAAACTGAGTCTTCCTTATTTTGTAAGGTTTGATCATCTGAAATCAGAATAGAAATACCTTTTACTGTGAATGAGTTAGACGTTTTAGTGAGCGGTTATATTTTTCTGTGATCGGACACTTATCTTATCTGGATAGTATATTAAACACATATCTGCGCCCTCTAAAAAAAATACAAAAAAATGATAGCATTTAGTTTTACATATGATGAGAAAAGACAAACAAGTGATATAATATTAATAAAACAAGAATAATATTAGCGGGAATACATTTTCTCATTCAAACCTGTAAAAATGAAGACTAATTTATATCGCTATCATAACCATAATATGATACAGCATTCATTTCAGGGATACTTTAATCAACATTTTTACTGGAATGACAAAATCTGAAACAAAACAAGGCATATAACAACAATTGGCTTATACATCTTCAATTTCTACATTCAACTAGCATATTTTCTATCACACAATGATTCAGAACGGGAACAATTCCAAAAGCACCACATTATTTTACAGTCATTACATTTCCAAGTCCTTTATATCTTCAAGGCCATTAGTCATGAAGAAAGGGAAAACATGCTCAGGAGATGCAAAATTACTACTTAATATCATAGCTACATCTGAGTCCCTTTTACTAGTGCCTTTTTCCGCAAGAAGTCCGTCACTGGAATACCACAACCTAAAACAATTTCGGTCCGCTCCAATGCAAAACCGTTTGCCCTTGAATTCAAGTGCCACACAAACAAACCGGGTCCTGTTGTCCTTTATAGGAAAGATAACCATTTCTTGATGGGGCCTGTAGACTAGGCACGTGCTGTGTGTGAAAAGATGAGCTTACAGTTTTCACAGACAAAGGTGTGTTGAAAGATGGATGCCTGTCATTAACATCAATACCTCCTAACCGATGAGCAAAGTACTTTCGGAATGTAACCTGTCAGTAACCAGTTTGACAACTGCAATGTGAACACAGCAATGTGAACACACTTTTTAATCCACGATTAAAAAGTGTTTCCCACCACTTATGGGTCTTCTGCAAAACATTGTAGGAGTTGATCACTTGATCGGACTTGTCAACCCCACCCATCTGTTTATTTTAATCGTGGATTACAGCAGGCTGGCGGACCACTTTCCTATTCCAAACATCATCCTTTAGCCTCTTTACTTGAGTCTTTGTCTCTCTCCACTGTATGGCCAATACATTGCCATCTAACCTACACAAATGCATATCCCCACCCTCAGTTTGATGCTCCCACTTTTGAAAGTCCTTAAATGTGTCAGGGAACTGTTTCCAGTTTACCCTAGAAGTCCCACATGCATTGAAACTCTGTTCTCTCAGACTACTTACGAGCGGGGGCGATGTATAAAAGTTGTCGAACCAAACGTTGTGTCCGTGGTTTGCATATGGCCCAACTAATTCCTCAACTTTCCTGGCTAGGTGAACCCACACAACCATCCCAACTGCCGGTGTAAACATTGACATTTAAAATGTAGCCTGTGTCAGAACAAGCAATGACCCATCATTTAAAACGCTCATCTATGGCTTCATTGTGGTTTGCTGATATAGCTTTTAACAAATATTTTTCAGGTGGTCCAGTAAGTACTGCGGTTTTCTAAGCCTATCTGCATTATCCTCAGTGGCAGGATCCACAACATGGAAAGCAGCCAACAGAGCTTTGAAGCGATTACCCTAGAACCATGGAGAGACTTTGTACCCCAGTATCGATGAAGGTCAGACTACCTGGATCTAAACCAACTGGACGTTCTGGCCTGAAAGGGATAGATTCCGGTACCTATGTATCAACATTATCATAGGACTGAAACATGCTATTTGGCAAGACAGTGTGTTTACACTTACGGGGATGTGGAGCACGAACGTAAAGACAAAGACAAGATGAGAGAAAATTGATAATTGTTAGTATACTTAATAATATATTTTAAAAAAACATGGTTCTTGTCCAATATATCAAGGCCTGATGATGCATAACAATAACACGTCATTTTATAGTTTCCTTTCAGTTGAAGAGCTTGGCTGAGAGGCCTCAGGTGGTGGCTTCTCAACTTCCTCTGGCTCCTTGATCTCATTCTCTTCATCCTCGTCTTTTCCGAGTAGCTCAGCCTTAAGGTCATCTTCCTCTAAGAAGGCCATGCCTTCATGGTCCTCCTCATCCTGCAGGTCTTCAGCATTGACCCGCAGCTCATCTGCCGTCAGTGTCCTCCTCCTCAAGGACAGGAACTGCATTATCCGCTAGTGCTGGTCTCTGTCCATTTCTAAAACATAAAGACAAACAATGAGAATGAACATTTAAAAAATATAAATCAGTGACAACTCCTCCAAAGAATAGCCTAAGATTAACAAAGTTAAATTCCAAATACATTTATGTAAATAAAAAAGGAAATCATCAATGACAAGTGAGGTGTATCCACAAGTTATCAATTGCATATCTGATAGTCCATAACTGAAATCATATGTTCATGTATGCCTGTAAGAATAATTTTGTTACCAAGCTGACCACCACATTATTTATAAGTGATTATCATAAGGCTAAGGCTATAACGTTACATTCATTCTCGCAATCAACAGCCAGAAAGCTTAATATTTTTTATGAATCATATCACAGATAAACAGACAATTAATGAGATATAGCCATGTAGTCATCTAGCTAGGGGATATGACTAGCTAGTAAAATATAGCTAACCACCCAATTTTTCTTCACAGCACCCCTGTCTCTTTTGGCTGGTTAGCTAGTGACAAAATATAATCACTGGCCAGTTTGTCAATAGGTATTAGACCTAAAAACAAATACATTTTATTTTGTACAGTTATCAAAGAAAACAACATCAAACATAGAAGACAGCCTACTTGAATTACATCCTATCTTGCTTCGTTTTGGGTGACTGACTTAGCCTGTGTTGGTAGTCTAGTTGTCATAGCTAGCTAGGTGACTAGCTAGCCTTCTAGCTTGATCGCTTACATTATCTGAGGAGATTTTTTTCTTCATAAAGCTTTTAATGTACTTTAAAAATATCTATGCCATTGATCAGATAATATTAACTTTTACATCAAATGTCAACTCGCTTTCAAGCTGATTCTACCTTTCAAATCTGCTGGGCTTTGTAGCTAGTTAGCTCACCTAGCATCCAAAGTTAATTTCACAATCGAATTAGCATAATACAAAAATCCCCATTTTAAAAATCTGTCAGTTTAAGTTAGAGAAGTTTTTTTTGTTGTTGCATTGGATGTGGCTCAATCCACCGCATCGGCCTATGTAACACTTCCGCATCTGCGATGATTAGTGACAGCTAGAGCGGCGTTTGTTAGACCATGAGACAACCAATTTTTGGGATGTCTCACAAAACCCGATGATGTTCTCAGTTTTGCTCTATGAATCCACAAGTGTCAGGAGAATCATCTGAAGTCGGTACATCTGCCAACTTCTGTCTGTAGTGTCCGGACCGTTTGGGCTAAACACTAATATGACCCCTCTGTGCAAAGGTGAGACTGTTTTTTTTGTTTTGTTTTGCTCTAGGATGCCCACAGTCCTCACAAGACTTGTCTGAAGGACCCGCGGTACCAGAAAAAAAAAATTCAGGCCAAAAATATGTTTTCTGCAAATATATATATATTTTTTTATATATACTTCAAGCGGCCTTAGAACTCTAAATCAAATAGCTAAATGATCCTTGGTTTGACCTTAAAACAATTCCATGTAGCTTAGTCGAAACGCCCCTCCCTTGCCTAAGACATGGCTTAGAATCTGATAGGTTACAATGTCTGCGTTAACCCATCAAAAGAGGGGTTTTATGAAAAGATGATTTATTGTATTGCAGAGATATTGATGTCACAACCATGGGAAACATGTTTCAGATTTTTTTTAAATGGATGGGCTGGAAAGAGTTAAATGTCAACTACAAAGTAGCCTATGTTTACCTGATAGAGTTATATCATGATTAATTGCATCAACCCAGTGGGCACTTGTTTTGCGAACTCTACCATCACTTGCACTACAAAAAAACAGCTATATACCATTTTTCCCAGACTGCATAAGTGGTCATCTGATGTGGTTTAAGCATTGTTGTGGACTTAGAAAATCCAAGTTAATAGTTTTTCTATTAAAATCGTGTGATTTTTGAGAGGGAGAACCTGAAAAAACTGGGGAATACGGAAACCTGGAAAAACAAAATGGAGAGAACTGAATTTGGGGAGAATCAGGCAAAACATTCAACAGATTTTATAGGGCCCTACTTAACTGGATCATAATGGCTAATCCTTCAAGTGGTCTCTTTCACTTCCTGGACCCTGTGATAATGCGGGCTTAGCACTGTTTGCTGACAACTGAAGCAAGCTTAAAAAGTTAATAGGGAATGAGTGAGACTTTCCAAATTCTGACGGGTGCTGCTTTTTCTCCTCGGAGCCGCAGTGCTGCCTGCTACCTCTGCAGCCTGGATGTTTCTAACTCAGGAAACGGGAGCTATGCCAGGAGTGCTCATTGTTTCTGGGAATCTGTCCCTGCTTTCAGCCTTGGTGCTGGTGAGGTTAGCTTTTCCCCCAAGTCTGGGTCAGGGCCCTTGTTTAAGGAAAATAAAAAGAGGGGAAATGGTATGATATGGATTTAATTTTTTATCCTTGGGATAGCCTATTTATTAATTTGGGTTATAAAAATGGATCATTAAAATTATTAGCATTGGTACATAGTTACCAATGCTATAATGGCTAGCTGAAGCTCCTATTCGGCCTTCTGCGTGTGCTTGGCCGGGTTGTGTCATTACTTCTCAGCCACAGGAAATTAACTTCTAAAGAACTAGCCTAATCCACACATTGGCCAGCAAAGATCAATGACAGTTCCTCATCAGTTGGTTCCTCATGAGAAGACTCAAACTGCTGGAACATGCCTCATTATTGATGTGATGGAGCTGAAATGAACAGCATAGAATCTGCTTTTTAAGTCAATCATTGTGATTAATGGTCTTTGCCCTTCCAATCAAGCAACCAATGCTTCTCTAGAAAAGTTTCCTATTTCAATATATTGATACCCTACTTTACCCCCTACCCCACTTATGGACACTAATCCCTGCAAGGCACTACAGGCAGCCAGCCAGTCTGCATCCCAGTCGACAGACTGAGCAGAGCATGACTCTCAGAGCATGAGATTTTATGATCATGACAGTGGTCTGTTTTTGAACTGTAAAGGACACAATTGGATAAGATCTGAGAGGGGGGGGGGGGGGGGGGGGGTTTGACCTGGCAAAGCCTTTAATCTTTGAGCTGCTGCTGTCTGTGTTAAAGAAAGCTGGTGTAGTTTCACCAGGATTATGATGTTTACAAGCGTCGGTCTCGGGAGACGCTTCAGTAGACCTCTTGTTTTTGCTGCTCCCAAAACCGCTTGCAAAGTACCTGCAGTGTACTGCACAGGCTCACATGTTCTTGTTTGAATCTGTTGTCTGCTGATGTTGTCATCACTCTGTGATGTTGCTCGAATTGGATTATGTTGATGATTGACACTCCCCTCTTTTGCCCTGCAGGTTTCCCAATAAAGCAAACAGGTAAGAAACCTCATTTCATACAACCAAGCGGTAAGCTGTTTCATACGTGTGTTTCTGACGTTTCTACCCAACACAGAAGTAATGTTGTAGGCCTAACCACCAACAGAACACACAGGCCAGATGAAGGAAATGAAGCGGTCTTTAGGAGAAGCCCGCCTGCCACACACACAGTGGTCCTCCTCACTCAGAGTTCAGCGTCAGACAGGGGAAGGGGACAAAGGGGTCCTTCTTTTAGCACGGCCCATCTCTGCCTAGTCCGGAGAGAAAACAGAGGCCTTTTACAGCCACATGTATGCAGAGCAGGGCCCAGGGTCTGGCCTTACGACATTCCTCTGACGAGGGCCCATTCACTCGCTCCTCCAGCTCTTACAGAACCACTCAGCAGCACAGCCAGTCCAGATCATCTGTCAAATGCAGTTATTATCATGATTCATAAGATGTCACCTCGTTGTTGATGGGGTGGCCATTGAGTGAACAATTGAGTTTCTTTGTTTTGTGCTTGTGGATATTCCCATCGGCATTGCAGTTATTGGTGGCACTCCACGACATTTAAATTGTATATTATGTTTCCTATAGAAAAAGGACAGTTGTCAGTGTTGTAGGCCTAGTAGCTCCTCACAAGTAACATATTGTGTTCTTCGATAGCACAGTGGCTGTGCTCCTCAATTCTCATCAGGTTAACTCTTATGGCTTACGTTTTTCAGGTGTTTCCTTGTTTTTACAAAGCTCTCTCTTTTCAGAAGCAGTAGCATTCTCAGTAAAGACCACCCCCCTGACAAGAAACCCAAAAGTGATAAACCGGCAGTCTCCTGTTCACATGAGTTTGACCCTACAGGTAAACCTTCTGACACACCCACGCACAGATGAATGGTTTGCAATCGGCATGATGGGATGGTGAGAGTCGATGGTGTATGCTATGCACTATGCTTTATGTTCACTGTGTGGATATGCACAGTTTTTTTTAAATCTCTGATCTGCTCCTGAATTTCTGAACCTTTAAGGCCACTATGTCTTTATTAGGTCTGGCAGAAGTCTCACTCTATTTGATTATAAGCAGATCTTTGTTGTGCACAATCACGTCTTCTGCTTGGTGTTATTGTACACAAACTGTTTGGTGTCCTTAATGCCAAGTGAAAAAAACACCAGACAACTTTTTTGTTCATTCACACTATTGGAATCTGGGCATATAAGAGAAAAGGCACAGATTATGTTTGAGTATGATGACTCGTCACTAGCTCTCTTTATTCTCATCAAACAACCAGGGCGATTTAAAGATAGAATTCTCATGCCCTCCAACTTATCTCAGAATGACGTAACGAACACGGACAAGACGTGGTCAGCGAGATGTTACCCAAGACAAGTTGTATCACTTCAGTTCACTTTTTTCTGATGTTTAGGCCCACGCTCTAGTCATTTTGTCAGCCTAAAGCAGAGTTACGTAGAGAAGCAGCAAGCAATTTTTATTATTTTACCTTTATTTAAGTAGGTAAGTCAACTGCCTTGTTCAGGGGCAGAATTACAAATTTATTTTTGACCTTGTCAGCTCGGGGATTCGATCTTGCAACCTTTCAGTTACTAGTCCAACGCTCTAACCACTAGGCTACCTGCCGCCCCCAATGTCTTCCAATCTTTAGTGGAGTAATATTATCAAATGATTATTCCGGTTGAAAAATGAGAGATTGGATTTCATTACCCCTGTTGCATGTCCACGTTTCTTACTCTGTATTTCACCTTTTGGCTTGCTTTTTTTTGTGTTGCATGATTCCTATTTCCTAACAATGATATCCCCAAATAGTTTTCAAGCACCATCATCTTTCTTTAACGTAATCTAAATGAATTGGCGGCTGTTTGGGGTTTAAGTCAATTGTCTCAGTGCTAGTCTCAAGACATGATCTTTCACTGGCATGTTAATAGTTAACAATAACAACAGAGTGTACTTGAGATTTGGATTTGGGTTCAATGCTACCATTTTAACTCTCTATTGTCACAGACTGTCGTTCCATGCAGAGGCATATCTTTTTTGTAGTGTAAAATAATTGTGCAAAGAAATTTGCAATACATAAATAGTCGGCTCTTTTGAAGAAAGGTTTCAAATAAAATCACGCTGCCGGCTTGAGTTTTGCACTTTGTACAATTATTTTTGCACTACGAAAATGTCGCCCATAGCCTATAAAGACTCCCTGGCTTCCCCGATACAGTGCCTTGCAAAATTATTCATACACCTTGGATTTCTTCACATTTTCTTGATGCAAAGTTTGATTAAAATGTATAATAAAAAAAAATTTTTTGATTAATTGGAATTAAATAACTAAAATATAGTCATTGCATAAGTATTCAGCTCTTTGTAACAATAAAATGTGAAGAAATCCAAGGCGGTATGAATACTTTTGCATGGCACTGTATGTCTCGGATCACTAGTTTTAATGAGTCTAGATGGGCAATTCCACAGTAACGGAATTAAGCTTCGACTCTTTCAAATGTATGCCAAACAAAAACCATTGATTTCAAAGTTTAACCTGTTTGGGCTGCAAACCCGATGTCGGAACGAAAATGACAACAGCTGCAGGGCGCGAAATTCAAAATCTATTTTTTTTAAATATTTAACTTTCACACATTAACAAGTCCAATACAGCATTTGAAAGATAAACATCTTGTCAATCCAGCCAACATGTCCGATTTTTTTAAATGTTTTACAGAGAAAACACCACATATATTTATGTTAGCTCACCACCAAATACAAAAGTGGACAGACACGTATGATTAGGATTATGATGTAAGAATTATGATTCAAGTAGCATGCACAAGCCAACCGAAATAACCTAAAACCAACCTAAAGAACCCAGAAAAAACTACCTCAGATGACAGTCATATAACATGTTACACAATAAATCTATGTTTTGTTCATAAAATGTGCATATTTTAGCTATAAATCAGTTTTACATTGATGCTACCATAAATGCTACAGCATAGCTACAGTCTGAAATCAGACGGGAGTAGCCAGAGAAAATACAGACACCAACGTCAACTACTAATTACACCTCATAAAACATTTCAGAAAAACATATGGTGGATAGCTAATGAAAGACAGATATCGTGTGAATAGAGCCAATATTTCCGATTTTTGAAGTGTTTTACAGCGAAAACACAATATATCGTTATATTAGCTAACAACATAAGCTAGCATACAGCAGCATTGATTCTAGTCAAGCGCTAGCGTAGCACAGTTAGCACAGTTAGCATAGAACAGTTCGACAGATATATGAAAAAACATCCCAAATTGAGTCCTTATCTTTGTTGATATTCCATCAGAATGTTGTAACGGGGTCCAATGTCCAGTACAGTCTTTAGTTGGGTTCCAGAACGAAATATTTCCCTCTTTGGTTAGCAAGCACCACGGCTGTGCGGCGCTAATCTTTCTGTCTTCAAAAAATTCTTCCAAAACATCACGTCTAAAGTCCAGAATAAATTGCAATAATATAATTAAAGTATATTGAAAAAACATACTTTAGGATGATTTTGTGACATGTATCAAATAATATCGTAGTCAGAGATCATATTCACCTTAATCGAGCGTCTTCCAGGAGCCGAGTCAGGATTCTGCCTGTCGCCCGGAATTTTTTTTTTCACTGCGCAGGTCTCACAAGAAGGTGTGGTATTCAGTCCATGGACGAGATATTCGACTCCTTTCAATTCTCACTTCCGCATTACACCCAGATGAAGGCGTGTGATGTGTTTCTACGGTCCTAAGTGTAATGACCTTTTATAGACAAGGTCTTAAAGAGAAACATCGCATTTTGGAAATCTCAATTCTGGATAGGAAATGGGCTGTAAAAATAGTTCTGTTCAACTTAGAGCAATAATTCAAACGTTTTTAGAAACTATAGACTGTTTTCTATCCAATAATAGTAAATATATGCATATTGGAATATCAAAAATTTCTTAAGAGGCCGTTTGAAAATGTGCGCATATTTTCCAGTTTTTTCAATATTCACCCTGCAGCCTGAAGAAGTTAACAAACCATACAACTCTATGCACAAGGATAATTTACACAGAACATTTCACAAAAACACATTTACTGGAAGAACTGTGCAGATGCAAAGTTTGTTAAAAGAATTACGGTTATAAAAAAAAAACTCAGTTTTTGGAAAACAAAAAAAACTTTGTTCAATATTTGCTCTTAAGATTCTAAGATGTCTGTAGAAAGGAGTGTCAGCTATGACATGACACCTTGAATTTGAAAAAACATTATTATGGTTTTTGAACTACAGTAGGTGAAGTGGATTTACATCCAGTAACGGATTTATGGTTATGGAATTACATCATGGGTCTCTGATCTGTACTATACAGCAATGCATAATTATGGATATTAATATACAGTACCAGTCAAAAGTTTGGACACACCTACTCATTTAAGGGTTTTTCTTTATTTTTTACAATTTTCTACATTGTAGAATAATAGTGAAGACAACAACTATGAAATAACACATATGGATTCGTGTAGTGACCAAAAAAGTGTTAAACAAATCAAAATATATTTGAGATTTGAGATTTTTCAAATAGCCACCCTTTTTCTTGATGACAGCTTTGCACACTCTTGGCATTCTCTCAACCAGCTTAATGAGGTAGCCACCTGGAATGCATTTCAATTAACAGGTGTGCCTTCTTAAGTTAATTTGTGGAATTTCTTTCCTTAATGCTTTTTGAGCAAGTCAGTCGTGTTGTGACAAGACTCGCCATGCTGGAGTTTAGTCAGCTAGCCAGTGGCACTTGCTGCACTGGTAGCCTATTTGTGGGTGCTTTTCCAAAGCCTATGTTAGATACTGAAGTAAGTGTAATTGGCTTCAATTAGTGTAATTTCCTCAATATCAGGAGTTGAGAAATAAAGTTGGCATCAATCGAAAGAATGTTATATTTTCTAAACTGTGGTTTTGTAATTATTTTTTATATTTTTTTTGAGGACCCCCTGCAGTTGAATACCCCTGCAGCACAGTAGAGTACAGTACAGTGAAGTAGATATGTTCAGTAGAGTACAGTACATTATACTCTACTCTAGTGGGTGAGAATGCTTATTACAGTACATTTATTTATACATAATAAAATACTACATTGCAAAACAAGATCATAAACCAACACAATCTTCACATAGAGCGTTCCCCATTGTTTTAAATCCCCTAAAGGGCAACATGCATTCAAGCCTGAGCCTCCCCTGAAACAAATTACACATCTGTGGAGCATAAAAACCAAAAGCAGCTCTCCCTAAATCAGAAGCCACCCTTGGAACCTATAGCACCATCTAATCGTGTGCTCTTGTATTGTATTCTATTGTTCTGGCCTTGACGAGTGTTGTCAGATACATCGGAGGTTTCTGCCGGAGCGCTTTGTAATTAACAAAAGGGAGTGCTGCTCTCCTCTTACATAAAGAGATGCCCACCCCACCTTTTGATACAACGCACAGTGGTGAGTTCTAAAATGATCACTAGTAAATCAATCTAAGGGCACAATGGAAAACAGCATCTAGAAGTTGAAGTGGGGAAGCTGCTACGTGCATGTAGATTATATCCCCGTAATCTAAAACAGACAAAAGTGGTCTGGACAGCTTCCTTTCTATTATCAAAAGACAGACATGCTCTGTTGCTGTAAAATAATCCCATTTTGGATCTTGAATTTCTTTACCAGCTCAGAAACATTTCATTTATCATCTAGGCAGATAAAGATATTTATAAGAGGGAACTTGTTCAATTTGTGTTCTGTTCAGACTAGTGAATTCAAGGTCCAATGTTTTTAAAAGTGTCATGCAATGTAGGCATACAATGAACATCGCATATAGGCTACTGTATATAGAAAAGCTATTTCCATGTGAAAATGTTATGGGATTTGCTCTATTGGTTTTGTTGGTAGGCCTACATTATGCTCAAATAGCCACAATAGCCTGATGGCTACTGTCTAAAACTGTAAGGGTACAGCCTAAGTGTTCACTGTAAACACATGCCGGAAGTTGCACATAATTCTCACAACGTTCATGTTTCCGCTCACAAGACCTAAAATTGGCTCAGTGCCCCAAAACATTTTAGGGAACATTGGTCCCCACTCTTATGGCGTGTCAGCACAAGCTGCCTTTCATACTTTTTGAATGTTTCCCGATATCAATGTTACATTTAAAATGTGGGTTATTGAGCCAGCGATGAGGGGTGCTGCGCACTTAAGCAATGGAAAGAGGGTAGGTGGTAGGTGTCAGTAAGGGCCGGGAGAGGAGAAGGAGTGGGTTTTCACAGTCTTGCTTTGACCACTAGTTGACAGAAAGATAACAGTTATGAGCTGCACAGTAGCAGGTGACCCAACTGTGGTTTGTGACTACTATGAATTCCCATTGTAGCTAATTCAACTGCAGTAATTCCGTTACAGATTTTTCTGTAATTCCGTTGCCGATTTGGAATCAGCAATTCTGTGTTTTAATTACTTAATAGTTTTTAACAAACTTCATCAGTAAAATCACTAACTAATTGGTAGGTCTACCTTTTACTTGTTATTTTTGTGCACTTTCATTATCCTCCCCCCTCATGAGGTAGGTGATTAGAAAATATCTTAAAGATATCGTGGGTTATCCGTAATGGAATTTGAAGGCACAAGTCAATGTTTCTTAAACTTACAGAATGCAAAAACTTTCTCCAAAACTAAATCGAAGTGCTGATATTAGTTGGCAGGGGTCTTTACTTCAACATTATTGTGTTATGTATTTCTAATACCTTTTAAGACTTTTTTTATGTTAGATGTTGTCTTAGACCCATTTTCCATCTGTTTGAGCAGAAATCAAGCCTTTGCTTATTCCACATTTTTAGGATGGGAAATGGTTGAAAAATGTATATATGCCTTCATTTCACAAAGATATGGAAACTTAGCTTTCATTTGACAGCCAACTTGATATGCTCCTATGAACTTTACATGTTGGTGTTCATGGCTCCTTTTAGATGGAACTGCCCAGATGCTAGCTAAATTTGTTGATGATGTAAGCATCCTTGAAATATCATGTAAGCTATTACTTTATATATGTCGTCATCAAAAAAACGCAGAGTGTTCAATTTGCCTGCTGGGGGGCAAGGAAACTCCCAGCTCTGCTAAAACCATTGACAACTGCGTGCTGTTTTCAAGGGATTGTTAAATAAATGTCAACTATTTGGTTGTAATATCATCACCTCTTGAAGAGCAGAGTCTGAACAAAAAATGTCTGATTTATTCCATGCAAAACTTTTTGTCACATTAGCGCTATCATCAGAGTTCTACAGCAAGTAACTACATGCATTTCATGATTTAGTAAACATCAATTGATCATGTCATTTCAGATACGTGAGGGGTAACCTCATGATATCTCTCAATATTGGCCACCATTAATTGGAAACAAATATAAAATAAAAGTGAACTATACCTGACAAGTATGAGTGGTTTAGGTTCATTTCCCATCCTTTGTGGGCTCTGCCTGTCGAGCAGCAGAAGGGCACGTTTGCTGATGTACTGTTAGCTGATAATGTTTACTTTGCAAGCTACCGGTGGTAAGTAGACCTAATGCACTTTTCTCCAACCAATGTAGCCCTACCTAGCGAAATTAGATAACATCCCCTTTTCAACATTGTTTTTAAGAGTGTTTAGTCACGCTTGCTGCTGACAGACATAATAGGCTACATTGATTGATGGACCATGTCAAATTGGTCTACAAATTGGACTACACCTACAATTAAATTAAATTAAATTAAAACATGTAGGTGTAGTCAAACGTAATGTCTTAGCTACCTATTTAATTCATACTCAGACAGCTACACTCCTGACATTCCATCCCATTATTTATTAGCTAATGTTTTATTTAGATTTCTCTGTCACCATGTTTTCTCCTATAATTTTCTTTCTTTTTATTTCTCTTTTTTTTCTTTTTGCGCTGGTTGTTGTTCTGTTGGGTGTTGTGTTGCTCTGCCTGTCCGCCTGCATTCTGGTGGGCCAGACGTTCTGGTGCAGAAGAGTGGCTGTGTTCTAGTGGAGGGGAAGCCCGAGTCCTGTGGTAAGCTGCTCCTGGTTGGTGTCGCCAGCTGCCTGCCTCTGCTGGCTGTTTCTCTCTCTCTCGCTCTCGCTCACACTCTCTCACTCTGACCCCCTCTGCTCCTCCCGATTCAAACACCTCCCCCAGCCTGGAGCTCAAATCTCGCCTGACCCAGCCTCTCTTTTGTTTTGCACTCCCATCCGTGTCAGCTACACCCCCGACCAAACGTCCCACCCACACACCTCAGAGCACTGCCCTCCCGCTTGGGTGTATACACACACACACTGCATCGGATGCGTTGCCTTTGTCACAACCACAATAAAGCGAGGTTTAAGGGCCCGCTAGGAGGTTTTGATGTAAAGCACTCAGGTTTGTGGGGGTCATGTTGTTGTTTTATGAAGAAAAGTTTATGTATATCAGGACAAAGGTAGCATGATCATATGCCAGCAGACATGCATGCGGTTAGTCCATTGTGGCCAAACAGTGCGAGTGTGAGCTTCTAGACTGGAAGGGACTCTGCTACCAGAGTTGGGTCATGTTCAATTATCAGCCAGATTAGATGAGATTTTACCGATGTCTCTCGCTCCTTGGATGAAATTCAATCTCTGTGCAGAATCTATTGAAACAACCTCAATAACAAATGGAGATAAAAATAAAAAAAAAGAGCTTGGTAAACAGCATTTGATAGACTAGGAATGTGTTCATTGACCATCGGTAGAAGCCCTTACAATAATGCCTAGTTTAGCCCATACCTTCCACTTCAATCGAACGTCTGCTCCCTTCTGCACAGGGTTCCAGAGATTTGGTAGTCCGTGCGGATGGGAGCGGACTTCGATATTGCATGATTTTGTTTGAGCGGACCTCGCGGACGCAACAAAAGTGGAAGGTGTAGGACAAACTAAGACTTAAGTGTCATGACAGTGAATCAGAAGTTTGTGTGTTGTGTGGCGTCTGAATGTCATGAGCATGGCTCTCTCCTGCAAGCACTCAGCAGTTCCGCAGCCTGCCTGTTGGAAGAGCTCAAGGAGGGCACAGTACTAGTTCTCCACTCACTGACCCTCTCCAGCCCAGTCAATTACTAACTCATTGCCCTCCAAACACCTGTCTGCCCTCATCTCCCAGTACAAGAGGTCTAGGTGTGTGTGCGCATCAAGCATGCACGTGTTTATGTGTGTCCCTGCGTGTGCGTGCCCTTCTGTTTCAATGATTTTTGTGGTTTTGATTGCAGTGCCTTGACATCTCAACTCTCTACATCCACTGTTCTACTAACTCTCCACTCGCTAACAGAAGTGTGTACATTAGCCTACAGATTTCAAGAACTCTCTGCACTTATTTGACCCTAGCCTTTACAGTGACCAATGAGTGCAGTGGTAGTCTTAATTTGAGTCCTTCACCCTCGGTTCACAGTGTTGTTCTTTAGGCCTGCTACCTCTCCTTCACAGGACACCACTGGGTGTCTGGGTGCGCCTACCAAACTGGCCTGCGTCGAACTGAATCGGAGGCCCCTGTTTGTGACATCATTGTTCTCTCTCTGTCCTGCGAAGGGCTTGTCCAGCGATGTGTGATCATTCAGAAAGATGAGAATGGCTTTGGGCTGACGGTGAGCGGAGACAACCCAGTGTTTGTGCAGCTCGTCAAGGAAGGTAAGGTCGACCCCCCACACACACACACAATGGAAATAGCTGTCGTCTTTGCCTTCACTTACTTTTCATCCTCAATAGTCTCAGGGCCAAATCTTAGCATCAGACCATCAGCCAATTACTGGTAAAAAATAAAAAGTCTGGAACTAACCAGGAAGTTAGTTTGAGGCTCTGGTGTACTGCCATGTCATCTGTGTGAGAGATGGGAATTCTAGCAGGCCCTGAATCCAAGGCAGCTCTTGTCTTGTCCCTTATAGAGGCTGATGTGTGCGTAGTGAGCTGCACACATTAGGGACTAGTCTCAATGTAGAGCGGTGTCGAGAGAGAAGAGAAAAGGGAAAAGGTCGGGGTCTCAATGTGTGTGTATTCTTATGGATGTGCTTGGTCATGTTTCTCCCAGTTGAAGTTATGAAGGCTGTTGTCTATGCTGTGGATACAAGTGGTGTAGACTACTTTTCACTATCCCATACACAGCCCAAAGGTGTTAACATACAGTAATGCATTTATATACAAGTTTACGCTATATCACTCCTTTCGGTCACATTTCTGTTTCCCCACACTTTCAATGTTAAATTTAAGATGGATTTAAAATACCTGTATATTCTTTGCGACAGGGTGATATTACAGTTCCCCATATAACGCAGTAGCGTGACATGGTAGGAATCTCTGCCTAAGTTGCCTAAGCTCCAGACTGACGTGTACAAAGCCGCACTGGTGTTTTATGTTGTGACGGTACGGGCACTCAATTCTGTCTCGGTTGTCTCCTGACCCTATAATATTCCTCTGAATCCTATCCCATAATGAACCCTCTCTCTGGCTCCTAAAGCCCTATGTCTGGGGAGGAGCCGCCTAATGGGCTCCTTCAGCACCACACGACCACTGTGATGGTTAGGGGCCCGGAGTTCCTGCCGATTTAGGTCTGGAAAAACTCAGGCCCCAAGTTATGGTGTACGATGTACTTCGACATTACTTTTATAGCGCAAACAGTGGTATTGTAATGGGTATATTGGCCGTTGTTCATCTTATACACTGTTATTTTTCCCTCCTAAAGGGATGTTCTGTGTTTTCCTGACTCTCGTCCCCTCTGTTTCCTAGATGGCGCTGCGGAGCGTGCGGGTGTACAGACAGGTGACCGGATCATCAAGGTACACTAATCTATACAGTTGCGGCCAAATATATTTGCACCCTTGCACTTTTCTTAAATAACTCCTATTCTCAAATAAGTTTAAATTGAAAACAACTTTTGGTCTCTACACCTTGTTGGATTTTCAATGTTGTAGAACCAATTTTATTTTTGTTAACTTTGAGTTTGTAATTTTAATTTAGAAAATCAAGATAAATGGCATGGACAACACTATTGGCACCACAGAGCTAGTACTTGGTTGAACAGCCTTTGGCCAAAATAACTTCAATGAGCTAGCTGCGCCTTTCTACTGCAAGTTTTGCCCACTTTTCAGTATCAAACTGCTCCAATTCTTCAATGTTTGATGAGTACCCTCCACCAACTGCTGTTTCAGCTCTTGCCAAAGGTTATAGATGTGATTTAGATCTGGACTCTTCACTGGCTACTCCAGAATAGTCCAGTGTTTCTTCTTGATCCATTCCAGAGTGCTTTTGTGTTTGGGTTTTTTGTCCGGCTGGAAGACCCACAACCACGTTTGGACCACAGGGTTGAACATTGCACTCCAAAACACTTTGATAATCGGCTCATTTCATGACATAACAGGGTAGGATTTAAACGTTTTTTAAAAATAATAGGTTTTCAAAAGCTGCAATGCGTTTTCAGCCCAATGGGAGGGTATTTTTCCTGCTCCTCACTTAGAAATGTGCCATTTTCACATATGTTGACACTGTGCTGGAGATAATACAAATTTGGTAGAAAATTGGTGGAGTTGCCCTTTTTAAGTTAAAATTGGTTCTGGAATGTTGAAAATCCAATAACAAGATGTTATTGTTATTTGAGAAGAAATATAGGGAATTATTTAAGAAAGGTCCATGGGTGGCAATTGTGTGTGTGTGCGTATATATATATATATATATATATATACACTGCTCAAAAAAATAAAGGGAACACTTAAACAACACAATGTAACTCCAAGTCAATCACACTTCTGTGAAATCAAACTGTCCACTTAGGAAGCAACACTGATTGACAATAAATTTCACATGCTGTTGTGCAAATGGAATAGACAACAGGTGGAAATTATAGGCCATTGGCAAGACACCCCCAATAAAGGAGTGGTTCTGCAGGTGGTGACCACAGACCACTTCTCAGTTCTTATGCTTCCTGACTGATGTTTTGTTCACTTTTGAATGCTGGCGGTGCTTTCACTCTAGTGGTAGCATGAGACGGAGTCTACAACCCACACAAGTGGCTCAGGTAGTGCAGCTCATCCAGGATGGCACATCAATGCGAGCTGTGGCAAGAAGGTTTGCTGTGTCTGCCAGTGTAGTGTCCAGAGCATGGAGGCGCTACCAGGAGACAGGCCAGTACATCAGGAGACGTGGAGGAGGCCGTAGGAGGGCAACAACCCAGCAGCAGGACCGCTACCTCCGCCTTTGTGCAAGGAGGAGCTGGTGGAGCACTGCCAGAGCCCTGCAAAATGACCTCCAGCAGGCCATAAATGTGCATGTGTCTGCTCAAGCGGTCAGAAACAGACTCCATGAGGGTGGTATGAGGGCCCGACGTCCACAGGTGGGGGTTGTGCTTACAGCCCAACACCGTGGAGGATGTTTGGCATTTGCCAGAGAACACCAAGATTGGCAAATTCGCCATTGGCGCCATGTGCTCTTCACAGATGAAAGCAGGTTCACACTGAGCACATGTGACAGTCTGGAGACGCCGTGGAGAACGTTCTGCTGCCTGCAACATCCTCCAGCATGACCGGTTTGGTGGTGGGTCAGTCATGGTGTGGGGTGGCATTTCTTTGGGGGGCCGCACAGCCCTCCATGGGCTCGCCAGAGGTAGCCTGTCTGCCATTAGGTACCGAGATGAGATCCTCAGACCCCTTGTGAGACCAAATGCTGGTGCGGTTGGCCCTGGGTTCCTCCTAATGCAAGACAATGCTAGACCTCATGTGGCTGGAGTGTCAGCCGTTCCTGCAAGAGGAAGGCATTGATGCTATGGACTGGCCCGCCCGTGCCCCAAACCTGAATCCAATTAAGCACATCTGTGACATCATGTCTCGCTCCATCCACCAACGCCACGTTACACCACAGACTGTCCAGGAGTTGGCATCAGGAGCATGCCCAGGCGTTGTAGGGAGGTCAGGGAGGTCATACAGGCACGTGGAGGCCACACACACTACTGAGCCTCATTTTGACTTGTTTTAAGGACATTACATCAAAGTTGGATCAGCCTGTAGTGTGGTTTTCCACTTTAATTTTGAGTGTGACTCCAAATCCAGACCTCCATGGGTTGATAAATTTGATTTCCATTGATCATTTTGTGTGATTTTGTTGTCAGCATTTTCAACTATGTAAAGAAAAAAGTATTTAATAAGAATAGTTCATTCATTCAGATCTAGGATGTGTTATTTTAGTGTTCCCTTTATTTTTTTGAGCAGTGTATATATACCCCTTTCATAGTAGTTGCAGGGTCCTGTTCAGTTGGCACCAAACTGAAAATGTTTTGAAATAGAGAAATGAAAATTGGTGCTCTTATTGGATACGTTTCGTGCCTACTGATCATGACCCAGGTGCCTTGCCGCCATCCTTATAGTCTCCAGTCATAGCTTGTTTTGTGAACCGAGGCTTCTAGCCAAAACACCAGCTCCACGATGCCACCTGTTGGTTGGATTAGATCCCATCAAAAAACACAAAAATCTAAACATTGCTGTCACTGGGGTGTGTGCGAAGAGGGGTGGATGAATGAATTACTGAATTGACATTAGGCTGGACAGGAAATTAACTAATTTGATTTCCAAGCGGCGTTGAATGATTTTTCTCATTATGACTGTTTTACTTCATTCCAGGTGAACGGGACCCTAGTAACACATTCAAACCACGTGGAAGTAGTAAAGCTCATCAAATGTAAGCATTGTAAAGTTTTATTGTTCGTAATTGACACCGGAAGGTCATAGCCTGGTTCCTATTTGTGCTGTATTTCGAACTAATATTTTTGTCGTGGTTGTTCCGAAGACCATAGAAGTTGCTAATACAGCACAAACAGATCTGGTACCAGGCTAGGAAAGTCATGCAACGATAATCAGAATTTGGCCTAGTATTCTGAACACACCTTTTCTTGACCATACCTCCGTATCCGTCTTATTTCTTCAGCGGGCTCCTATGTGGCCCTCACAGTGTTGGGGCGACCCCCTGGGTTGCCCCAGATCCCCCTGTCGGAGAGCGAGGCTAAGCTGGGGTTCCCGGGGCCCCAGGCTGGGTCGTCCCCCGTCACCTCTCCAAACGCTCCTGGACAGCCAACGGGGGAGCGCCCATACAGCCCCCATGACCGCATCACCTCTCCTCTATGGGTATGGGCGCCTCCTCTCGCCTTTTACCGTCTTCTGAGATGCATTCCTCCTTTGTGCTTCTCCATGTCATCCCTCTTTGCCCGTCTGTCCTCAGTGTGTGTTTCCATAGTTTACGTTTGTCCGCTCACTGAAACTCTATTGTCCTCCCTTGCTACTTCACGTCATTTCTTCCACTGCGTGTTTGGTTCCATGTCCTGAACAAGCGCTGTGTTTCTCCTTCCCATTGTACAGGAAGAGAACAACAGCGTACACAGCCAAAAGGTGGACATCCTGCAGAAGATGTTGTCCAAGGAGCAACAAGATTTGCAGGTGAGTGTTCTATTTGGTGCAGGTGAAACCATCTCGGTTAGTATTTGGGCATATGCAAAATTCAGGGCATTCATGAAGCGTCTTAGAGTAGGAGTGCTGATCTAGTCTAAAGTAGGGTTGCTGATTTAGTCTAAAGTAGGATTGCTAATCTAGTCTAAAGTAGGAGTGTTGATCTAGTCTAAAGTAGGAGTGCTGATTTTAGTTCAACCTTTTAGATTATAATGACTAAGAATTCATGGAGACCTGATCCTAGATCACCACTCCTACCCGAGACGGTGAATATATACGGGTCCTAGTCTATGAATTGTTTTTCGGAGACTGCTCACTCTGGATTTATGAGTTCAAATACTGAGCGACTGTCAAGAAAAGCAATGTTTTGTATTTGGATGAGGTTACATTTTTAAGTATGTGAAGTCATGGTCTTTGTCCTAGAATTCTATTCTAGTAGGTTTTGAGACGTTCAGAACAACACTGGTGTGTGACTTGTGTTGATAAGAACAGGGCTTTTCCTGTGGTTTTGGACTAGAACAGTCACTCTAGCAGACAGCCACTCAGAAGAGAACCAGTCAACCCCACCACCTCCCCTCCAATAATTCTCTCCTGTGCTTCACAGAGCCATATTACACACTCCACTAAGCACACTTTACTGCTGCTACGTGTGTAAACACGACAGGGCCAGGACAGTATAGCCACAGCAAGTGTGTTGAGAAACACTTTTGAAAAGGAGTGCAAGTCTAAACCGTTCAAAGTCAAAAATACTTTTATGGACTTGGCTACTTTGGATTCCAATGTCTCTGCTGCTCTTCCTCCCTCTCTCCCTCCCTACAGGCAATGAAGGAGGAGTACAGCAGGAATCCGACGCCAAAACTACTGAAGGACATCCAGGAAGCCAAGAAGCACATTCCACAGCTGCAGGGGCAGCTCAGTAAGGCCACTGGAGGAGCACAGGTAACTTGCACCCCCCTCCCTGAATAAAAAAAAAACAAACATATTGTACAGTGCATTCGGAAATTATTCAGACCCCTTCCCCTTTTTCACATTTTGTTACGTTACAGCCTTATTCTAAAATGGATTAAATAAAAACATTTTCTTAACAATCTACACACAATACCCCATAATGACAAAGCAAAAACGGGTATAAAACATTAAAAAAACTAAATGCCTTATGTACATAAGTATTCAGACCTTTTGCTCATCCTTGAGATCTTTCTACAACTTGATTGGAGTCCACATGTGGTAAATTCAATTGATTTGGACATGATTTGGAAAGGCACACACCTGTCTATATAAGGTCTCACGGTTGATCGTGCATGTCAGAGCGAAACACATGCCATGAGGTCGAAGGAATTGTCTGTAGAGCTCCGTGACAGGATTGTGTCGAGGCACAGATCTGGGGAAGGGTACCAAGCATTGAAGGTCCCCAAGAACACAGTGGCCTCCATTCTTAAATGGAAGAAGTTTGAAACCACCAAGACTCTTCCTAGAGCCTGCAGTCTGGCCAAACTGAGCAATCAGTGGAGAAGGGCCTTGGTCCGGGAGGTGATCAATAACCTGATAGTCACTCTGACAAAGCTCCAGAGTTCCTCTATGGAAATGGGAGAACCGTCCAGAAGGATAACCGTGTCTACAACACTCCACCGATCAGACCTTTATGGTACAGTGGCCAGACGGAAGCCACTCCTCAGTAAAAGGCACATGACAGCCTGCTTGGAGTTTGCCAAAAGGCACGTAAAGGACTTTGACCATGATAAACTGATAACTCTTTGGCCTGAATGCTAAGCGTCACGTCTGGAGGAAACTTGGCACCATCTCTACAGTGAAGAATGGTGGTGGCAGCATCATGCTGTGGGGATGTTTTTCAGCGGCAGGGACTGGGAGACTAGTCAGGATTGAGGGAAAGATGAACAGAGCAAAGTACAGAGAGATCCTTAATGAAAACCTGCTCCAGAGCGCTCACGACCTCAGACGGAGGTGAAGGTTAACCTTCCAACAGGACAACGATCCTAAGCACACAACCAAGACAGCGCAGGAGTAGCTTCTGGCTATTGTAATATGTAGTATTAATAGCTAGTGTGAGAATCTGTGGTTTTCTGTGAGTGCCATAATCAGTCCAATGAGTTTTCCCTGACTATGTAACCTTACCAGGACAATCTTTTGGCCTGAGTTTTAGCCTGGCCCTAAGCAATGATATTTATAGGTAGTTTATCTGTACATGTTCTGCTCCATTTCTATAGACTGTGTGTGTTGAAATCATGACAATATAGATGTATGCTCAATGCTTACAGTCAGACAAAATACTTGTTTGTTTTCGCTTTCAATTATGGGGAATATTTATATTTTCTGCGTGTGACTGACTGTGATTTAATTCTAAGGATGCCCTGCAATTGGGTGACGGAGATGACGGTAGCATGGTGGACATGGACCACACACCTTCCTCCAAGGGGGACAGTAGCAATGACCTCTCGTGGAGCAGCAGTACCATGTCCCCTGTAAGTGTTCCTTTCAGTTTTGCACCTAGCAGACAGTACACTACAACCCACACCCGCAGCCCACTGCTGTGTCCCAAACCCGGGTTCTGTTCAAGAGGACATGCAACCAATAAAGAAAACAAGTGTTTGTTATTGGACAGGTCCAGATAATCCCTCCCTGTTTCAGTCGAGTTTCTTCCATTTGGTTCCTAATGAACACCACCCAGGTCTAGCTAGATGAATGTTTGATAGCTTACCAAATGTTCTCCATTTGCAGGTTCTCCGCAGTTTTGCACCTGCCTCCCCAGAGAGCCTGTGCCAAAGAGACATGTTGTCCTACCACAGCCCAAAGAGCACACCCCGAGACAGCTTCAACTCCTGCCACTCCCCCGACCCAGAAGACACTCCAGACCTGGTGAGATCGAGACCTGGCTCATGTGCATTAGGGCATGCAACTGAAAACATTTAAATGTTTTGCAACGTAAAACCAAAATGAGCATTTCTAATTGGACAAGTCCAGGTAGTCCCTCCCTGTTTCAGTCAATTTTCTTCCATTTGGTGTCTAATGAACATGACCCATGCCCTGTAGATGTGGAGCCAACTTCATTAAACACTCCTTTGATGGTATATGAGGTTGTTAGCTACTTCAGAGAACGGAGCAGTCAACGCTCAATGAGTGAGAGATATAAGAGCTGTGCTCCTCTCCCCATCCCTCCAGGACTCGCTGTCCCCCTCTGCTGTTATCAGCCCTTCCTCACGCTTCGTCTCCCAGATCATCGGAGCTGAGGACGACTGCTTTGACTCTGATCAAGAACAGGTAGGCCCGAAATACATCCAAAATAAGGGGGAAAATATAACTTCTTTGCATTTTGAAAATTAAGATTGTATGCTCCGATTATGGCCTATTGACCCAAATGTTTGTTTTTAACATTCATTACAAACACTGAAGCATACCAGGGTGCTGAAGTTCTTTTGTCCAGATTTCTCTCCCCCTAAAAGGGTGAAAGACTGACAAGCCTCGCTGCGGATTTTCTAACAAGGTCAAGCTAGCTCGTAACACACACACTCTGACACACACACACACTGTGTGTATCAGGTCAATGGCCAGTGCAGCTGTTTCCAGAGCATGGAGCTGCTCAAGTCCAGACCTGCCCACCTGGCAGCGTTCCTGCATCACGTCGTCTCGCAGTTTGACCCTGCACCGCTGGTAAGAGTCCCTACACACACGCACACACGCTCACCTGACCATGTTTGTGTTGTGACCAGTTACAGACAACAATAGAAGTTTATAAAAAATACAGGGATGTCAGTGCAGTGCTGACACAAAGACATGTTGGTGTAGAACGTGTTTGTGTCACCTCTCATTGATCATGTGAAATGTTTCTATTCAGCTCTGCTACCTCTTCGCTGACCTGTGCAAGCAAACTAACTCCAAAGAAACCAGACGAGTGTTCATGGACTTCCACAACTTCTTCATCGACCGGGGAGCTGTGAGTTGAGTTGAACTAGCCTACATCTGGGCCCACATTCACCAAGAGTCTCAGAGTAGGAGTGCTGATCTAAGATCATGTAACCCCTGTCCATATACTCATATTTAGTATGCTCTAAAAGGATAAATTGATCCTATTCGGAGACTCTTTATGAATAAGGGCCCTGTAGTCTCAAGTGGCTTTCATCCACAGTCACTACATGATCCCAGCTAGCTTTTATCCAAACTGCAGGCCCAAGCCAGCACAGACTTGCACTGTTGTTATGAAACAAACCCCACAGCGCTGTGGCAGAAGTCATGGTCTCCCCCACATCAGTTGTGATTAAACACCTACATCCCCTGACAGTGTTGGTATGATATGCAACACTAGTGTTACTATACAGCAGTGTGTTTGTTTGATTGGTTTATTCTGTCAGGAGTCCCCTCTCCCTGCAGTAATACATTTCTCCTCAGCTGGAGCCGTCATTTCTCTCACCCACTGTTCTGTTGACTCCCAATGCAATATATTGTAGTGCCTAAGACCAATAAGACCGCAGTACTTGAGGGACCCAGAGATTTTCTTCTGTAGTTTGTTTTCTCATACACTACTAACACACACACGGCATACATTTAGGACTTCTTCTGCACTTGTCATTTTACTCTTTTTGTTAAATGTCAAGTATTTTTACTCTGGTGTTTCTGTTAGCCACATATAAACAAGTCTGGCTTTGTCAATGCCCATCTAAATGTGTTTTATTTTCATACAGAATTTAAAAGTAGCTGTTCCCGAGTCCATCTCCCTTGACCTTGGTGAGTATTTGTGACTTTGCTTTCATTTCCATTAGTTTCCCTGGCTGACAAATCCATGCCAAGTCACATCTGGGTATATTGAGGAATGACCATTGTTATCTAATGGAATGCTAAATAGAGCCAACTCAAGTTTCCTTACTTCAACGGTGTACTTAGCAGCATTATCACAAAGCCTCAAAGTGTGTGGTTGGTTGTTTCACCAATCCAACAAATAAAATAAAAATTGTCAGACTCCAGTCACCCAAGTCATAGACTGTTCTCTCTGATACCGCGTGGCAAGCGGTACCGGAGCACCAAGTCTAGGACCAAAAGGCTCCATAACAGCTTCTACTCCCAAGCCATAAGACTACTGAACAACTAATCAAATGACCACCCAGACTATTTACATTGCTGCTACTCGCTGTTTATTATTTATGCATAGTCACTTTACAAATGACCTTGACTAACATGTACCCCACACATTGACTCGGTATCGGTACACCCTGCATATAGCCTCGTTATTATTATGTACATTTCTTGTTACTTTTTGATTGATTCGATTTTTACTTTATTTTTTTTAGTAAATATTTGATTAACTCTATTTCTTGAACTGCATTGTTGGTTAAGGGCTTGTAAGTAAGCGTTTCATGGTATTCGTACCATGTGACAAATATAATATGATTTGATTTAATACTACTGTCCCACATCAGTTGTTGAGAAATCAACGCTTAAGCTGTATTTTTGTGTCAACCTACTTCCTATCTGTGTTGTTGTGCGGTGGCCGTGCAGACCGACGGAGGACGGAGCTGATCCCTGAGGAGCTGAACCGACAGTTAGTCCAGATGATGCAGGACACCCTGCTCCCTGACATCCAGAGGAACCTGGAGGACTTCAGGTCAGTCACCTTGCTCGTGCTCTTCCAAAATGGCTGCCTTTCCCATTGGTGCCTCTGTGTTAGTCATATGTGAAGATAGATGCAAGTGAGTCTTACTTGTAAACAGTGTAACTGTTTGTCTTTATAAACTTGACGTCATTATAATCCTGTTTATAAGTATGCGATAAGTTGATGTAAGCATGTTATAAGTAAACCTACTGTAAGTGGGATCTGACAACGTGGTTTGTGGGGTGTGCAGGCAGAAGCGCAGTATGGGCCTAACCCTGGCGGAGGGGGAACTGGCCCGGCTGGACACGGAGCGCGTCAGAGACCGGGTAGCACTGGAGAGAGAACGCTCCTGTGCTGAAAACATCATCACCAAGATAGAGGATGTCCTGTAAGTAGCAACACTCACAGCGTTTAACATTGAGTTGTACTTGCTGACCCATTTGAATTGAGGCTGATAATATATTGATTGGAAGTCTACTACTTCTGTCTAATTGTTTGAGCTTCTGTTTGTACTCTCTGACATGTTAAAATCCTTTTCTGTGGTATATCATTTGTTCTAATGGAATTTTTTGACATATTTTAGGTTGACAACCCAATCTACAGAGGAGGAGAAATGGTGAGGGGATTCTCTTTTTGTTTATCCATTGGAAAGAACAGATATGAGGCCTACATATTTCACACTATCCATTGATTTTAGTCCGTGTGATGTTTGGGGAGTGTCAATGTAAGACTTTATGGTCACAGGCTGACTGGAGGACCGTGATCGTGTTCAGTAGGGCACAACGTAGCAAAACATTTTGCAGGCAGAAAAAAAAACTGTAATTGGACAAATTCATGTAGAACCTCCTTGTCCCACTGAACACAACCGATACTTACTTGTGGCTGTGAACACACAACATACTCAGTGCTCAATGTGGAGTGTTTTTTGTGTTTTTTTACTGCACACCCACACAACACTCCATCCTCTAAAGCTAGAGTTGGGAGCACAGACTGTTGAGCTTTTGGAAGGATGTGGTGAAGTGCACTGTACTCCTTGAGGGGTTTAAGACACTTTGGGACCTTGCAGACTCTTGGCCTTTCTAACCACTGTCTGTGTCATTTCTACTCAATGTCACACTGGAGACAAACCACCTAGTTTCAGTTCACTGCACAGAAAGAGGACAAGAACATCATAATAGATGATTTTGAGGTTGAGCAGTTAACATTATAACAGAAGTCACGTTGTATATGTGGAGTATCTCTTTACCAGGGGGCAATCTAGCTACATGAGCTCTTGGCCAACCTCCTTTAATAACAAATGACATTTCTCTAGTTCGTTTAGATTCATAAGGGACTATTTCCAACGTTGTGCAACGACCTTATTTCAAATGCCATATGGTCCCGGCATATCCCAAATGATTAATGAATGGACACGACATCTTGCCCGCCGCCGTCACTCGTTTTCACAGCATATGGTCAAAGCCACGCTAAAGACACGTCAACATGTAGTTCACCTCAACTTCATCCCAATCTGTTCCATTGATAGAAAACCGAGAATATGGCAATTGAGCCTGGGTCTCTAAATCCGGAATCCTCATTGGTCTGTTGTTGCAGCACTACTATGCAGTATGTCATCCTCGCGTACATGAAGCACCTTGGAGTGAAAGTCAAAGAGCCACGGGGCCTAGAGTCCAAAAGGGTCCGCCTTAACTTCCTCCCCAAGATCAAGGTATGAGCCTACCCTTACACTGAACCCTCCGCTAACCTAGCTCAGTTTATTAACCGTCACCCCCTGCTATATCTCTCTTACTGACTGATCATGTGATGTCTGTGATCAACAGAAGAGCGTCAAGACCGAGAAGGAGGGAGGGGAGGAGAAGGTAAAACGAACCAGGTTTCCCAGCATCCTCGGGCCTCAGCGCCGGCCCAGCCGCGTCGACCCCACGTCCAGTGAGTCTGTCTGCGTTATAAACAACACTTGGGTTTCATATAGTCATTTAAGATAAACAACAGTGACCAACACTAGTATACTATAGGTCTCCCAATTTACTGAACCCCTGGTGAGGCATTTGTATTGGTAGATGGTTATCATCACCCACATATCACCCACATTCAAAACAAATCATTGTGTTACTATGGAAAAAAGGAGGAGCAGCAGAGAAGTAAACAGATCCTATAGTATTGACTCCTGCTATACGTCTGTGTCTGTGTCTGTCTGTCTGTATGTGTGCTTTCTGCCTGTCTCTCTGACTGATTGTCTGCCTGTCTTGTCTGTGTGAGCAGTCGGCAAGGCCATGGACCTCAACAAGCCGCGGCCCCAGAAGCAGCTGTCCCAGCCCTGCCTGGGGGCCGTGGAGCACCTGGAGGCGGGTCGCCTAACGGCCAGTCAATCCAGCGAGGGCTCAGAGCTCACACATTCCTCCAATACCAACGCCACCTCGCCAACCAACAGCACCACCAACAGCCACGCCTCTGACGGAGGCAGCAGAGACTCTGAGTTTGGTGCGGCCCTGAACTACCACATACTGTACAAGACTCTAGCTAGCACCTACTAAACTCTCTAGCTAGCACAATTCCCACATACTGAATTCTAAACCAAGTACCCTAGTCTCTAGACCACATACTATATCAAGCGCAAGCAACGCGAGACCAATTACGCTCCCCATAGTGTTTGAGGAGTACGGTTTGTCTGCGGCGCTCTCTAAATTCCTGAATCCCGACATCTCTAACTTTGTATTTGGTTTTATGTCCTAATTGTTAGCTGTCAATATTACCTATTATTTTTGGGTCATTGTAGCTGTAGTAGAGCTGGGCGATACAGTGCATTTGGAAAGTATTCAGACCCCTTCCCTTTTTTCAAATGTTACATTACTGCCTTATTCTAAAATGGATTCAATACGTTTTTTCTTCCATCTACCCACAGTACTCCATATTGACAAAGCAAAAACTGTTTTTTTAGAAATGTTTGCAAATGTATTACAAATAAAAAAACAAATACCTTATTTACATAACCATTCAGACCCTTTGCTATGAGACTGGAAATTCCGCTCAGGTGCATCCTGTTTCCATTGATCATCCTTGAGATGTTTCTTCAGCTTGATTGGAGTCTGTGGTAAATTCAATTGATTGGACATGATTTGGAAAGGCACACACCTGTCTATATAAGGTCCCACAGTTGACAGTGCATGTCAGCGCGAAAACCAAGCCATGAGGTCTAAGAAATTGTCCGTGGAGCTCCGAGGCAGGATTGTGTCAGCACAGATCTGGGGAAGTGTACCAACAAACGTCTGCAGAATTGAAGGTCCCCAAGAACACGGTGGCCTCCATCATTCTTAAATGAAAGACGTTTGGAACCACCAATACTCTTCCCAGAGCTGGCCGCCCGACCAAACTGAGCAATCTGGGGAGAAGGGCCTTGGTCAGGGAGGTGACCAAGAACCCGATGGTCACTCTGACAGAGCTCTAGAGTTCCTCTGTGGAGATGGGAGAACCTTCTAGAAGGACAACCAACTCTGCAGCACTCCACAATCAGGCCTTTATGGTAAAATGGCCAGACGCAAGCCACTCTTTGGCCTGAATGCCAAGCGTCACGTCTGGAGGAAACCTGGCACCATCCCTACAGTGAAACATGGTGGTGGCAGCATCATGTTGTGGGGATGTTTTTCAGCAGCAGGGACTGGGAGACTTGTCAGGATCGAAGGAAAGATGAACGCAGCAAAGTACAGAGACAACCTTGATGAAAACCTGCTCCAGAGCAGGAAAGAGGGTTCACCTTCCAACAGGACAACGACCCTAAGCACACAGCCAAGACAACGCAGGAGTGGTTTCGGGACAAGTCTCTGAATGTCCTTGAGTGGCCCAGCCAAAGCATGGACTTGAACCCAATCGGACATCTCTGGAGAAACCAGAAAATAGCTGTGCATCGAAAACTCCCCATCCAACCTGAAAGAGCTTGAGAGGATCTGCAGAGAAGAATGGGATAAACTCCCCAAAATGCAGGTGTGCCAAGCTTGTTGCGTCATACCCAAGAAGACTCAAGGCTGTAATCACTGATGTAAATGTGATATTTCCGGGTTTTTTCTTTGTAATAAATGTATAAAACCTGTTTTTGCTTTGTCATTATGGGGTATTGTGTGTAGATTGATGAGGGGGAAAAGATTAAATAATACATTTTAGAATAAGGATAAAGAATAAAGTCAAGGGGTCTGAATTTTTTCCCGAATGCACTGTATGTACCAAAATGGAGTGCTCGGCTCCACAGCGCATCAAAACTATACTGCACTACAGCCTACTCCGGTTGTAAAGTGGTGCCATGAACTGAATATTAAGAGAAATACATCATATATTCACAGGAAGTTATGACTCTCCTCTGTAACTAGAACAGTAGTTGCTTTGAAAACTGTCTTTTCCCCGCAATAGCAATTTGGCGCAACGGTCATATTCTTGTGTTTCTCAGAATGCATCTCTACATTCTCCATGTGCTGCCTGTCCCAGCGAAACGGGGACAGGCAGGTGCTTTCATATCAGGAGTCAACATAATGCATTGGCTATTACTGTCGACCAAATAATGGTTTTAGAACAATCTTCAGAAACGTTGTGTAGCAAAATCACTGAAAATTACAGCTAAATGTTTCAATAAGAGGTTGGCAATTTTCGGTTTATCGTCCCGGCTCTAAGCTGTAGTAATGGTCTTCCCACCTGGCCTGATGGTTGTACAATGTAACTGATCTCTCTGTCTCTCGCTCTCTCTGTCTCTCTCCTCCTCAGTTCTGACCCCTAACTCTGCCTTCCTCAAACTGAGCGAGGGTCTTGGAGACCTGGACAGTCTACAGTACACTCCAAACACACACTTTGACTACAGCCTGAGCCCATACAGCCTGGACCAGCTGCAGGAGGAGGACAGGGAGAGCAGGTAAGATGGACCCCAAGCAGACGAAAGCCCCTATTGTGCACAGTTGTTTAAGTAGTTGTTTCATGCAGGCGGAGAACATCTTGATGAGTATGTGAAGCGTTGTCATTCAGGCCTCGTAGTTAATAGTATCCTCTTGTTACAGAATCCTTGAAGGAACACCCAAGTCTATCAGAAGGTGAGTGTTTTCTTTTTGACCTGACCTACTGCTATTTCTGATAAAGACAATGGTCAGATAGTTTTTAGTTGGTCTCCTAAACCTCTTTGGTCAAAATGTGGACTACCTTTTATCAAAAGTGATGTAGGCTATGGTTAGAAACCGTATGAGTTTTTAGATATTTCCCAACAGCTTCTGTTATATTTCGTGACTGCATTTATCTTAGTCAGTGTGTTTTAAGGTTGTAACCAGTGTCTAACTGCTGCTGCCTATCTCCCAGGTTGGATGGCCTTGTTTCTACGGAGGTGCAGAGTGAAGACGACCAAGGAGGCACGGACTCTGAGCACGACCCCCTCAACTGGCAGCAGCTGGTGGGACGTGAGGTCCTGGCTGGACTCAGGGCCCACGAGATCAAGAGACAGGAAGTCATTAACGGTAACTTCCTGTTCGAACTACAACCCAGTCACCGTAATAGAAATAACTAGGACCCATGTAACCTGACCAGGAAAAACTCTGGGCCCTAGTGATTTGGCTTTGCATGATTAGGAAAAACCCATGGCCCTGTATGTCTGTGTTTTTAGTTATTCATTTTTTTAGTAGGCAGTTTATTGTTCAAAAGGAATAATTACTGTGTTGACCCCTTACACTAGTGGGAATTGGCCTGTATGGATAGGGATACATTGAAACGTTTCTTACAGAAGAAATATGGAAAGCATATGCTGGTATGCATGGTAGCAGTCAAAAGGGAGCCGTTTGGAGATCATGAAAACATTATTAGACTGAAGCTGAGGATAAAACCGATAATCTGACACAAGACTGAATCCAAACGTTACACTGTTGCTTTTATGTGAATTTTATATTTACTGTACTTTTCGCCGCATTTGTTGATAACAAAATCTGAAAATAATCTGGATACAGTCAGTGACAAGAATATTCATGGTAAATTTGGGGTAGGTTCAACATAAGACAACAAAAAAATGACATGGGTTTAAGTGAGAGGTCTAACTGGTGTCTCCAAGTTGCTACACACCTCTCCAAAGTGTGAACAGGTCCTATGTAATTTCAACTCAATGAATAGTCTTCAACTTTAAGGTGCCATTTTGAGCGTTCCTAGATGTGCCGTTGAGGAACTACAGCAAGCAGACGTGTAGTTGTTTTGTTTGGAACACAGCCCTGCATCCCCGCCTTCACACAATTACTGTTGTTGTTTACTCATTCCAGAAACGGTCCATTATAAATCACAGTCGGGTCGGCATCATTTGAAAGCATGTTGTATTGTCAACATGGTTAGCTAAATTACAATCTTACGGTGTTAGGCTTTCACAAGTCAATTCAGAGATGCAGATTGTCATTTTGGTGCGCATAGAATAGAGTGCATTCAATTAAGTCTGAGGAAATCCACCAGAAATATTCATTTATGACGCCATGTCATCTTGTAACTGTACATCAAGCGTAGTGATCATAAACGTTGGCGCTGTATATTAAATTAGTTTTATGATATGGAAATATGAAGTGCCCAGTTGGACTAACGGGTGCTTGGCTTGCTTGTATGACATCAAAGTGGTATTTATTATAATCCTCAACGTCTCATCTTTCAAAATATACATCGAGCCCTCTTTATTTACGGTATTTCCCTCACTCCGACAACAAAACATGTTTCCAAAGTATCGGGAGGGATGGGAGCAACTTCTTGTCGCTGTTGTGTTCAAGTTCAGAACCGCTGTCAGTAAAAAAAACTGCGCTGTGAAGCGGAGACCTTGAGCTCTGACGTCATGTTACTGTATAGCCACCGCGTTCCCATTTAGGAGCTTATCAGTGTCCAAATCTGCTATTTTTACCCGTATATAGGTATGAGTGTAAAGAGTTAAAAGTACAATTTACAGACATACACTAACAGTGTAGGGTGTGGTAACCACTGCAAACTCAATCAAACAACTTTATTAATTTGTCACTTTTACAAATGCATCTTTCCTAGTAGGAACCTGGGTCAAAACCCCCGAAGAACAAGCTGAAGTAACCGTTTTCGTTATCACTGTTTATCGCTTATTTATGGTTGCCTAATGTAGTCATTCAGTCTACAATAGTGATGAGCGCTGTCGGTCTGTGTCTACAGAGCTGTTCTACACTGAGAGGGCCCACCTGCGGATGCTCAAAGTGCTGGACAACATCTTCTACCAGAAGCTCACCAGAGAGGCCATACTGCCTCCTGCCGACATCAAGAACATCTTCACCAACCTGGGGGACATTGTTCAACTGCATGGTACTTGCACGCGTGGACATAAGCAAACACACACACACAAACAGGAATGTACATGCACAACCACAAACATGTACACTTTCCCACTTTGATATGACATGCACCCCCCCCACACACACACACACACACACTCACAGACACAATGTCAGGATGACCCTCTTACATTCCCTTTCATTTTTCAGTTTTGATATCTGAGCAAATGGCAGCAATCCGGAAAAGGAGCGAGACGTCCGTAATCGACCAAATAGGAGACGACTTGCTGTCCTGGGTGAGTACATCTCTTTTCTTTTTCTTTTGAAGCCTTTTCCCCCGACGGAATATGAATCATGTAATAATTGTGTTGCTGGAGAGAAGTCTTTCTCTCTCACGAACCACGAAAGCTGTGCCCGTTGCCTGAAATTACTTTTTACTGCGGAATAAACATCCACTTTGTTTCATGGGATTGCTTATCTTTTTAATTGCCAATGAACTGGAGGGTGAAGATGGTCGATGTGTTTTGCAGAATGGAAGTAAAATCGTTAACCGATAGTGTGGCACAGATGGACTGGCGGAACCCATCCACCAACCTGGTCCCAGATCTACACGTGCTTTAGCAAAAACCCCTCTGTCTATACATGTTTAATAACAATTCTTTGGATTTCTAAAGCGCTTTTCCAAATGCTCAAAGTGCTTCAATAGAAAGGGGAAACTCGCCTTATCCACCGCCAGTGTGAAACACCCGCTCAGGCGGTGCACGGCAGCCAGTTGTGCCAGAACGCTCACCACACATCAGCTATCACGGGCGGAGACAACCATGAGAACCAACATAAAGCTATGACAGACTCATGACAGCAATGATAGTCAGATGGAATTGGCTAAAGCATGTAGAGGCAGATTTAGAACCCCCCCCTCTCCTCATCGATCTGGCACTGTGACACCGCACACACGCAAGGACCACGGGCTTGGCTTGGCGGCAGGGAGTTGCCATGGCGACTGACCCCGATTCGCCTGGCTCGTCTGTGTTGTTTTCCAGTTCAGCGGGGGCGAGGAGGAGAAGATCAAGCAGGCGGTGGGCACGTTCTGCAGCAACCAGCCCTTCGCTCTGGAGCTCATCAAGAGCAGGCAGAAGAAGGACTCGCGCTTCACCTCCTTCATGCAGGTAAGTGGAGGAATGCGGGAGAGAAGAGGAGGAGATAAGGACTGGGGGGAGGGCAGCGCAGGTACTGGAGTGCACACACGGGGCTATTGGGCACTGCCTGTTTCTTGAGGTCAGGTATGTAATCAACTTCTGCAGATTGTACAGTACAATGTATATGACAGGGAATGGGATGTATGAGGGAAGCTTGTGTAGTTCAATGGTAGCATTTGAAAATTATTTGTTCAAATCCATTTTAAGTCAATTTAAACGTTAAAGAAAGTTGTAGAAACTAACCATTCAAGATGTAGCTCTGTCAAAGCCACAGTCAATGGTGGGCGAAGTATATACATGAGCGAGACGGATACATCGTGCCTGTGTTGTTGCTCTTTTCACCATTCCTGTGGCCTTCTTACCTAACTTCACTGTGCGTTTGCAGGAGGCTGAGAGTAACCGACTGTGTCGAAGACTCCAACTGAAGGACATCATTCCTGTGGAGATGCAGAGGCTCACCAAGTACCCTCTTCTACTGGAGAACATCGCCAAGTACACAGGTAGGCCACACACACTCCTATACCTCGTCCACTCTACTAAGCCAAGCTGCACTGTACTGGGCTGACTACACACCCACCATAGTTGCTGGAACCGTGCTAGTACAAGAATGTGAAAATACATACAAATACATTTATTTAACGAGGCAAGTCAGTTAAGAACAAATTCTTATTTTACAATGAAGGCCTACCGCGGCCAAACCCTCCCCTAACCCGGACGACACTGGGCCCCCATGCGCCGCCCTATGAGCCAGCACAGTACGGGTTGGTTGTGTATGGTTGTGAATGGTATGGTAATGTCAAAAGGGTACTAGACTCTGACAATGAGGTGATGGCACTGGGCTTGAAGCGGACTAGGCCATCACAGTGATGCAGGGCAGCGCGCTTACATCAGCGTTAATGATAGCCGTGTCCTTCCACTGTGGTGCTCCAGTGACCACCCTTTCTTTCGCTCTGTGTGTGCCTGTGTGTGTCAGTGTGCCTGTGTGTGTCAGTGCGCCTGTGTGTGTATGCGCGCCTGTGTGTGTTAGGAGCTGCCAGCCCGGCTCAAATTAAATCTGTGCTCTCGGTTAAACTGAGATAATTATTTTGGCATTTTCCAAAGTCGGTAATGCACATTTTGGGAGATGTTCTCGCATTATTTGGGTCCCATCATTTTAAATCTTGGCTCTGGTTTAGTTCTCCCTCGCGGAAATATAATGCACTAAACATAAAGTAGAACCAGCTGTTAAGGAATGTTAATGACCTCTACTCGGTCTTCATTTCCGAATATGATCGGCTGCTAATGGGTGCAGGAAAATATCCATTTGCTGGGCAGTACCCCACAGAGGTGTTTTTTTTTTCAGTTTTTCTCCACAGAATCTTCATCACCCTTTCTCTCTTGTAATTTCATTTCAGATGACACCGTGGAGAAAGACAAGGTAAAGAAGGCAGGCGACTGCTGCAGGAAGATTCTCAACCACGTCAACCAAGCGGTGAAGGAGTCTGAAAACAAACAAGTAGGTGTGATTTAGCGTCATCTGGGAACGGCGGGTACGGAAGCACAGCCTATCCCCTCGGTCTCCCACATCTCCCCTGTCTCATTTCACCCCTGTTCTGCCTAGAAGGCTTCTCAGCCACTCTGAAATCTGTCCTCCCACTGTTCCTCTTAGAGCCAGCAGAGATGATGGCAGGTGATTTATTGCAGAGAGAATATGGGGTTTGTGTCTCTTGGTTAGTCTAATACTGCCTGTAGCAGCAGAGCATCCAGCTTACGGCTGTTTTTCTGTGTGCCTGTCTTTCTTTCTCTCTCTTGTTCGCTTTCTTTTTCTCTTTCGCTCTCTCTTTTGCCCACTTTTTCTCTCTCTCTCTCTCTCTCTTTCTTTCCACAGAGGCTGGAGGACTACCAGAGGCGGCTAGACCTCTCGTCTCTGAAGCAGACGGAGAACCCCATGATTACAGAGCTCAAGGTGAGGCGATCTATAAAGCATTTATAGCTTATTAGTCTGCAGGCTACCCACAATTGACTTGAAGCAACATTTTTGCTTCAGTTTCTGCGAGGGAACCACTGCAGTTATTAAAGGGGAAATGTTTTTGTTTAAATGTCAGCTGGTAGTGCTTGAAATTGGACTAGGTCATGCAGCTCCATTCTTTGGCGTGGAAGAGTACCTGTTTCCAAAGTGAAAGCTAATGGGGATCTGACTAAAAAAAATAAACCCAGCTAATCTGACCTTTGACCTTAACTCCCTCCACACTCAGAACCTGGACCTGACCAAGAAGAAGATGGTCCACGAGGGACCACTGTCATGGAAGGTCAACAAGGACAAGACTATTGGTACGCTTACGACTTCATCAGGCGTTTATGTGGATAAGTAGGGCCAGGAGGATTTTCCTGACCAATGTGATCCAACCGGGGAAAACTCTTGGCCCTAGTTGTACACTACAACTGCAGACATGGCCCGAACTAATTCCATGTCAGGTCATGTGGTTAAGAAAAACTCCTGGCCCCTAAGTCAAACCATATGATGTAATGGGAGAAATCACAAAACAAACACAATTCTCGCCTAATGAGATCTAATACTAATATAATTGTGACGTCTATGTCCATTGAAGTGTTCTATGTAATTCTGTGGTTAAATCCCCTCTTCTGGTCTCAGAGCTGTACACCCTGCTCCTGGAGGACATCCTGGTGCTGCTGCAGAAGCAGGACGAGCGGCTCGTCCTCAAGTGCCACAGCAAAAACCTGTCGGGCACCGCCGACACCAAGCACATCTTCAGCCCCATCATCAAGCTCAATGCGGTGCTGGTGCGCTCTGTGGCCACAGGTGAGTTACCATATAGATGCAATCATACTATTTGCTTCCCTGACAAAGATGGCCGCCCTGTAGTCATGCTTCCATGGAACGCCAATACCCATTCTAGTGTTCTATTGAAATCTGTTTGTTAGATCCAACCTTGTTAACACAATTACACCCTATGCCCCTATATAGTCCACGGCTTTTACCAGAGCCCTATGTGGCAGCCCTATGTGACTGTGGTCAAAAGTAGTGGATTACGGGCCTCCCGGGTGGCGCAGTGGTCTAGGGCACTGCATCGCAGTGCTAACTGCGCCACCAGAGTCTCTGGGTTCGCCCCCAGGCTCTGTCGCAGCCGGCCGTGACCGGGAGGTCCGTGGGGCGACGCACAATTGGGCCAGCGTCGTCCGGGTTAGGGAGGGTTTGGCCGGTAGGGATTTCCTTGTCTCATCGCGCTCCAGCGACTCCTGTGGCGGGCTGGGCGCAGTGCGCGCTAACCAAGGGGGGCCAGGTGCACGGTGTTTCCTCCGACACATTGGTGCGGCTGGCTTCCGGGTTGGAGGCGCGCTGTGTTAAAGAAGCAGTGCGGCTTGGTTGGGTTGTGCTTCGGAGGACGCATGGCTTTCGACCTTCGTCTCTCCCGAGCCCGTACGGGAGTTGTAGCGATGAGACAAGATAGTAATTACTAGCGATTGGATACCACGAAAATTGGGGAGAAAAGGGGATAAAAATAATTAAAAATAATAATAATAATAAAAATTAAATAAAAATTTAAGTAGTGGATTATATGGGGAATAGTGTGTAAGGTCAGGAGTCTGACCCTGTTTTCCTGCTATTCTCTCTCCCAACAGACAACAAGTCGTTCTTTGTTCTCTCAATGTCAGACAACGGGGCACAGATCTACGAGCTGATGGCCCAGACCGTATCAGAGCAGAGAATGTGAGTCCTCCTGACACTGTGGCTTAGTCATTATAACCACTACTTAAAACCCCCATTTAAAGTTTACCTTAATTCACTGTAGGTAGAGAAGTTAGGAGTTGCCCCTAACCACTGATACAGGGTCAGATCTTTTTCTTACCTGTCTTAATAGTTAAGGTTAGCAATGCAGTTATTTTTCGGTTATCTGGTCCTAGGTCTGAGGTAAGGGACACTTTTATATCCACAGTCTACTCGCCTCTGTCTGCCTGTGAATTGTTATCCTCCCTCCATCCAGGTGGCAGCGGCAGATCACCCAGAGAGCGGACGCCATGAAAGTGAATCCGCACAGCGGCATCCACTTACCTCAAACGGAGTACGTTCCTCCTCTCAGTATAAAACGTCTTTGGTGTCTTTTTGGTTTCATTCATCAGCAAATGTATTGCATGATGACCATGACCTTGCTTCTCCTGATACGGACTCTGTGTTCTTTCCCACCGTACCAGTGGAGAGCGAGACGGTGTGGAGATCATCGCTGCAGACGTAGCCCGACTCGGTAAGGACCCGGACCGCATCTCCTCTGGAAGCAGCCAGTCTATAGGTAACTAAACTAGCACCTCACCCGTGTTCCCCCGTCTAGAGTGAACAGTGTATTTGAGAGCTTTTCAGTAGCAGTTAGTGACATTGTGTAATGTGCAGTGGAGGCTGATATCGCTTTAGAATCGAGGACGGGCTTATTTCAATAGCTGGAATGGAATGTATGAAGCTGGCTTGATGTGTTTGATACCTTTCCATGTATTCCATTCCAGCTATTACGTTCCACCCTCCACCAGCCTCCACTGGTAACATGCTTCAGTAGTATTTAGATTTGACCGAAATGCACGTAAAAGTGTCCTTGTTCTCTCCCCGGATAAAGAGTGCAGCGCTGCCTCTGGTGGCGTGATGCAGACCTCTCTCCCAGATGCCAACCCCTTTGTAGGACTCAAGCCCGAAGAGGAGGAGCCCAGCCGGGAGGAGGGGCCTTACGGGGACCCGGACCTTGCAGATAGGCTGCCCTTCCGCATGGCCGTAGACGGGCTCAGCGAATCGGACGGGCTGGGCTTCAGTCCTTCTAGGGCTGACGATGCCTTAAAGACATGTGAGTGAAAGGACATCTGCCTCAATCATCAAGACTTTTCTAGCCAGGAAAAACTCTAGTTAGAGTTATATGAACCCGGTCAGGCTGGTTGGTTAGGGATAGCGCTCCGCCCTAAACATACATTACTTATATAGATTTTATTTGGTGGGGAATCAATTCTTCTCGAATCACACAGACTCCTCCATTGGTCTAACCGTATCTGTCCCCTCTCTCCTCTAGTGTCGGCGCTGAAGCAGGTCCTGGTGACCCAGCTCATGTTGCAGGAGGACGGCGAAGGCGCCGGCCGCTCCTCCTCGAGGGGCGGGCGTCTTCTCAGGACCACGTCCCTGAGGACCCCCGTGGACAGCCGTGCCCGGGTGGCTGTGCAGAAAGGCTCCGGGATGTGCACCCAGGCCAGCCACCCCGAGGACCCTGCTCAGGACCTGGTGTCTGGGGACACGGGTTTCTTTGAGTCCCCCGAGGATTATGGTGAGCTTGCGGTCGTGTGTGAGTGAGCGAGAGATTGCACATTTTTGTTCTAGCTCAGCACCAACACACCTGATTCAACCAACCAATCTCCCAGTCCTTGTGTTGAATAAGGAGAGTGTTGGTGCTGGAGAAGAACAGAAATAGGCCCCCCTGTCACTTTTGGGTTCCCCAGTATTAAAGAACCCTGTGCTAGATAACTAGGTTTGAGGACCTCCAGTGCGTAGGTGTGCTGAACAGCAGGGACGCCGCTTGATCATATTCATTAGGGCACCTTGTAGCAAAACATTTTGTGACAAAAAACAAATGGACAAGTTGTTTCAGTCCGTTTTCATCCCTTTGGTGCCTAATGAGTTGGGCCCTGTTGTTGCATCTCCCAGCAGGGTACCTGGTCCTGGAGGGCTACGGGGGCTCGGGGGAGAGCAGCACGGACGATGACCTCCAGGCCACCGGGAAGCAGCTGAGCGCCTCGCGGGGCTGCGGGGCAGGAGACTCTGGGATCAGCTTGAGGTTCTCCTCTGCCTCACAGGCAGGTAGCATCTCCAGCTTCAGCCGACAGGTCCTGTCCCACCTCCGCAACCTGCAGACCAACCTCAACCACCTCAAGGTACGCACACGTGGGTGGGTGGGATGGTTGGTTGGTTGGTTTGTGACTGACTGACTGGTTTATTGGTTGACTGACTTTGGTTGACTGACTGTCTGACTGGTTTGGGGGGGGGGGTCTAAGCTAACATGGAATTGTTTTAAGATGGTCATACCAAGGATCATTTAGCTATTTGATTTTAAGACCCCTTAGGGTATCAAAAACAAAATATGAAACATTGACGTTTGGCACTACTGCTATTAGCCGTTGAAACGCATTGAATAACAGATTCACTACATGGAACAACAGATGGTGGCAAAACAATCTAAATTAGGTTTGTTGTAAAGTTTCTGTTCTATATCTGAGATTTATAAGAAAGATCAGGAAACTATTTAAATGTTGGTGTTTTACATTTTATTTATCCCCTTAATTTTAGACACTAAACTATCTCCATATATACTTCCATGATTTTTCTTTTAATGGTACCGTGGACTTTCAGACAAGTCTTGTGAGGCTTGTGGGCGTCCTAGAGCAAAACGGAGGACACCATCGAGTCTCAGATGTCCACAGAGGGGTCATAGTGTGTAGCCCAAATTGTTTGGACACTTACACACAGAAGTTGGTAGAACAGGCTGTACCGACTTCAGACGAGTCTTGTGGGCGTCCTGGAGCATCTCACTTTTCAATAGAGTGGTCTTAATACTTTTGTAGGCCAAACTGTTTGGACGCTGGAGACTCATGGTCTCATGGTCTGACAAACACCACTCTAGCTCTGCCACCTTTCACCGCAGATGTGCAAGGGCGATATCGGCGGATGCGGTTGATTGAGATGCAGCCCGTGTCTCTAGTTTAAACAGACAGATTTTGATGGAAATTTGTGTATTATGTTATTATGTCCGCGGGACAGTGAAATTGTAGGATAAGGGTTAATTAGTAACGTTGATTGTACATTTTACGTTCATGCGTATCAAATCTGATTGCGGACTCTTCCCTGCTTGTCTGTTTTCTATCAGGAGGTAGAGGCCAAGTATCACAGTCTACTACGCCAGAGGCCGGCCAGGTCATCGACAGACACGGACATCAACAAAGGTAACATGGCTCTAGTCTTAGTGATTTCAGTGTCTGTGTTTATTAGAAAACCCATGAGCATCTGAGGTGTGACAGCTGAGTTATTGTTTAAGGTCTGACTGCCCTGGCCCTTTCTGTTATTATCTTGTTCCTAGATAAAAGATAGTTGTGGAACTTCAACCCCTTCCCCTCCCAGGCCCCTGCGTCAGGCCGTAAGGGAGACGGTGAAGATGGAATGGTTGATTTCTTGCCTCCCTGCTGTCTCATTGACCTGGATGTCCTCTTAGCTTGTCCACTCAACTGCTGAGTACCCTCTTCCTCCTCCCACCGTGGTTCTCCCCGAGAGACTGAGCATGAGCGAGAGACAGTTGGAGGAAGGGGGGTGTCTCTGGATTTCTCCTCCCGCCCTCTCCGTCAGCACAAGGCAATCAGGGATGAGGGACTGTCCCAAATCCAGCCCCCCCACCCCCGCGTGTCCCCACTCCAATTGCTGTGGGTCGCCCTGTGTCTCCCCTCCCATTTCTCTCTACTTCTAGTCATCCCTGCAAGAAAGAGAACTATACCAAAATGTACAAAGCCGTGTGTTTAGGATATATATTAAACACACAAAAAGAAGCGACAAGTGAAAGGAACATTTTAAGATAATGTATTATGTTTTTGTTTTTTTTATCCCATGATCTATTTATTTTTCTCTCTTGTGTTTTCCCATGTTGCTTGCTTGTTTTTCCGTGGGCCATTTCGACCTCCTTTTAGGCTGCTCCACCCATGTCGGTGGGCACACGATCCTATCCTTAACGAACACAGGAATAATACGAGTGGGCCTAGAGTTGCACTTTGTGTGGAGCCCCCATAGAATGGTGTTTAAGCAGCATGGCAATGTCAGGGGCTCTGTCCTGATCCTCAGTGCATTTTTACAACTGGCTAAAACTCGTCCCTCCTACTTCTGTTGGTAATCATGTCCGGTTTCCCTCCCTGTGCCGCCCATGCTACTGCTGATGTGCCAGTGATCTGACAATTCTAGCTGATAATGTCATAAAGTTCAAACAGAAACTATCAAGTTGGAAGGTTATGCATAACTTGAATAAAAAATGCCATGACACATTTCTAAACCTAAACACGGTTTATTCCTTTAGTCCTGTTTTCTTTGCTTAGGGTTTTTCCCAATGTGGCTTTGTGGTCAGAAATGGGGATAGACTTGAAATGTTCTCACGTTCCCTTACTTCTAACCCTGTAGATATATCACTAAAACTATTTGATAAACAAGGAGACAAGATGGGACAGAAAGAAACACCAAGTTACTTGGACTGCAGGACGTACTGCCCTGTGGCTGTGGGTGTTTTTTCAGCACCATTTTCCGTCAGAGGGAGGTAACAATTGGAGGACAATGGAGTTAGCCTACTCATGAAATGTAGCCATCAAATCAAGTTTATTTTATATAGCCCTTCGTACATCAGCTAATATCTCGGAAGTGCTGTACAGAAACCCAGCCTAAAACCCCAAACAGCAAGCAATGCAGGTGTAGAAGCACGGTGGCTAGGAAAAACTCCCTAGAAAGGCCAAAACCTAGGAAGAAACCTAGAGAGGAACCAGGCTATGAGGGGTGGCCAGTCCTCTTCTGGCTGTGCCGGGTGGAGATTATAACAGAACATGGCCAAGATGTTCAAAATGTTCATAAATGACAAGCATGGTCAAATAATAATCAGGAATAAATGTCAGTTGGCTTTTCATAGCCGATCGTTAAGAGTTGAAAACAGCAGGTCTGGGACAGGTAGGGGTTCCGTAACCGCAGACAGAACAGTTGAAACTGGAACAGCAGCAAGGCCAGGTGGACTGGGGACAGCATCACAGTTAGTGTACAGCCTTTTTCACTACAGTTTTGCTCAATACTGACCAATCAGGTAGGTAGGTGAACAAAATAGTGCAGCCTATGAGTTTGACCATGCAGGAACATGTTGCTAAGCTTTTGTTAGGTAACTAAATTCGGTTATCCCATACACAGTAGTTTTCTATTTCTCAGATTTCAACTCAACTTTTTTTGTTGTTGGTACTATTACATGGAATGGATTCAGCAATACCATGACTTAATTAATCAATAACAAGGCAATTAGGTTGTCCTTTTCCTCCTATATGAAGATGCAGTCACTTGACAAACGCCAATAGGGGGCAGGCTTTTACCATCTACCAGATAGACATAAGGAGGACCCACCCTGAAACCTGCAGTGACATCAGTTTTCTCCGTCTGAAACGAGGTGTTTTTTTGCTGTTAGATGTCTATCATTATATGATTCAGCTCAAAGTATAAAATTACTTTTTTTTTCTTCAGGCATCTGTCTGAAAGCTAAGTACTTGTCTGAAAGGTTGATGGCTAAATATACCTGAGAGAAAATGCCATTGTACCCTGTTACTGCAAAGCAATGTAATTGTCTGAAGAACTAAATCTGCTTTGGAATTTGACTTATGTAGTTAAATGGTTTTGGGTTAAATCTAGATTACTTGACAGTGTGTGCACATTACTTGATGCTTTTTACATCTCTTGCTGGAGAGGACAGACAGAAGCCTCTACAAAGGGTTAAGCTCTAATTAATGATCGTTTGAGTGACACATCTCCTGCCTCTGCCTATCCTCCTGAAGACATCCTGCACCGAAATGGAGACCAAGAAGAGAGGGGTGGTAATTGATTGTCACACTTTCCACGTGCACCTGTCAATTACCGGATTGAAGTTCTAGACAGAGGCGTGCTCTGTCACATCTCAGTTTGAGCTACCGACAAGCCCATCGCTTTTCTCATTCTGCCAATGTATAAGATGTATCCCTTGTGCCAAATGTATAAGATGGAAATAGGATCTATGACTCTGATCTATGAGTAAAGGTGACTCTGATCTATGAGTAAAGGTGACTCTGATCTATGAGTAAAGGTGTGTTGTCCTCGAGTGACTGTTTCTTCTAGCCAATAATATACAATTGTATTGTCTATGTAATTTCCATGCACCACCTTTGCTGCGTCCGTTATTTTACAAAGAGTGGAAAGGTTTCCTGCAAGGTGTATTACAAGGAGATTTGTGTCTCCTTGAGTCTCATCTTGACAATATCAGGAATTTTTCTGTTACTTGACGCTCAATGTCACCGAGAAGGGTTGACCTGTTTGTGTCATGCAGGTAATCGTGGCGCTTTAAGTGTGGCTTGATTATAAGATAAGGATGTTTGGCGATATGACTCACTTGACAGGAGACGTGTGTGTGTGTGTGTGCGCATTTCCACCAGGAGTGAAGCAATTTTCACTAAGGTAACTGTGAATATTTTAGATTCGTACATACCCACAGAATAGACACATGCAAGTATGAACAAGTTCCACCAAGGCCGTGTGTTTTAAAAGCATTGCCTCTGACCCTGATGTGACATTGACATTCAGTCACTCATGGTCACTTGACAATTACAACGCTCAATCTACTGCATACATGCAGCAGTCAGCCACTGAGAACTTGTCCTAAAGAATGTACCACGGCTTTTAGCCTATAAACAATCAAATGTTTTTGTATTATTAGAATGACTTGACTCTGGTGGAGCAGTGCTCATCAGGGACAGTCTTTCCAACACCATTTAGTAACCATCCACAAGAGAAAGAAAGCTTCTCGTACAATTGATTGCTGCCAAAAATAAAATGTAGATTTTAAATAATTCAGGCATGTAGATGGTCATTAATGGTGCACTGCCTTTGTTTTATGAGCTGTAGGTCTTTTTTTAAGTGTTTGCCTTTGTTTCTTTGTACATTTCCTTATGTGTTCAGGCACCCCACATTCTATTCACTGTTAAACATGTTCACATTTTGGTAACACTTTACTTGTCTCTAGGTAGAATTCTTTACAACTTTTTTAAAAGCATGTACGAGCCTTTCTAATGTCGTGTAATAAGGTGTGTATAATGTGTTGATGTTTATAAAAATGACTACCTTGTATCTAGATCTAACACCACTGACCTTTAATGTTTACAAAGTGACCAGTAACCGAAAGGTTGCTGCTTCGAGTCCCCGAGCCGACTGGGGGAAAATATGTCGAGCAAGGCACTTAACCCTAAATGCTCCTGTAAGTCGCTCTGGATAAGAGCGTCTGCTAAATGAAAAACAAAGGAACTCAATACCCCAAAGATACCAATGTCAGATTGATCACACTGAGGATCAATACGCCCCAAAGATTGATGAGTCTATCCTCTGCCCACTGGACTAATCATACATCAATCAGTCTGTCACTGTTGCCGTGGCAGCTCGGTCAGAGGTATCTCGTCATATCCAAATCTATGTCTCCCCTAACAATGGGATTCGTTGTCCACAGAGTGGAACGGCTGGTGTCGAGCTCCCGCCTATTCCTCTCTAGATTCGTGGATACATCTCGTTGTTTGAATACTTAAAAAAAAAAAATCCATGAGGGGTGTGTTGACGTCAACCGCCTGTATAATGGGGAGTAAGATGCTCTGCTATCCTCATGAATATGCAAAGATTGTCTCGAATTTCAACAGGGACAACTGATTCTTTTTTCCCAAAATTGCCGGGATGTCATGTGCATCACACTTATATCAGTACACTTGTAACAACCTAAGTATTACGAAACTTCTATTAGATCAAATAATCAAAAACATAGCAAATAAATCATGTTCATCTTGACTAAATTCAACACTCATTGCCTTCCATACAAAAACTTGCCTCTTTAAAAGTAATTAAGGATCTGCTTTGGGGCAGAAATAGGGCTTTGCCTCCCTCTCAGTCCCCTGTGTGGGCGTGGCCCAGTAGATATCCTGTGGGGTGGAGATGACATCAATGTTCTCGTTGACTGGTGAGTGGGAGGGATAATGGTGCTTTCAAGACAACTAGGACCTCGGAGGGAAAAAAACAAGGTCAAATCATGACGGCAGTGGTCTTCAGGAAAGTTGGAGCTCTAGAAAGATGCCATTGTTTCCGATATGAAATTCAGAGTTGGATGACCATTCACAAACATTGTTTTTCCGCCAAGTTCCCAGTTGTCTTGAACGCACTGAAGTCGGAAGTCTGAGATCTCTTGAGTTCCGAGTTGTTTTGAACGCTGTATGAGCCCTTAGCTCTAGCTCAATCCGCTTTCCCCACACCCTCGTCTCCTCAGAACACATTGGACAAGAAGATCCAATGTGATGGACCTTGGACCTCCAATAAGGTGGAGGAGGATGCGAGGAGTCGCAGAAAGACAAATTGAGATTGAGCCCCTGTCTTGTTACCACACCACATAGTGATGAACAGTCCAGGCGGATACCTCTTCCAGGGTTGTGGGTAGGCTGTATGCCATGAGGCCCCTAGGTTCAATCTGCTTTGACAGGAAGACTAAAGGAGATCTAGGAGGATATAACCTTCAGGGCCTCCTTTTCAAGTGTGGCTTCTCACGCCACTGAAGCAGTATAGAAATCAATGACTGTTCCCGATGTTGGTGATTACAGTGAACAAGGAGGTGTCGAGGTGCGCACATGCCGGTGTGGGTGCAGTTGTGCAAATGCGTGTGTGTGTGTGCGTGTGCGTGTGCGCCTGCCTGACTGCATGTATATACAGTATGTATTTGGTTATAAGAAGGAGGCTGTGTCATCAGGCCAGCTCAGCCTTGGATACTCTTAGCTTCACACCTTGGCACAACAAGTCAATAATGTATGTGTGTGCGATCGTGTTTGGGGGTATAATTAAGCAGCCGGACATATTGGTGGAGTCAGCTTCCTCCGTGAGCGATTTCTGTTGCGTTGTTACACATTGAGTTAAACAGTGTCTTTGGCTGTCTAATCAAATTCTCCCATTCAATTGACTCCTCAGTCATGTGACAGGGGTCAGGAGGACTCCACGGCGGTGCCCTTGGAGTTGATGATTGATTGGCTGTTTATTAGCTACCACACTCCGAAGGAGGGTAAGAAAACACTTGACTGTGGCCCAGTCAGGTGGACGTGTCCCTGTGTAGAGAAGAGGGCAAGCCTGTTCCCTCTCTCCCACCTCAACGGTTCCGGGGACTTAGCTGTAGATAAAGGAGCTTTAATGCATGTCTAGAATCTCAAGAATTACTGGTGAGAAAGGGTCAGGTTATTTATTCTACCTGGAGCGTCTTGTTTCACTTTGCTCTGGTCCAACCGAGCTGTGATCAATACCGGTCAGATGCCTAATGTCAACTTGGTCAAGAATCCATCCAGGGAAAAAAGAGGCCTGGAAAATAACAAAGCCAAAACCTGACCGGAATTTTCAAAAATCACTCTTTTGTTAGCTTGTCTGCATTCTCCCCCCCCCCCCCCCCCCCCCCCCCCCTGCAGGCCAAACGTTAAACTAGTCATTTGGAACATTCAAGAGAATCTCCTGCTGACCGGTTTAGCACATCTGACAGTGTCCTGCTGGCGCCAGAAAAGGCCCCCGATCCAGCGGTGCAAATAATCCTCTGGGCTAAAGTTAGAGGTTATAAAGCTGCCTCGGGCACCGCCACCACCACTTACCTAAAGTTCAACTCTTTGGCTGGGGAGGAAATGATCCCAGTCAAGGGTTGTGATAATCCCACACTTACAGTTACACCATCTCACATGTATCGGGGAGTGAGAAGGCAAGGCCTGTAAGAAAGGGTGGAAGGCCTACAGTGTATGTAGATGCATTAACATTTTCACCCATGCCATGCGCTGGTTTTTGTATTGTTAGGGGTTAAAACATATGAACTATTCTCACACATATCCATATTATATAGGCCTATTCATCTGATTTCCTCTCATTTGTTGTACATTAAGATAGGGCCTAGTGGAGTAGGGAAGCTTTTAGCATGGTCTTAGTTAGATTGATTGCAGTGGTCTCTGTGTGCTCTCATTGACAAATGCTTGCTTTTAGCTTATTGTTGTTGTTGGACTCTCTCTTATGGACATCCATCCACTGGCTGTACTGGTAGAAGAAGCCTATCGCTTCATCTGAATTGCCTTTTGTGCCATTCTAAGTCCCATTCTAAGTCTCTCTCCAGAAACTGCGTGTATGAGCAATTGCCAAGCGTATTTCGGTATCAGTCGAACTTAGCACAAATATTGTCCATGAAAATGCTTTCCATATTTTTTTTCTTCATATCACCAGCATGAGATCCATCCCGGTCCTTTTTGAAACATCTTATTTAGGTAGTTGCTGATCTGGAATGGAGGTTTAAATCTCCACCTGTTTGAAAGGATATGCACTGATAGCTCTTCCACTGCCTGCCCGCCAGCAGCCAAGATACGGTGGTCTGATTGCAAACACTCTCAATGTGAATTCAACCCTCGGGAGAGGGAAAAGTGCCTGTTTACTCCGGTTAACCCCTAATAAAGTCAGGGCCAAGTGATTGACGCCTCCTCCAAAGGACTTATGGTGGAAATGAAGAAACAAGTGGAGGGTGGAGAGATTGAATTACCTAATCTCTCAGAGGTTTGTGTCAGTAATAAGAGGGTCACAGAACCAGTTCTCCTGTGGTGTTTTAATGATGGAGCTCACCGCAGCCCGTCTGTGTTCAGGGTTCAAGAGGGATTGCAGGTACAATAACTTGATCTTGCAGGTACAATAACTTGATCCTAACCCATAGCCAATTTGTGAACTTCTGACTCACTCATGTCAGTTTTGTTACCACAGATAAGCTTGAGAAATAACATAAAAGTTGCACCATAAAGTGTCTTGGCATAACACTGACTTCCCCTCCGTTCCTCCTCCCACCCTCTCTTGTTGGTACATTTGAGAGCAGGCAGATCCCCAATGCAGTAAAGGTAATTCAAACCCAGACGGCTTACTCCACCTAATGGTGTAATTGTTTTAAGCATTGTCACATATCATTTGCATCTCGACGGCGGTGCTGCGATAATAACATCCAAAACACTTTCTTTCTTTCTCTCCTCTCTCTCGATGCTGGAGGAGAGCCATTAGCCAGCTGTCAGTCTGTAGGAGGACAGGAATCTATACTGTTAGTTGATGCAAATGGAATGCCACCACAGCAGCAGTGCCTTGGGACGCTGGAGACAACACATCCGGTCCATCCTTATACCTTGCTGCCCAGGCCCAGGCTCCAGTACACAGAGAGAAGGCAAGTGAGGTATTAAACCCCTGGGTGACTGTATGCTTTCAGGTGAAGCCCCGAGCCTCATTCTTCCTGTGGCAGTGTGCTCTCTGATTGGTGCAATGGGGGCGAGAGCACCACCCAAGGGTGGACTTTGTGCTAAGGAGGTTCTGATTGGTTGCTCGGTTACTCGTAAAGCAGGCTCCGGGTGTTTGAATGGAGAGCCCGGTTATTATGCGGGTTCCATGGGTCATGGTGGTCATTGGGCTACGCGTGTGCACTGGAGTCTACACTGACACATTGACTACGCTCTGATGCGTACAGTATGTTCAACTCAGTCAGAATCCCCAGGTGGTGTAATCAAGTGTTTTAAATCAGCAGTGGGTTGACTGCCTTGTTCACGGGCAGAACGACAGATTTTGACTTTGTCAGCTCGGGGATTCGATCCAGCAACCTTTCGCTCACTGGTGCAACGTTCTAACCCCTAGGTTACCTACCGCGCCGTTTTAGCTTGTACGTTTTTTTTTTCTTTCTCGGTAGTTCTTTTAAAGCCTTTTAGGTGACAAGGTATCGGGCAGCTTTGTCACAAGGTGCATGCTGATCTTTAGAGGAATGACAAATAATATGCAGAGTTATGTAATTCTAGGTTCATTACGGGATTGTACTGTTTTTAGTCCTTCAGAGCAGAAACACAGGGCGATGAAGAAAAGCCCCTTGCTCGTCTAGACACAAAAAACAAAGGTTCAGCAGCAAGCCCACTATTTGATATTCATAAACTCACTGCATCACCCTGATTATATCAAATGGTTTCAGATTCTGCAATCGAGTGTTGTGTAGTTCAGAGAGGCGTTGACACTAACAAGGGTACACGATGTCATGGATGCTTGTCCATTTCACAGTTAGTTGAATTGTCAATAGAATATGCTCTGAATGCAAAGGAGCCACATTGCTGACAACACATGTTCTTATATTCGCTCGTAAATTTTACCCCAATGCACCTTTCCCTTGCCAGCACTTTCAATCAATACGTCAATGCGGACGCACCGGCTTCAGCATTAATGTGTCATCCATTATGAGTTGGTTCACGCTCTCTTGTTCACATCACATCATTCCGAGGTGATGGCGCCTCCCGACTATGGTCTTTCCCTGCAATTTCACGTCAGCACTCTTCTATTCACATCCCTACCCACACACCTCTGCCTGCCTTTCTCTCTCACTCTCGATTTCAGACGCTGTCTGTATTACATTCCAATGTGTAAATTCCCATAGATAACACACCATTTCAAATCTCAGTCTATGAAATAACACATTTGGAATCATGTAGTAACCAAGAAAGTGTTAAACAAATCAAAATATATTTAATATTTGAGATTCTTCAAATAGCCACCCTTTGCCTTGATGACAGCTTTGCACACACTTGACATCCTCTCAACCAGCTTCATGAGGAATGCTTTTCCAGCTGTCTTGAAGGAGTTCACACATACGCTGAGCACTTGTTGACTGCTTTTCCTTCACTCTGCGGTCCAACTCATCCCAAACCATCTCAATTTGGTTGAGTTCGGGGGATTGTGGAGGCCAGGTCATCTGATGCAGCACTCCATCACTCTCCTTCTTGGTCAAATAGCCCTTACACAGTCTGGAGGTGTCTTGGGTCATTGTCTTGTTGAAAAACAAATGATAGTCCCACTAAGCCCAAACCAGATGGGATGCATATCGCTGCAGAATGCTGTGGTAGCCATGCTCGTTAAGTGTGCCTTGAATTCTAAATAAATCACAGACAGTGTCACCAGCAAAGTATCCCCAAACCATAACACTTCCTCCTCCATGCTTTACGGTGGGAACCACACATGAGAAGACACTTCGGTTGGAACAAAAAATCTCCAAATTGGACTCGTCTCTTATTCCTATTGGTGTCTTTTAGTAATGGTTTCTTTGCAGTAATTTGACCATGAAAGCCTGATTCACACAGTCTCTGAACAGTTGATGTTTAGATGTGTCTGTTACTTGAACTCTGTGAAGCATTTATCTGGGGTGCAATTTCTGAGGCTGGTAATTCTAATGAACTTATCCTCTGCAGCAGTGGTAACTCTGGGTCTTCCATTCCTGTGGCGGTTCTCATGAGAGCTAGTTTCATCATAGTGCTTGATGGTTTTTGCGACTGCACATGAAGAAACTTTAAAAGTTCTTGAAGTGTTGTGTATTGACTGACCTTCATGTCTTGAAGTAATACTGGACTGTTGTTTCACTTTGCTTATTTGAGCTGTTCTTGCCATAATATGGACTTGGTCATTTACCAAATAGCGCTATCTTCTGTATACCCCCTTACCTTGTCACTACAAAATTGATTGGCTCAAACGCATTAAGAAGAAAATAGATTCCACAAATAAACTTTTAACAAGGCACACCTGTTAATTGAAATGCATTCCAGCTGATTATCTCATGAAGCTGGTGGAGAGAATGCCGAGAGTGTGCAAAGTTTTCATCAAGGCAAAGGGTGGCTACTTTGAAGAATCTCAAATATAAAATAGATTTTGATTTGTTTAACACTTTTTTTGGTTACTACACGATTCCATATGTGTCATTTCATAGTTTTGATGTCTTCACTATTATTCTACAATGTAGAAAGTAGTAAAAATAAAGAAAAACCCTTGAATGAGTAGGTGTGTCCAAACTTTTGACTGGTACTGTAGGTATTCCTCTTGTCCAGGTGGGTTAGGGCAGTGTGAAGTGCAATGGCGATTGCGTCGTCCGTGGATTTGTTGGGGCAGTATGCAAATTGGAGTGGGTGTCGGGTATGGTGAAGATGATATGGTTCTTGATTTTCAAAGCACTTCATGATGACAGAAGTGAGTGCTAAGGGGCGATAGTCATTTAGCTCAGTTACCTTAGCTTGCTTGGGTACAGGAATAATGGCGGACATCTTGAAGCAAGTGGGGACAACAGACTGGGATAGAGAGATGGAATATGTCCGCAAACACTCCTGACAGCTGGTCTGCACGTCTGGGCCAGCAACCTTGCAAGGATTAACACGCTTGAATGTAATCCTCACGTCGGCCACAGAGATCGGGAGCACACAGTCCTCGTGAGTGGCGGGGGTCCACGTTGGCGGCTCTGTGTTATTTTCCTCAAAGGTGTTTAGCTTGTCCAGGAGTGTGGCATCTGTGTCCGCGACATCTCTGGCTTTCCCCAATCCGTGATTGTCTGGAGTCCCTGCCACAGGCATCTCGTGTCTGAGCCGTTGAATTGTGACTTCACTTTGTCCCTGTACTGTCGTTTTGCCTCTGATTGCCTTACGGAGGTCGTAGTTGGTCCAGTTCAAGTTCTAATCGTTACAGTAGGAACAGCATCCTCTCTGCACTTCCTGATGAAACCAGTCACAGAGCCAGTGTATACGTCAATATTATTCCCAGAGGCGTGATATTCCCCGATATTATTTTCCAGTCTGCGTGATTAAAACAGTCTTGAAGCATAGATTCCGATTGGTCAGACCAATGTTGAACATTCCTTACCACAGGTGCTTCCTGCTTAAGTTTCTGCCTAAAGGGGGGGGAGGAGCAGGATAGATGCATGGTCTGATTTGCTGAAGGGAGGGCAGAGGAGGGCCTTGTTGCCGTCCCGGAAGGTGGAGTAACAATGATCAAGCATGTTCTCTGCGCGTGTAGCACAGGAGGCTTGTTGATAGAATTTCGGGAGCATTTTCCTCAGATTTCCTTTATTAAAGCTCCCAGCTGCAATAAATGCGGCCTCAGGATATGTGGTTTCTAGTTTGCACAAAGTAGTTCCTTGAGAGCCATTGTGGTGTCGGCTTGGGAGCGAATATACATGGCAATGACAATAACCGAGGAAAATCCTCTCGGGATGTAATGCCGTCTGCATTTGATGGTGAGGTATTCCAGATCGAGTTGAGCTTCTGTACGTTACCACAGTCACAACATGAGTTGTTAATCATGAGAAATCCCCCTCCACCTCTGTTTTCCCCAGAGAGTTCTTTCTTCTTATCTGCATGATGCACGGAGAACCCCGCTGGGTGTATGGACTGGGACAATATATCTGTACAGAGACATGATTCCTTAAAACAGAGTATGTTACAGTCGCCTATGTCACTCTGAAAGAAGTTCCTCGCCCGAACCTCATCTACTTTATTGTCCAGGGACTGAACGTTAGCGAGTAATATACTCTGAAGCAGTGGATGGTTTGCTCGCCGCCTGAGTCTGACTAGAACCTCACTTCTACTCCGGCGTTCACGTTTTGGTGTAACACCCGGGATGAATGGGGCTGCCTCGGTAAGTCCAAACAAAGGATCCACGTCAGCGAAGTTGAATTTCTGGTGATTGACCGTTATAATGTTATAAATAACACACACACACAAACACATGTACTGAAAAGATGGCTAGAAGCTATAAACAGGGCGACCTTGTCTTATTTAAATTTGCCCTGATAACTTTACTAGCAAATAGCTAGCTAGCTACCGTAGAGCAGTTTTCTTCGCCAGAATGGCTAGCCAATGCTAGTGATAATGTGGTGGATTTTGCTTCGTCCCGCGACGAGCCATTGCGGGATGAAGCAAGGGGGCACAATGAGAGGGAAAGTTCCCCTATCAAGGGTAACTACAAGAAACTTGCAGAGGTAATTGCTCGTTACAATGCTTTACCTGCTGAGCATATGGACGTTTCTACTGACTTCTCTGGGATGTTGAAATCAATTCAGAAGGATTTGATAGCTTCCATCGCATCATCCGTTAAAAGTGAGATTAAAAGAGAGGTTGGCAAATGTTTTCGCATTGGCAAATGGATGAAACCACAGACATCTACTTTCGCTCGCAGTTGTTAGTTATCGTCAGATATGTGGATCAGGGCTTTATTCAGGAACCTTTCTTGGGCTACTTTGATGTGTTAAGTAGTCTGTGTTTGACTTCGTGAGTTCTGAGATGTCTGAGTTTATTACTTCATGAAGAAGCGTGTTGCCCAAACCTATGATGGCGCTGCTGTAATGGAATATATCTGCTATTTGTATTTACAGCTATGTCCCCTCCTGTTCACTGATTAAGAGGGGATGACCACTCCACTACCAGTCTAAACAACCTCTTCCTTAATGTGAACAAGACAAAGGAGCTGATCATGGACTACAGGAAAAGGAACGGAGCTGTAGTGGAGCGGGTTGAGATTTTCAAGTTCCTTGGTGTCCACATCACCAACAAACTATCATGGTCCAAACACACCAAGACAGTCGTGAAGAGGGCACGACAAAACCTTTTCCCCCTCAGGAGTATGAAAAGATTTGGCATGGGTCCCCAGATCCTCAAAATGTTCTACAGCTGCACCATTGAGAGCATCCTGACCGGATGCATTACCGCCTGGTATGGCAACTGCTCAACATCTTACCATAAGGCGCTACAAAAGGTAGGGCGTACGGCCCAGTACGTCACTGGGGCCAAACTTCATGCCATCCAGGACCTATATAATCGGCGGTGTCAGAGGAAAGCCCATAAAATTGTCAGAGACTCCAGTCACCCAAGTTATAGACTGTTTTCTCTGCTACCGCACGGCAAACGGTACCGAAGCATCAAGTCTAGGACCAAACGGCTCCTTAACAGCTTCTATCCCCAAGCCATAAGACTGCTGAACAATTAATCAAATGGCCACCAGACTATTTGCATTGACCCCCCCAATTTGTTTTGTACACTGCTGCTACTCACTGTTTATTATCTATGTATTATCTATGCATAGTCACTTCACCCCTACCTACCCCTACCTACACGTACAAATTACCTCAACTAACCTGTACCCCCACACACAAACTCGGTAGCCTCGTTATTGTTATTTTATTGTGTTACTTTTTATTATTTTTTACTTTAGTTCATTTTGGCAAATATTTTCTTAGCTCTCCATGAACTACACTGTTGGTTAAGGGCTTGTAAGTAAGCATTTCAAGGTAAGGTCTAGACTTGTTGTATTCGGCGCATGTGACAGATAAGGTTTGATTTGGAACTCTCCTGATGTGAACTGAAGCCAGGTCTCATGTGCCCTCTCATCCACTGGCACGTTGAATGTTTCCTCTCCAAAGCACTATGATCAGCCCTGTCAATTTTCACATTATTACACATCAATGTGATTTGAATCCAGGATTGGACTAACTCATTCGAAGCTATTTTGTGTAACTGTGTGGTGTTAGAGTTTTTTGTCTTCCCAGTCAAATGCTGTCCTGGCCTTAGTGGAAGAGTTGAGCTCTTCTCCAATACCGTCCATCCATGATGAGTCTGTCCTGCACTGAAGCCTATCCTCTGTACACCTCAACTCACGCCTCATACCCTCATTCAATCACTGCTGGGATCCCTTTCCCAACACAAGTAGCCCTCTCATTCCTCAAAATATTTTACTATAAATGTCTTTATTAAATGTTTTAGGTTGAAGTAATTTGTCTTTGCCATTTTTTAAAAAATACGCTTTGTCATCTCCGTGCGGTCCACTCCTATACTATACATTATTGTAAAACCAGCTTCAGTTTTAGAGATTTAGAACTGTAAATCATTGTATTATTGTTTCTCCTCACTGTTTGCTAGTAAACTTAGCTAGCTAGCTTGCTGGATATACATCACATGTTATTTATTTAGTTAGTTAGTTCTCTCACGTCACCCCGCTCCTCCGGTCTCTCCACTGGCTTCCAGTTGAAGCTCGCATCCGCTACAAGACCATGGTGCTTGCCTACGGAGCTGTGAGGGGAACGGCACCTCCGTACCTTCAGGCTCTGATCAGGCCCTACACCCAAACAAGGGCACTGCGTTCATCCACCTCTGGCCTGCTCGCCTCCCTACCTCTGAGGAAGTACAGTTCCCGCTCAGCCCAGTCAAAACTGTTCGCTGCTCTGGCACCCCAATGGTGGAACAAACTCCCTCACGACGCCAGGTCAGCGGAGTCAATCACCACCTTCCGGAGACACCTGAAACCCCACCTCTTTAAGGAATACCTAGGATAGGATAAAGTAATCCTTCTAACCCCCCCCCCCCCCCCTAAAAGATTTAGATGCACTATTGTAAAGTGGTTGTTCCACTGGATATCATAAGGTGAATGCACCAATTTGTAAGTCGCTCTGGATAAGAGCGTCTGCTAAATGACTTAAATGTAAATGTAAATTTAGATCCATTTGAAATCCTATCTTGCGTCATGCATATCATTTTGTAAGATTGAAATGCATCCACGTTTATAATCATAACCACTGTCAACCCTCATCAATTATGTTCCATAGCTAGCTATTACAATTATTTACAGTTGCTGATGTTACACGCTTGCTAACAAGTTACAAACGCGAGATGTGGTGCGTAACAATTTAGCAGGCACCAGGCTAACTAGCTATTCGTGTGCTAACGTTTGCTGGTAAACCTAGCTTTAGGTGGCTGTGATGTTTAGTAGCCATATCTACGACTAAAAAAATAAGAGGTTTTACAATTGAGATATAAAAGATCTCAGATTGTAAAACCTCTTCTATAATTAGTCATAGATATGGCTACAGGTAGTTGTTTAAACATAAAAATAATCAGATTTAACACAGTAGTATGTTAGCCAGCTATATGGGTTTCTGTAGATAAACTAAAGTTAGCTAGCTAGGTGGCTTGCAGGAAAAATAACTCACTTATCTCGGCACCGTATTTGTCATCTGCCCTCTTGGTGCTGGCATCGGCTGTAGCTGAGCTTCTAACGCTAGCTAAATCAAACTCTTTGTTTTGAATCCTTTTTGCTATATTCCGGTTGAAACATGTATGGTTGAATTTGACCATGTAGCTAATAGAACATCTAAAAATGCTCCATCGTCAAATTCGTGTTGATGAGAGGAATCACTTGAAGCCATTGCGTCTGGCCAGTTCTTTCAGTTTTGCCTAAAGGATTGTGTTGTTACTAGCCCTCTCCTTTTCAAAAAGATGGGCCAGAACACAAAGCAACTCCCAACACAAGTTGTAGTCTTTCAGAGACTGGAAAGAATGTGCCCGCTTGTACATTTAGCAATGAATCCTCCGATAGGAACATCACTAAAAGACGTCCATGGCTCTATCGAACAAGGACAACCATATCTACGCCCACAGAAACATATGGTGCCATCAGTATAACATAGAGCCTTCGCAATATTCCACAAAGCAAGATCACATGTATTTTTAGAGTTCACCTCCCAAAGCAATACACTGGAAGTGGTCATAGGGTGTATCATTCAGCTCGCGAATCCCGGACCTGCCCTCCTCCTGGGCAATTATGTGTGAAACACATCTCACTGTCCTAGAAATGTCTCGGACCTGATGAAAACAAGCCCAGATTCCTCTAGGGTGAAATTCCCCTTTAAAGTCATATTCTCATGTTGTTTCCGGAAACTTTAGGAAACAACAGTGTTCAGTGGGAATTTCAGTGCTTCGGCATAACATTTCCTACAGCACCTCAGTGCTTCGGCATAACATTTCCTACAGCACCTCAGTGCTTCGGCATAACATTTCCTACAGCACCTCAGTGCTTCGGCATAACATTTCCTACAGCGCCTCAGTGCTTCGGCATAACATTTCCTACAGCGCCTCAGTGCTTCGGCATAACATTTCCTACAGCGCCTCAGTGCTTCGGCATAACATTTCCTTCAGCGCCTCAGTGCTTCGGCATAACATTTCCTACAGCACCTCAGTGCTTCGGCATAACATTTCCTACAGCACCTCAGTGCTTCGGCATAACATTTCCTACAGCACCTCTCTGATTTAAAGGGGTTGGGTTAAATGCGGAAGACACATTTCAGTTGAACACATTCAGTTGGACAACTGACTAGGTATCCCCCTTTCCCTTTCCAGGTGTCCTAATGGTTATTTTTAAAGCCATGTTCTCAGAACATTAATAAACAACGTTCTTCTGTGTGAATTTCTGTACTTCAGCGTAACGTTTCCTGCAGGTTTCCTCACGGTTCTATTTAAAGTCATGTTCTCAATTTGTTCCAAGAACGTTAAGAACCATTGTTTTCTGTCAGAAATTCAGTACTTCGGCGTATAGTTTTCTGCAAGTTTCCTCATGGTTTTACTTAATGCTAGCTCTATCCTGGTGGCACAGTGGACTAATTCCATTGATAGAGAACAGAAGATCATGGGTTTGAATCTGACTGACATCATGACACAATAAAAAGGAAATGGGGTTTGTATGCATAAACTGTGCTTGGAGGTCAACCTAAGCTAGCTGTGTTATTAAATGTCTAATTGGATGGTGGACTGAAGATGGTGGTGAAAAAGCTTAGGTTTGTAGGCCTCCTTGCTCGCACACGCTTTTTCAGTTCTGCCCACAAATGTTCTATAGGATTGAGGTCAGGGCTTTGTGATGGCCACTCCAATACCTTGACTTTGTTGTCCTTAAGCCATTTTGCCACAACTTTGGAAGTATGCTTGGGGTCATTGTCCATTTGGAAGACCCATTTGCAACCAAGCTTTAACTTCCTGATTTATGTCTTGAGATGTTGTAACGGCATTCCTCCTCCTCTTCATCTTCGGAAGAGGAGGAGTATTGAGGGAACCAAGGCGCAGCGTAGTGAAATGACATTTTATTAACGAAAAAACACGAACTTGAATAAACTAACAAAATAGCAAAACGGTGTAGACAGACCTATACGACGAACTTACATAAAACAACAAGAACTCACGAATAGGACAATTAGACTACACAAACCGAACAAACCGTAACAGTCCCGTATGGTGCAAACAATTACACAGACACGGAAGACAATCACCCACAACGAACACTGTGACAACGCCTACCTAAATATGACTCTTAATTAGAGGAACGCCAAACACCTGCCTCTAATTAAGAGCCATACCAGGCAACCCAAAACCAACACAGAAACAGAAAACATAGAATGCCCACCCAACCTCACGTCCTGACCAACTAACACACATAACAAACTAACATAAATAGGTCAGGAACGTGACAGATGTTGCTTCAATATATCCACATAATTGTCTTTCCTCATGATGCCATCTATTTTGTGAAGTGCACCAGACCCTCCTGCAGCAAAGCACCCCCACAACATGACGCTGCCAACCCCGTGCTTCACGGTTTGGATGGTGTTCTTCGACTTGCAAGCCACGCCCTTTTTTTCCCTCCAAACATAACAATGGTTATTATGGCCAAACAGTTCTATTTTTTTTCATCAGACCAGAGGACATTTCTCCAAAAAGTACAATCTTTGTCCACACACGTGCAGTTGCAAACCGTAGTCTTGCTTTTTTTATGGCGGTTTTGGAGCAGTGGCTTCTTCCTTGCTGAGCGGCCTATCAGGTTCATTCGATATAGGACTCGTTTTACTGTGGATTTTACTGTATATAGATACTTTTGTACCTGTTTCCTCCAGCATCTTCACAAAGTCCTTTGCTGTTGTTCTGGGAATGATTTGCACTTCTCGCACCAAAGTATGTTCATCTCTAGGAGACAGAACGCGTCTACTTCCTGAGCGGTATGACGGCTGCGTGGTCCCATGGTGTTTATACTTGCGTACTATTGTTTGTACAGATGAACCTGGTACCTTCAGGCATTTGGAAATTGCTCCCAAAGATTATCCATACTTGTGGAGGTCTACATTTTTTTTCTGAGGTCTTGGCTGATTTCTTTTGATTTTCCCATGATGTCAAGCACAGAGGGACTGAGTTTGAAGGTAGGCCTTGAAATACATCCAGAGGTTCACATCCAATTGACTCAAAGTATGTCAATTAGCCTATCAGAAGCTTCTAAAGCCATGACACAATTTTCTGGAATTTTCCAAGCTGTTTAAAGGCACAGTCAACTTAGTGTATATAAACTTCTGACCCACAGGGATTGTGTCTGTAAACAATTGTTGGAAAAATGACTTGTTATGCACAAAGTAGATTTCCTAACCGACTTGCCCAAACTATAGTTTGTTAACAAGAAATTTGTGGAGAGGTTGAAAGACGAGTTTGAATGACTTCAACCCAACCTAAGTCAAATCAAAATCAAATCAAATCAATTTATAAAGCCCTTCTTACATCAGCTGATATCTCAAAGTGCTGTGCAGAAACCCATCCTAAAACCCCAAACAGCAAGCAATGCAGGTGTAGAAGCATGGTGGCTAGGAAAAAATTCCTAGAAAGGCCAGATGTCACATTCTTGGAAATGAGCGGACCAAGGCGCAGCGGATGTTGAGTTCCACATATTTATTTCAAAGTGAAACTTTAAGCAAACCACAATAAATCAATAAACGAACACCGAAACATGACTACGTGGTGCACAAACACAAACAATATCCCACAAAGCAGGTGGGAACAGGGAACCGTTAAGTATGATCCCCAATTAGAGACAACGAACATCCTCTAATTGGGAACGATACCAAGAGCAGCAACATAGAACTATATAACCTAGAATACCCCCTAGTCACACCCTGACCTACTACATCATAGAGAACCAAGGGCTCTCTATGGTCAGGGTGTGACACCAGAACCTAGGAAGAAACCTAGAGAGGAACCAGGCTATGAGGGGTGGCCAGTCCTCTTCTGGCTGTGCCGGGTGGAGATTATAACAGAACATGGCCAAGATGTTCAAATGTTCATAGATGACCAACAGGGTCAAATAATAATAATCACAGCAGTTGTCGAGGGTGCAACAGGTAGCCGATCACATTCAGAGTATCTCTACCGCTCCTGCTGTCTCTAGAGAGTTGAAAACAGCAGGTCTGGGACAGGTAGCACGTCCGGTGAACAGGTCAGGGTTCCATAGCCGCAGGCAGAACAGTTGAAACTGGAGCAGCAGCATGGCCAGGTGGACTGGGGACAGCAAGGAGTCATCAGGCCAGGTAGTCCTGAGGCATGGTCCTAGGGCTCAGGTTCTCCGAGAGAGAGAGAGAGAGAGAGAAAGAGAAAGAGAAAGAGAAAGAGAAAGAGAAAGAGAGAGAGAGAGAGAGAGAGAGAGAGAGAGAGAGAGAGAGAGAGAGAATTAATGAGAGCATACTTAAATTCACACAGGACACCGGATAAGACAGGAGAAATACTCCAGATATAACAGACTGACCCTAGCCCCCCGACACATAAACTACTACAGCATAAATACTGGAGGCTGAGACAGGAGGGGTCGGGAGACACTGTGGCCCCATCCGACGATACCCCCGGACAGGGCCAAACAGGCAGGATATAACCCTACCCACTTTGCCAAAGCACAGCCCCCACACCACTAGAGGGATATCTTCAATCACCAACTTACCATCCTGAGACAAGGCTGAGTATAGCCCACAAAGATCTCCGCCACGGCACAACCCAAGTGGGGGGGTTCGTTGATGTGATCAACCCAGACAGGAAGATCACATCAGTGACTCAACCCACTCAAGTGAAGCACTCCTCCTAGGGACGGCATGGAAGAGCACCAGTAAGCCAGAGACTCAGCCCCCGTAATAGGGTTAGAGGCAGAGAATCCCAGTGGAGAGGGAGACAGCAAGGGCGGTTCGTTGCTCCAGAGCCTTTCCGTTCACCTTCACACTCCTGGGCCAGACTTCAGTCAATCATAGGACCTACTAAAGAGATGAGTCTTCAATAAAGACTTAAAAGGTTGAGACCGAGTCTGCTTCTCTCACATGGGTAGGCAGACCATTCCATAAAAATGGAGCTCTATAGGAGAAAGCCCTGCCTCCAGCTGTTTGCTTAGAAATTCTAGGGACAATTAGGAGGCCTGCGTCTTGTGACCGTACCGTACGTGTAGGTATGTACGGCAGGACCAAATCGGAAAGATAGGTAGGAGCAAGCCCATGTAATGCTTTGTATGTAAACTTCCGACTTCAACTGTATAGTATTTATAAATACATAAAAACTAGGACAATTAATGAAATAATAAATCCCCAAATACAAGGAACTGGAACACAAAAGTACCCAAAGACCAAAATTAATCAGGAATAAACTAGGGAGGAGTTTTTAAATGCATTGGGGTCATTCAGGGCCTATATGTGGGCATGCTTTCTCTATATATGTAGCTTAATAGGCTATATTCGGTTATTATGATAGGTGTTTGAAAAAACAGGTGTATAAAATCGAGCACACCGCCATGCAATCTCCATAGACAAACATTGGCAGTATAATGGTCTTACTGAAGAGCTCAGCGACTTTTAACGTGGCACCGTGCCACCTTTCCAATAAGTCAGTTTGTCAAATTTCTAACCTGCTAGAGCTGCCCCGGTCAACCGTAAGTGCTGTTATTGTGACGTGGAAACATCTCGGAGCAAACGGCTTAGAAGTGATAGGCCACACAAGCGCACAGAACGGGACCGCTGAGTTCTGAAGAGCGTAGCGCGTAAAAAAAAGAAGATCTGTCCTTGGTTGCAAGACTAACTACCGAGTTCCAAACTGCCTTTGGAAGCAACGTCAGCGCAACAACTGTTCGTCGGGAGCTTCAAGCCTAAGACCATCATGCTTAATGCCAAGCGTCGGCTGAAGTGATGTAAAACTCGCCGCCATAACACTCTTAGCGAAGGTGTTTATCTTTAATGTACAATATGTAGAAACTATGCGAATAGAAAGGTTCAGAACTTATGTGAAAGAGCACAGCACAGTGGGAAAATATATGACAGCTAGAAAACTAAACTGGATGGTATTCAGCGATAGATGGGAGGGGTTGAGGGTAGCTGAAGGCTGGGACTAAAACAAGCGATAGATAACTATTGGAAATATATACTGTCCGTGAAAAAGATGTGGTATGTATAAGCTGGAAGTGGAAGCCTATATATTGCTATCCATTAGTTTACTCCAATAAGGGGAGTGGTGGTAGGGTTAGGGGGAAATAATAAAGAAGGAAAAATATATATATATATTTTATAATAATATATTTACAACAAAAATTATATGGGGGGGATGGAAATGATGCAGATAATTGCATTGCTAGACGCCACAATCTATCTGCAATATTAAAGCTGGTCTATCTAAAAATATCTAAAAATAAAAGTCTAATTGAAACATTCAGTGAAAGTTATTCAAAAACCTCAACATAACCTTAACATGTTGTACAAAACATTCAAAACAGCTAATGTTTCCAGAAAGTTATATAATTATTTTCAGATAGCCTATAATTTCCATTCTCATAATGATAATAAAACCTCCCAGGTAAACTTTCAGGGAACAATAGTTAAACATTTTCAGAACCTCCCTGCTACCTAAACAGGCTACATTTTGACTGATGTTCTCAGAACGTTTAAAAAACATTCCGTTTTGCCAGTCAGGAAACGCATGGCTTCCTTCGTTCCCAGAACTAATGGGAAACCAAAAACGTACGTTCTCACAACTTCCAAGGAACCAAATGTGCTCGCTGGGATTGTACTCCATAGGCTGTATAGTGATGCACCTGTAAACTCACTGCACAGAAACAAGTGCTGGTTCCTTTAACATTGGATGTACTGTAGTAAGGCACCAAAAGCTAGTGTGAGGGGGACTTCACTTCACAGCGGCGTCTTTCTCCAGCATCGTTCCGGATGGCACTTGATGTCCAGTTGATTCTTAAAAACGAAATTTGAGATAGGTTATTCGGTAAATGCTTGATCTATATTTCGAGAGATTGAATTAACCGTTGACATTTGGATGCATTGCGTTCCGTACCCTCCCTGAAGCTCAAGCTGTGGTACAGCATTTTCAACTACGACCGGTCGGCCGCAGAAGCAAAGAGAAGGAGGGAGAGCTCTATTTTTTTTCTTGAGAATAAACTGAATGAGATAGGCTGAAATAAAGCCAAGCTACTTGTCCATTTCAAGGCAAGAAAGTACTCTAAGGAAACGACAATTGTTCACATTTGGAGGAATTGGACCACTCATTTTCTGCAAAGAAAAGTAGAGGATAATTTCCAACTATTTTGGATGCGGATATAAGAGAACGAATCAATGCCCCATTTAACTGGTACCGCAAGGATATACGGAAAGACGACCGATTTTTAAATTGTTATTGAGTGAGTAGCCTGGTCGATACGCGCATATAGCAGGTTATTTCTCCCTTATACCAGCGTGCAAGAGGCTACCCCATATGAAGGGCTACCCGCGAAAGCGCATTGCTATAGAAAACTGGGGATTGCATTGCACAAACTGCTGCCGTTTCTTTCCTTACCGCTAAATCCAACCGAGTCTACACCTGTTCCATAAGGAGAAAATGACAAAAGAGATATAAGGAGAAGCACTGCTAAAACAGCAAAAACGTCGATTGATGTTGAAGAGCCAGGTAAGAAAGTGTACAAGTCTACAATGACTGCTTGTGTACTGCTTTTCTGAGATAATAATTTTGAGGAATGGTAGGCTATTGACTTTCATTATGTATTGTTTACGGTTAATAGGGTTCATTGAGAATATAAGACCACATCATGTAATGTCCATAGCCTATGCAAGATGCCTTATCGGTCCCTCAAATGTGCCATGGGGTCTGCGTTGCGTCAATTGAATAACCTGATTTATCTGCCCCCCCTCATTCATTCATTCCCTATATATTTTTTTCTATCTCAATTATGGTGAATTAAGTTAATCAAATGTTTTCCTATAGGAATTGCCTCACACACCTATCCTCTCTGAAAAGTAAATTGTTGCATTTGTGCTTTTGTAATGTAACCTAAATGGGGTTTTAGTTAGGCTAAGCCTGTTTGAGGCATGAAGGCATATCATATCTATAGAGTTAAAAAAACAAACATCTAAGGAAAATTCCAGCCACAAAATTGGTTGGAAGACAAACTGTCTTTCTTTGGGATACAAGTGTCATTCAGGGCAGATTTCCATAGACAGGGCCGCCGTAGCCTTTTGGGGGCCCTAATCGAGATTTGGTTGGGGGCCCCACCTTGCTGGCCAAATTTTTTTTTGGCCAGTGGAGAACAAAAATGTTTTAAAATTGAATTTCCTGCAATTCTACACCTTTTGCCATGGGGCATAGAGAAAATGTTGCAGTTTTATTATAACTAACGTATAATTATAAGAACATTTTATAAGAACATTTGACTCATTTTGCCATAGGGTAGAGAGAAACATTAGCAATTTTTCAGCAAATGTTCTGGAATTTACACATTTTGCCATGGGGTGGAAAGACATTTTTGCAGTTTAAAAGCGAATCTCCTACAATTCTGCATATTTTGCCATGACTGGTGCCATGTTAATATGATATCTGAGTGAGAGTGACTAACAAAATCAACGGGGGCCCCCTGGAGGTCAGTGCTTGGGCAGTCATTTCCAGATGAGGTTTAGATAGCTAATTTACCAATCTAAAAATGATTGGTGACATGGGCTAATTGAGTGACTGTCAGTGCCCCCCCCCCCTTTCCAAAAAAGTAGCCCTGACCACAGATGGCATACATCTGATTAGGAAGCCTCACCTGTGACAGCCTCTATGCTCAGAACGTTCTGATGAATGTCAACTCCATCTGAGTTAGAATAATATATTAATTAGCTGGAGTAATTGATTGATTTGATTGGTATTCACTGATTCATTCATTGATTAGTTTATATTTTTGTGTTTTGCAGTTGCTGAGAGCCTCATACGGTATAAGACATTCCATTGCACATCTATTCCATCCACTTATCTGATGATTGAAGGTTTAGAATAAGGGAGACAAATATGTTGCAGGATATTGTCAATCAAATTAATCTGTTTGAATTGCTTGATTGACCTCCGACAGAGGTGTGTGTGTGTGTGTGTGTGTGTGTGTGTGCGTGTGTGTGTGTGTGTGTGTGTGTGTGTGTGTGTGTGTGTGTGTGTGTGTGTGTGTGAGAGAGAGAGAGAGGGCGAGAGTGGGTGCATGCTCAGGGGTGTTAGTTGGTGGTTTAGGAGGCTATTTGGCACCCCCTTGTGGACTACACACCTTTGTATACATACTCCTAATCCATTTCCAAAACCTTTTTTGCATTGGGATTTGGGGCGTACTTAAAGCCACTCAAGAGTTCTTACTTTCCCTCAAAGAGATACAATCATTTTCCTAACCACAACCACAATCCTGGATTTATCCTTGACTCACCAGCCACCATTTGATGAAATGTAGAGCAGGGTTTTCCAAACTAATTGTAGAGCAACTAGAGCCTACCAATTAGACATATTAGGGTTTGGTGTCGTACTACACTATTTCATGGCTTAAGACCTGCCTTCAGCCAGGGAAGAAAAGCCACATCTCTGAGTTCTGAAAATATGATATTTTTAAATTGAGATGGATCATCTACAACTGCCAGGATGTGTGTGTGTGTGTGTGTGTGTGTGTGTTCATGTGTGTGTGTGTTCATGTGTGTGTGTGTGTGTGTCTGCATGCGGTGTACTGGACGTGAGGCCCACACGGGGTGCCCATGACATTCCTCCCCAGCTATCTGGGATGATTGTGTTGAAGGTTAATTATCATCACCCACTCTCCCCTGAACAGTTAGGGACAGAGTGACAGTCACTAGTCCTTAACAAAGTCCCATTTCCTCTAAGTGGGCAGGGCCCAGCTCTATCGTGCTCAACATCTGTCTGAGTTCATTTAGCCAGCCATCCGCAGTCCCCTCTCTCTGGCAGCCTGCTGAAAACACACATGGACGTGCACCCACATGCAGGTGCACACACACACACACACGCAGGCACGTACACACACGCAGGCACGTGCGCACACATACAGGTATGCAACGCATGCAAACACACACACACACACACACACACACACACACACACACACACACACACACACACACACACACACACACACACACACACACACACACACACACACACACACACACACACACACACACACACAGTGTATGCATCCTGTATGCATTAAATATGGCCCTTTTTATCCAGAGATGATTTATCTATTTGCATAGCCGACACCTCCCATAGGTCACATTTATCATATTCATTCTGCCGGTTTGTTTGCTGTTGAATTTCAGGTGGAGTCATTTGCTCAAGGGTACACTAACAATGTCCCTCATGTGTTTGACACTGCATCTTAATGGCCCCGGGTCCAACTCTCTGACCACCATTTGTGCACTAGCGGAGACTCTCCAAGGTTGAATGGGGCATCCTTGGATAATCTGCATAAGCGTTCATTACCAAAGTGCTGCACACAGGAAATTGTTTTTGTGAAATATTCCCCAATAATTCCTCCGAGTATAACGATGTTAAGGTAAACAGCTACAGCCCCAAAATCCAAATGAAGTTTTTAGCTCTTCCTCTGCTGGATGACTGCCTGAGCAAACACCTGTGTGTTGTTGCAATATGTACCGGCTGACAGAAAAGTGAAGTAAGATGCATGATCTCATTGAATGCTTGATCAATTGATGGATTGGACACCGAGGCACAACTCCCTAGTGTAGTGAAGGTTAACAGGCCTGCTGCATCCATTGTTCACCATCTGATGGAAGGTGATCTCTACAGAATTGAGACAAGGACAATCATTCAAAACATTTAACTTCAAGGGCCACTTTCAAGGCATTTGACAATTCCGAAGATTACCCAGGGGACAAATTCAGCTTGAGGAGCTTATGACTCAGCTAATGGAAATGTGCTTTAAAACTTTGTCAGTCAGATAAATTCTGCGAACCTGTGTAGAGCCAAGAGTTTTTCCAGACCACATGACCTGACCAGTGAAAAACTTCAGGCCCTATAGTTGACCTGGTCAGGTCACATTGTCAGGAAAAACTCTGGGCCCTTTATACATGTGATAGAAATGTTATTAGGGAGGACATAAAAGGGAGTGTGAGTTTGTAGCAAATAGATCTTTCTGCTGCTGCATAATTACTTTTTGTTTCCAAAGCTCATTCCAATATTAGCAATTGGGACGGGCTGCTTCAGGCTTTGAAGAGATTTGAAATATTAATTCATTAACTTGCAATGATCTGAAAGCTGTGAGCGTGCTCTATGAAAGGATTCAGCCAGGATGACTGGCTTTCTAAGACGGCCCATAAAAGTCCATGTCAACCACTGATGACCGTGATAGATAGGAGCAGAATAGAGACTGCCAGCTGGGTCACTTGGGTCTCAGTCACACCTGTGGAACAATCGACTTAAACATGTTATATAGCCTAACTATGCTACGTTATAGTAACAAATATGTTACCATGGCTGGATCTCATCTTGTTGTTTCTGTGTTTCATATTTGCGACAGTCTTTACGCACATTACAATCTAACGTACACAGGTATGTCTTACAGTGTTTGCGCTTTAAAAGCTATGATCTATGAAATCAACGTCTGAAAGCGTTCACATGTGGGATCTGCTATGTTAAGATGCGAGACATATTGATCCTGTGTCCTGTAGCATTGAACTGGATAGCCAGTAGGCACCTCACCAAGACCTACTGAGCAGTGCATCACATTTCAAAGGCGTCCGATGCAAATTGGCTCTGATGTGGGCTCTCCTGAATCTTGGGCATTCGCACGAGGCATGTGGACGCTTTATTTCCCTATGGTGCATTGACGTAGACAAATGATCTGCGTTTGCCATAACCTCAACTTCAATACTATTCAGCAATGTGTTTTCATTTCCTCTGCAACCAATCAATAACATATTCAAGTTGCAAACTATTAAGGAATCATATTCTGCGGCACACAGACCTAATAATCTATAATTAACTTTTTATTTCAGAGGTTCAATTAATGTTCAATTAATATGGATCTCGTTTTTGACTGTGAAATATTGTAGTCGATTATGTCAGTGGTCTGAGGACTTCTCTGTCAGTCAGTCATACATATGTACATAATTCATAATAATACATCATATATGCTTTGCATGGACAGGAGTTTTCCCTGATCATGTGAACTGAGCAGGAACATCTCTTGGCCCATTTTATAGCCTTTAACTAACTAGGGATGATAGTTTTTTTCTTCATGCTCAAGAAAAACTCCTGGTCCTATGTAACCGATGTGAAATGGCTAGCTAGTTAGCGGGGCGCGCGCTAAAAGCGATTCAAATCGGTGACGTCACTCGCTCTGAGACCTTGAAGTAGTTGTTCCCCTTGGTCTGCGAGGGCCGCGGCTTTTGTGGAGCGATGGGTAACGATGCTTCGAGGGTGGCTGTTGTCGATGTGTGTAGAGGGTCCCTGGTTGGAGCCCAGGTAGGGGCGAGGAGAGGGACGGAAGCTATACTGTTACACCTAGTATGTCCAAGGCAGGTGTCTAGGATTGGTTTCCTTGTGGCAGTAGTTTTCTTTGTGAATATTTTAAAGAATCAAAAATATCAAAAAGGTACTTAGGAAGTGGGTGTGGCATGGCCCCCTGCCACTTTTTGGTCCAGAGAAAACCTTGCAAATTGGTGTGGTAGGGCCGTCTGTATGGCTGAATTTGAGAGTATTTTAGAGACCACCATCTTGGTGGTGTAGAGACATTTTTTTTTTCTTCCTGCAATTCTACAAAATCATGTAAAATAAATACTTTTAAATTCATTGTTTTGGCATTTAAAATTCTTCCTGACTGTCTAGATTTTATTTTGGTGATTGTTAGTTCTCAAATATTATATTATAAACACAAATATAGTTCATTATATTCTCTACCAGCTTATAGCTGGTTTTAGTTGTTTAAGTTGACACTGAAAGCATTTTAACATCCCGAAAAGTATTATTATTATTATTATTATTATATTGTCACGTTCCTGACCTATTTATGTTAGTTTGTTATGTGTGTTAGTTGGTCAGGACGTGAGGTTGGGTGGGCATTCTATGTTTTTTGTTTCTGTGTTGGTTTTGGTTTGCCTGGTATGGCTCTTAATTAGAGGCAGGTGTTTGGCGTTCCTCTAATTAAGAGTCATATTTAGGTAGGCGTTGTCACAGTGTTCGTTGTGGGTGATTGTCTTCCGTGTCTGTGTAATTGTTTGCACCATAAGGGACTGTTACGGTTTGTTCGGTTTGTGTAGTCTAATTGTCCTATTCGTGCGTTCTTCTTGTTTTATGTGAGTTCGTCGTATAGGTCTGTCTACACCGTTTGTTGTTTTTGTTAGTTTAGTCACTTTCGTGTTTTGTTAAATAAATTATGTTGTTAAACTCCACTGCGCCTTGGTTCGATCACTACTCCTCCTTTTCGGTAGAAGAGGAGGAGGACCGCCGTTACAGAATCACCCACCAAATCTCCAGAACCAAGCAGCGGAGTAAATGGAGTAAGGGACAGGAAAAGAAGGAGGAATGGACTTGGGACGATATATTGGACGGGAAAGGTTGCTACACATGGGAGGAGATCCTGGCTGGTAGGGATCGCCTCCCATGGGAACAGCTGGAGGCACTGAGGAGAGCAGAGGCTACCGGAGAGAGGAACCGGAGTTATGAGGGACCTCGTCTTGCACGGAAGCCCAAAAAGCCCGTGAGTAACACCCAAAAATTTCTTGGGGGGAGGCTAAGAGGTAGTGGGCCAAGGGCAGGTAGGAGACCTGCGCCCACTTCCCAGGCTTACCGTGGAGAGCGGGAGTACGGGCAGGCGCCGTGTTACGCAGTAGAGCGCACGGTGTCTCCTGTACGAGTGCATAGCCCAGTGCGGGTTATTCCACCTCCCCGCACTGGTAGGGCTAGAATGGGTATTGAGCCAGGTGTCATGAGGCCGGCTCAACGCGTCTGGTCTCCAGTGCGTCTCCTCGGGCCGGCATACATGGCACCTGCCTTACGCATGGTTTCCCCGGTTCGCCTACATAGCCCGGTGCAGGTTATTCCACCTCCCCGCACTGGTCGGGCAACCGGGAGCATTCAACCAGGTAAGGTTAGGCAGGCTCAATGCTCAAGAGAGCCAGTACGCCTCCACGGTCCGGTATTTCCGGTGCCTCCCCGCCCCAGCCTAGTACCTACAGTGCCTACACTACGCACTAGGCTACCAGTGCGTCTCCTGAGCCCAGTTCCTCCTCCACGCACTCTCCCTGTAGTGCGTGTATCCAGTTCGGTGCCTCCAGTTCCGGCACCACGCACTAAGCCTCCTGTGCGTCTCCAGAGCCCTGTCCACACTGTTTCTTCTCCCCCTACTAATCCTGATGTGCTTGTCCTCAGCCCGGTGTCACCAGTGCCGGTACCACGCACCAGGTATAGAGTGGGCTTTGAGAGTACAGTGTGCCCTGTCCCTGCTCCCCGCACTAGTATGAAGGTGCGTGTCCTTAGCCCGGTGCCTCCAGTTCCGGCACCACGCACCAGGTCTACAGTGCGCCTTATCCGGCCAGAGCCATCCGTCTCACCAGCGCCATCTGAGCCATCCGTCTCACCAGCGCCATCTGAGCCATCCGTCTCACCAGCGCCATCTGAGCCATCCGTCTCCCCAGCGCCATCTGAGCCATCCGTCTCCCCAGCGCCGTCTGAGCCATCCGTCTGCAATGAGCCTGCAAAGCCGCCCGTCTGCCATGAGCCTGCAAAGCCGCCCGTCTGCCATGAGCCTACAGAGCCGCCCGCCAGACAGGAGCCGCTAGAGCCGCCCGCCAGACAGGAGCCGCTAGAGCCGCCCGCCAGACAGGAGCCGCTAGAGCCGCCCGCCAGACAGGAGCCGCTAGAGCCGCCCGACAGACAGGAGCCGCTAGAGCCGCCCGCCAGACAGGATCTGCCAGAGCCGCCAACCAGACAGGATCTGCCAGAGCCGCCAACTAGACAGGATCTGCCAGAGCCGCCAACTAGACAGGATCTGCCAGAGCCGCCAGCCAGCCATGAGCGTCGAGAGCCGTCAGCCTGCCATGAGCGTCGAGAGCCGTCAGCCAGCCATGAGCGTCGAGAGCCGTCAGCCAGCCATGAGCGTCGAGAGCCGTCAGCCTGCCATGAGCGTCGAGAGCCGTCAGCCTGCCATGAGCGTCGAGAGCCGTCAGCCTGCCATGAGCGTCGAGAGCCGTCAGCCAGCCATGAGCGTCGAGAGCCGTCAGCCTGCCATGAGCGTCCAGATTCGTCAGTCAGCCAGGAGCTGCCCTTCAGCCAGAAATGGCTATATACCCAGAACTGCCCCTCAGTCCAGAGCTGTCTCTCTGTCCGGAGCTGCCTTTCAGTCCGGAGTTGCCCCTCTATTATGATCTCCCTCTCTTTCTTGATCTACCTCTTTATTCTTATCTATCCCTCTGTCTTGATTTATTCCTCTGTCCCGGTGCTGTCCCTGTCATGGATGTTACAAAGAGGATTTTGTGGGATATGGGTGGACATTTTTAGGGGTAGATGGAGGTTGGGATTGACTATGGTGGGGTGGGGACCTCGCC